>NC_133836.1:2529662-2843683 GCF_047830755.1 Zonotrichia albicollis
CCTGGCCAGGCAGCACGGGAGCTGTCAGAACAGCTGAGCTATGAACTCCAGAGCTCCCTTCCTAACGCTGCTCATTCCCAAATTACACCAGGAAAACACCACTTGGCACTCACACACAATGCAATCCTGCAGGTTCCAGAGCTCGTTGGATTTTCAACCTTTTTGTTCAAGAAAAGCAAAAACTGGCAGCAGAAAAGGACAAGTTTTCCTCCTGCCAGGCTGCCGAGCAAGCGCCTGCCGTGGGATGGTGATTTCCGACTTCCCACGCACGGCTTCTCCGAGGGAGACATCTACATCACCCTGACACAAGACATGGAAAAGCATTTCCAGGGAAAGCAGGTGACCTTCAGGTCACCCACAAGCGCCTGGGATCACAGCAGGGTCAGCAACTCCTGTCTGTAACCACAGACATCACCCGAGCCCTCACAGGGGAAAAGGGGATGGGGCTCTGGATTCTGGGACAGAATCCTCAGGCACCAGAGGGGACATGGCAGCAGCACCCCTGTGACACAGAGATGAGATGGGGACATGCCAGCAGCACCCCTGTGACACAGAGATGAGATGGGGATGTGCCAGCAGCACCCCTGTGACACAGAGATGAGATGGGGACATGCCAGCAGCACCGCTGTGACACAGAGATGAGGAGGGGCCGTGCCACCAGTACCCGGTGCCACAGAGGCGACTGGCAGCCGGCTGGGCAGCTGCTATAATTAGAGGTAGAAGGCAGATCAATACCCACGTTCTGACACTGAACAGTTCTGCTCCCACTGAAGCACCACTACAGGAAACCACACCAGAATAAAGATCCTTTAGGACAGTTTTTAGCAGTTTCTGGACAAAAGGTCAGCTCTGGGCAGTGAATGTGACCATCAGCCAGCGAGCAACCACCTCTCTGCCCTGTCCATGTCTCCGCTCACAGCATCCCTGTGGCTGCGGGGATCCCCAGAGCACAAGTGCCCGTGCAAAGCCCGAGATGCCCTGGAAAGGCAGGGCAGGAGGGCACGGGCAGCCCCTGGAGCAGGGGCAGCGCTGCGGCCGCGATCGTTGATCAGCGCTGCCCAGCGGGACGAGGGAAGGAGACGCGTCCGGAGGGAACCGGAATTGCCGGTTTTCCCGTGTGCTCCCCAAACCCAGCAAGCTCCGTTTCCTACCCAGCACCGTGACCCTGCGAGGCCTGAAATTCCCACCTGCCTTCGCCGGCGCTCTCCGGGGCCAAACCAGCCCAGGGGCCGAGGAAGGAACCGCAAAGCAAAGGGGCAAAGGGGAAAACACCTGCGATGAAAGCACAGGCTGCAAAAGCAGAGGGGTCAGAGGAGGCATGCGGGAGGGCACTGTTATTTTTGGTGGGGCAGCAGCGAGCCCGTCACTCTGTCCATCCCTGCCCACGCTGTCTGGGTACTTCATTTCCCACCGGCCACATGCCAGCCCCACCAGTGCCCGAGCACTGCCCGCCCCGTGGGGGCCACAGGAGTACGGACACGATGGGCACAAACGCCTTTGGGCTTTGTTTCCACCTTGCCGCCCTCCGTGGGTCCAAACACCCCGATGCCCGCAGGGTGACCCGGAGCCGCGGGGCAGGGGTGAATCCAGCCCCGGTGTCGGTGGGGCGGGGGCTCGGCAGGGATGCGGAGATGCCCATTCCCGGGCTACGGGGCCGCCGCGGAGCCCCGGGCTCGGCCGCGCTCCCGCCATCACCGTAAAACTTTCCCGGTGCGCCGCCGGCCGTGTTTACCTGCGATAAGGCCCGGGAGGTGCGGGGGGGCGGCGCGGGGCCCGGCTGCCCGCGGGGGCGGCGGCGAACGGCGGGGCCGCGGCCGCCGGGACGGGCGCGGGGGCGGCGGACGGGCGGGTGCCCACGCGGGACCGTCCCGCGGCCGCGCCGGGAGGAAGCGGCGGCGCAGGTGGGGGCGGGGGAACGCGCGGCGCCGGCACCGGGCGGGCACAGGGACGGGCGGGCACGGGGACGGGCACAGGGACGGCGGCCGCGCTGCCACACCGGGGCTTCCCCGGAGCCCGGCGGGGACCCGCGCCCCCCATCCCGTCTCATCCCATCGCCCGAGAAGCCTCCGAGCCCAGCGCGCCCCGAGGCGATGCCCCGCGGAAAGGGCCGGCCCACCCCATCCCCGAGCCGGCAGCAGGACCGCGACTAAACCCGGGACCGTAACCGCGGCCGGTCCCGCGGCCCCACCGCCCCCTCCCGCCGTCCTTGCCTGGCTCTTGTCGAACTGCTCCCGCTCCGCTTCCAGGCTGTGCCCGCCGCGGCGGCTTAGCACCCGCGCCGGCACGCTCTTGATGCTGTTCATGGTGGGCCACGCTGGGAGCTCCGCGCTCCGGTATCCGCGCTCCGGTATCGGCGCTCGGGGCTCCGCGCTCCGGGGCAGGAGCGACCGGCGCCGCCCCCCCCGCCCCTCCCGGCCGCGCACTGCGCCGCGCGCCACCGCCCCTAGCGGCCGCACAGGGAACTGCAGCGAGCTGCGCTCCCTCCGCGGGCAGGTGGGACCGGGCAGCGCCGGGGACACGGGAGGGGACACGGACACAGAGAGGGGACACGGACAAGGGGACACGGAGAGGGGACGGGGGAGGGAACACAGACACGGAGCAGGGGCACGGAGCGGGGACACGGAGCGGGGACACGTCACTTAGCGGACCCCGCACCGAGGTGATTCCCCAGCTCAGCAAACGCCAGGAGCGGCGGTCACATCTTCACCCCTCTGCCACCGCACTCGCACACAGCTCGTCCTCAGCCCCGGGGCTCCCAACACCAATTCCCGTTCCCAAAGTCAATGACCGGAGCTCGCATCCACCCTGCGGAAAGGCCGTGGCTGAACAGAAGCTTTGTTGTCTTTAAATAATAATTCAAGCCAGGGATACAATAGCAAAGGGCTCCCTGGAGTATTTGAGCTGCTTCCAGAATTAAGGCACCGAGTTTGAAGCGTTTCCATTCGAGCATCAGAGTGTGGTCAATAATGCAGCTGGGTTTTAAGTCACTTAGTGCTGAATAAATTAACCCAGTTATTTCCCTTCTTCCCATTCCACAAATCCAGGGCAGCCCCGACACAAAATCCTCAGGCTCTGCAGATCCTTGATGCATCACTTGAGCTCAGTTTTCTATATTGATTTTAAAGTCATCATTTTAAACTCTCCAGGGGTTTAAACTCAGTGAGTTCATCCAATAACCTCAAAACCATTTAAATGCAGCTGCTGCTTGGAAGTTGCACCAATTTCTCTGTGTAGCTGCTGCACAGAGAGCATCATGGCATTGTCAGCATTGGCTTTTTAGGGGGAATTCTTGTCATACCCAGAGCAGGAGATTGTGAGGATGGAGCCTGAGAAGGTTCTGTGCAGGTAGAGGAATAAATGCACTGTAAAGGTTTGAGGAAACCTGGAAAGAGCTGGAGCTTCTCTCTGGGTAACACTGGTGATCAGGCAGGGAAAGTCAGGAGAGCAGCAGCTCCCATCAGAACTGGCCACCTCATTCTGGGCCATCAATACCTGCAGGAAAGGCTGTCACTGGAGTAATTAAAGAGAGAGCAGAAAATGAAATGAAAGAGTTAACAAGGGGAATCCACAGAGTGCTGTGTTTCTCTGCAATAACTGGTGGCAGTGGATGGAGCAGAAACTCCCACCCTTGGCTCCCCCAGCAGGAAAAACGCTGGCACAGGGAGGGGCACTGGTGTCCCAAAGGGCTCCCAGCCCACACAGGACTGGGCAGCCCACTCGTGTCTGTGCTGAGAAACGTCAGAAATCAATGCTAAATGTGTTAAATGGGCAAGAGAGACGCAGCAAAGTATCACCTCTATCAGCTTATTTGATCTCCTCGTTAAAATGCAAGTTCAGGTTGTGATAACAGCACATCTTGCCCAATCAGCAAACATAAATCTAGTTGAAATGCTAAAAAAAAGGTCACATCACACTTGGCTACCTCCACAGTGCAAGCAGAGGCCATACACACCTGATCCCATAAACATTTTGGGAAAAATCAGCTCCTGAGTGTGGAAAGTGGTGCCCATCTTGTGGGTGACAGCTCTCCCATTTCAGCAACATCGGAGGCAGTTCCTGCTTACAACACTAATTGGGAACTTCCTATAAACATTATTCATCTCTCTCTACAAGGCAAAAAATCCAGAACAAAAACAATGTGCTATAAAAAAAAAAAAAGGAGAATGCTTGGCTGTGTCATACTCTATAAATATTTCTGAGCCACCATTAAAAAAAAAAGAAAAATAGTTCCGATGTTGTAACAATTACACACTTCAGACTCTTAAAAAACAAGCTGGTGTTTAACCTGAGCTCTCAGCTATAAAAATAGCTCTGTTAATCTTGGCGTAATTCTGTGTTTTATTTCAAGATAAAATACATTCCTGCAGAGTCAGATCTTCTTGCCACTTGTGGGTCTTTCAAACACTCAGGAGGACCAAGGGAAAAAAAAATGAGGTAACTTTCCATTGTAGCTGCTGGGTCAATGTCTTCAGTCCTCATAATTACCTCTGTGTTGGAACCAACTTCTTCCTCTGCAGAAAATGGAAAAGAATTTTATTAAAAAGCAGGAACATTTCTTCTGAAATATCTGAAGCAACCACACTTGTGTGAATTTACTGGACAAATTTTTCACACTGCAAATAGAGTAAGAACATGGAGTAAAATATAAAGAGGAAAAGGTAAACAAAATACTTCACAGAAAGGGAACAGTCTCAGGGCCAGCACTGGGATGTTGGGAAATAAAAAACCTTTCCAGTTGGCTTTCAGGAAAGGAGTGATCTTTGTGCCCCAGGCCAGCCACTGAGTCACCATTTATGAGCACTGGCACACGGTGCTGTGTCCAAAACTGAAAATAGACTTTTCCTCACTGCTTTCCTCCTGAGTTCTTCACTCTCCCCCACCCAACCTCTCTCTAGAGGCAAAACAACTGGCTGATGAGAGTGGCTAAATCATTGGCAGCTAGGGAGGAAATTGCCCTGATGTTTGTCAGTGCACCTGCCCTCAAATGAGTTTCAGAGCAATTTAAAACCAAACAAACACAACCGAAATCAATTCAATCACTTCTGTATATGAAACTGCACAAATGTTTGGTTATTCCTGGACCTGCTCTGCTTCAGATCTAACTGATCACAGTGATTCAGTGCCTTTTAACACAGAAAGAAAATGAGAATTATGCATTAGCCAGTGACTTGGAGAGCCCCTCATGCCTGTCATGGATCTACAGTGGATTGTGGTGTGTTTGTTGCACCAGCTCTTTCTCACTTGAGGCAAATGTGATTATTTCTGTAGGCTCAGCGTGCTCTCCCCACTCTGCTGCCTCAGCACGGGGCTCAGCACTTTTGGGGATTTGCTCCTGAAGCTTTGTAACATCAGTGGTTTCAGGATGCAAGTCCCAGTGCTGGCTTCACCTACAGAACCCCAGGCTGCTTTCACCCCAGGGCTCTGCTCAGGAACAGAAGGGCTCTCTGAGTGCACAGGGAGCTCTGGCATCGCAGCTGCCCAGCACCCACCTCCCCAGGTGCCCCCCAGCTGCAGTCCCAGGGCTCTCACAGCAGTCTCAGGGTCTCCAGGCCAGTGCAGAGCCAGCAGAACACAAACCAGGCTGACCCCTCTCCCCAGGGCACAACCAGCCAGGGACTGCAGCTGGGATATCCCAGAGAGAACTGAGCACCAGCTGCCCACGGGGTGGAGGCTGATCCTGTCACACAGTGTCACCCCAGCTGCCTGTGGGGTAACCTCTCTTTGCAGGCACCAGCTTGGGCTGTGTCAGCACTAGGAGATTTATTTTCTTTTTTTACTTTTTTTTTTTTTTTTTGCCAGTTTCTCTCCTCATTGTTGCTGGTTCTTATTCAGTTTCATGTGGTGTTCAGGATTTTAACCATATCTGGTTACTCTTTTGTCCTCAGAACCAGACAAGGTGGTGCCTACTGCAAGCATCCAATCCACAATAGGAGAACAAATAATCAGAGAGTGAGAAATTTCCTGACTCAAAAAGAAAAAAACAATCTGCTGTGGGCAAGGCTGCTTTGGATATTCTGAAACAGCTCTATTCAATACATTCTACTTTTGGGGCTCTGAGCCCAGGAACAGTATCCTAAAACAGCCCTTGGCCTTGGCACTGGAAAAAACTTCCCAATCTCTCATTCAACAATGTTCACATCCTTGATCCTGTTATCTGTAACACACAGAAGGGTTTTAACTACAATAAGCAGAGTGCAGGTACTGGGGAATGAAGCTGTGAGATCTGACTGCCCCAAGGATGAGGAACATCCTCCACAAAAGTTTAATTATTTGGCTAAAGGAACTACTTGACTTAATATTTGTTTGCTGTTACAGTACTCACAAGAGTTTTATTGGAAATGCACTTAGAATCCTGTGCTAGGCCCATCTCAAAAATCCATAAAGGGTATTAATATTGCAGATGCATTTATAAAGAGGGAAGCAAACAAAAAAAGATCAAGCTGAAAACACTTTCATGCTCAGGGAACATCATAAAAAAAAAAAAAAAAGAAACTTAGCATCTCTTTCTTCTGCAGCAGGTAACTGGCTTCTGTGAAGAGTTCTGTTGTTTCTATTGTAATGTAAAAACACTACATGGAAATCAAAGGACTCGGAGAATACAATTTCAGAGCTGCCAGGTTCAAGCTGCTGAGCAGCAGGGGTACAGTTCTTAATTCCCCCTTCTCCTCCCCACCCCAGCGGGGCACAGAATCCAGCATGTACCACTTCCCCCTGATTCAATTCCAAAGGCTGTATCTCATGTTTATTCCATTCTAAAGCTCAGTTTAGAACAGCCCCAGGTGAGCCTGGTTTTCAGCACAGGTTAGCTGGCCTGCATACATTAACTCAAACATGCTTGACGAGTTTTTGCCCAGAGCTGCTCTGAAAGGAGATCAAAGTTGCACAGATGTGGCTCAGGATCTGCTCCCGCCACTGCACACGAGTTTGCTTCATTTTCTATCCACTAAAGCTGAAGGAGAAGCCAATTTCCAAGCTCAAAAATGCAGCATCAGATCCTAAAGCAGAGTCATGGGCAGACAGAGGAGCTGAGCTGTGACGTGCCAAGCAGGGAGCAGGAGCCAGACAGCTGATGGGGCTGGGCAAGAGCCACAAGCAAGCCCTGTGTGCAGGGAGCTTTTCAGGAATCCTCCTACTCAGGAGGCTTTGCAAAAGACTAAACTGCTGCTGTCTTTGCCACTGAATGAAATCCTGCAGAGGAACTTCTGAACAAAATATCCTTTCAGTTTCTGCAAAGGCTGGCACACAACCTTTCCAGTCAGGCCCAGCACAGCGAAGGGTTTATGGTTGTGAATGTTATAAAAATGGCTTTGTCTGCTCCTTACAGCAACGTTCTTCTGGCCAGGTTCATCTGAGGCTAAAAGGAGTGCAACTTTTTAGAGGGAGGTGAAACGTGTGAGGATGAAGGTGAGGGTTCAGCACTGCTCTGAAACCAGGAGCCTCAATCCTCCCTTTGGGATATACACCAGCACAAGTGTGCTCACTGCTGGGGACAAAAGGTACAATGTCCTTGTCAAACAAGGTAGAAATTCTTATGGATATTTACCCACCAAACAAGTGACCCTTTCTCTGATTACTTCTGCTGCCCAAATACTCAACAGGAACTTTATCAGCACTTGTGCTCATAAAATAAACTGCTATGACAGCTACATACAGGTTCTTTTCTTTGACCACTGAATATATTCTCTGACCCTGCAATGAAGGAGCTAAAACTACCAACCCACAAGAACTCTGCCTTTATTTAAGCTGAGCTGCTGGTTTAAATTCACACCCAAAGTATCCTATATATTCCCTATACTGCCCTCCTTTCCATGAATATTATAATAAACCAGTTCTGACTGAGAGTCTCTGGGACAGCAGAGCAGTGAGCGTGTGCTGAGCCTGAGAAATCACCTAATTTGCTTCAGGTCAGAAAGAACCAGTGCTCACTTTTTTCTAGACCTCCTACAGCTTGCCCCAAAATGACTTCTGCCTTCCATCTGTTCAGACACAATGCAGGAGTCAAATCCTGTCATGACCTTGAGCAGCCAAACAGAATCCTATAAAAAATTCAAGCACTAAGGCATGCAGGAAGTGTCTCTTCATAACCAACATCCTCCTCGTGCTTTGCTAACGCAGTGCAAGCCCAGCATAAGGGAAAGGATGTTCCCAATCAGCATCCCTGAGACCCCACCCTCATCCTGGGAGAGGATCTTACCTTGTTCTTGTTGGTGGTGTTGGGAATGCTTGTGTGGAGAAGGCTGAGCTCCAGATCAGTCAGCATCTGTCGGGACTGGGCCAACGAGCGCTCCAGCTTCCAGAACAGGGAACTGGTGTCCTGCAGGACACACACAGGGAGACAAAGTTAGGGAAGGATCTTTTTTTTTTGGAGGATTTCAAGGGATGATAATGCACCAAGAATCAGCATTTTGATTTGGAAATGTTTCTGTTCAAAGTGCTGCAAAGTAACAGACTGTGTCTAACTGCTGGTGTTTCTGATAAACACAGAGCTCTCTCCTAGTGCCATTTCAAACAGATTTCCACATGCAGGTATATGGAGCACTCACAAGAGAGGTGCTTCAGGGATAAAGGGGAGAATAAAGACATGAGAAACAGGGAAAACCAAGCAGAACAGGAAAGAAACCATGTCCAATAGCTTCTGAGAACTGCATCCACGTGTACCCAGATATTAAGTGGAATTACCAACTAGCCAGCATTTTCCTCAAGCTTTTCATTCTAAAACCTTATTAATTTTTAAAAAACTCATTTATACTTATGCTGTCCAAGACATATTGAGGCAACAAGGAGCTATTTTTAAAAAAATATATTATCACCTTTGCCATTAGCCTGCTGTCTCACCATTGGAGTCCCCAGTTGCTCCATGCCTGGAGACATTTGCATTCCTACCATCAGTCATAATTGCCCATAATTCCCCTCAAAATCAGTCAAGGACATTGTGCAATAAGGTACTGACTGTGTTCATGCAGTATCTCTTTGTTGGTTTGGTCACTGCCAGGTCATTGATGTCCAGAGGGGAATCCAAATCAGATAATTGCCCAGAGCTTTGAGTCTTGTTGCTCTTCTCAGAGGATGCCAAGAGAGGAGAAGCCAGGCGGAGGGAATCCAGATCCACGCTTTCTTCACTGTTAAAAAAAAATGAAGACATTGGCAGAAGCAGCATCACCATCCTTTTTAAACTTTCAAGGGGAAATCATGGCACAACATAAATAACTGTGGGCCCTGGGCCAAGGAAAGCAAGAAGCTTGGGAGATTACCCTGCTCCTCAGAGCATTCCCATGTTTAACAGCTCCCCTGGATCACTTTCATCCTCTGAGGATGAGGGTTTGACTTTCAACCAGTCCCAACCAGCTCCATGACCAAGTGTTTGAGTGTGTGTTTAACCTTGAAAGAGCACCCAAAAGGCAAAACTTTGTTCTTCCCAATTTCTGCTACTCACTCCCCTCCCACACCCAAACCCTTTTGGTTCTAATCAACCATTAGGCAAATTCGTATTTGTAGGTGTACCCTTCAAAGGAATTTCACAGTTTTACAGTCATCTCATGTCAGAGATCACAGGAGAGCTTTCCCAAAGAGGCTTGGATTTATTTATTTTTAAATATAGGAGCAAACCACATTAATCAACTCCTGAACACAACAGAAGCAGAGTTCTAGCCCTGCCTGGACTGGCAAACAATGAAAAAGATGTGTATTGTAAAAGAAATATTCTCTTTGAATTGATGACATTTCAGCAGATACTCTTTAGATAATTATTTTGGTGTAGCAGTGCATTCCATGCCTGGCAAGACTGTTAAAAATAGGTGCATTTTAACTGACCTTCAATCTAGGAAAAAGCCCTCATGGGAGCTGCCAGCTCATGAGTGTCTGCTGTGTCCCATTTCACTTCTCCCATAAAACACTGGGATAGAACAGGCTCTCTTTTAAGAGAGAAAAGCTCATGTCTGTGTTTCTGACAAGGAAAGGTTCTGTGGAGATGTGAGGGAACAAGCCTGGAACAGGGATGTGAGGAGATGAGATGAGCAGGGAAAACACTCAGGCTGGAAAGGAAGGGGACACAGGTTGGATTGTGAGGCAGGGAAATGGCTCAGGAATGGGTGGTTTAGTCCAGCCCAGGCAGACTCAACAAGTACCTGCTGATGCTCCATCTGTAAAATGAGAATTGAGATAAAAATCCCAAGGCAGCAAATGTTGGCCCAACATAAATGAAGTCACCCAGACAGAGCACACAGAAATGATTCCTGCACTCTGGGATTTCACAATCCCCTCTGCCATGGGGGAAGGCATTTGACTGTTAACAGCCTCCTTGTTGGCTGTTCCAGAACTCAGGAACTCATGGCAAAAATATTTGCTGGGATGACAGGGAGGTGCCAGCACCCTTCCCTAAACACAAACTACATCATCAGCACTCTGAAAGCAGCAATGGAAAACTGGAGGATCCAGATCCAAGTCCCAGGAGGAATGCTGTGCTGGTGTGTGCCATTAATCCCTTCACAGAAGCAATGCTCCTGCCTTCCTCCCATGTAGGGTGAGGATTTATTGCCTGCCAAATCCGAGTCAGCAGAGGCTGGAGAGCAGACAGTCAGGGATTTGCACTGAGCCAATCCATCTCCAATTAGCAGGGCCCCAGCACCAAATGTGGGCATCAAGAAAAGTGGAGAGCTCAGCAGCAAATCCCAGATGGGCAGCACAGCTCCCCCCTACCTGGAGGATACTCAGGTTGAATTTGTTCCTTTCCCCCTTAAAATTCACTCAAGGACAAGACAAACAGGGCAAGACAAAAAGTGCAAGCAGCTTTCATGATGTAGCCTCGACAGGGATTTAGGGATGGCAGTGTGTCACTGGTGCTGCTGGGGAGCTGATAAGGAAGGTCAGGGGGAGCAGAAGGGGAGTGGAGTCTTTCCAATGATTTACAGGCAGTGGAAATTAGAGAGAGCCCACGTGGAGAGTGAAGCTCAGCTAAGGCACATGGGAATGTGCCAGGCCAGCATTCTTTTTCAGTGGCTGCCCATTCACCTTGTTTCTGAACAGGTCTGTCTCACTGCAGCAACAATTCCTACAATATTTCTGTTTCAAAAGCCACACAGAATGAAAGCATCCATACATCAGATCTTTCCATTCCATAACATTAATCTGTTTGGATGCTGGGCAGGCTTGCTGGCAAACACTGGGAGCAGGTTTAAACAGCTGTTCATTTACTGTGCTTGTCAAACCACCAGCTGGAAGGCTCCTCTCCTCTGGCTAGAAAGCAGCTATGAAATTGCTGTGAAACTTCAGAAATCCTTCTAAAATAGAGCTGGGTAAATCAATTTTTTGAACACAAACAGAGGAACCAACAGAACAAATCCACAGCAAGTCCCAGCTCTGAATGCCTTTGCTCAAGCAGGCACTTCTGTAAATGCAGAGCAGGTTTTTTATCTCGGAGACATTCCAACATCACTGAGGCACCTGGCTCTTCCTGTGACACTTCTCAGCATTAGGAACCTCATCCTGCTCGTCCCCAACCACATCCTTCTCCTCCCACAGCACAAACAGAAGGACAGAGTCCCACGAGCTGGAGAGTGGACAGATTGCTGTCCTTTAAATCTTGCCATCTCATCTCTTGCCCTGCCAGAGGCAGCAGCCTGTGCTCAGAGCTGTGCCCTACATTCCTGCCCAGCCAAGATGTGATTTCTCAATAGAAGTAACACAGTCACTAAAGCATCACACAAAACCTGCATCTGTTTCTTGCCTCACAGAAAACATCACTGTACAAGTCCAGCTCTGATCAGAAGATATTTCACCCATCAGAGTTATGAGCAACACCTGGGATTTCAAAAAATCTTAAAGATTTTCTCAATTAGTTTATTTGGCTAAGTTATATGGTATTGCAGCTTATCCTGCCCACACAGCTCTTGGGGATAAGAGAGGAGAAAAAAAATAAATGCATAAAAATAGAATCATGATACTTTAAGAGCTATTTTTATTTTAAATTTGTTACTTTTCAGGTTGAAAAACTAAATTTAAAACAGCAGTTACTCTAAACATAGCTTGAGCTAATACTGAGAGCTTATACACCTAAGTTTCTATTTAGTCTAGCTTATGCTTATTTCTTAAAGGCAACAAACTCATAACCTTTGTGAGCAGGTACATTTCATCTCTTGTGCAGTCTCCAAACAGCTGTAATCTCTTCCACGGCTTGTATTTCCATCTCTCTTTTTGGGCTTGAAAATCTCCAGCCATTCCAGATCTGAGAGTGGCTTCCACTGTGTGTCTTTAATTAAAATGAAGTTACTAATACTGGACTCAGAGTCAGACTTGCAAGTGGCAGGAGTCTCTGTGCTTTTTTGGCCAGACTCAGTGTCAGATCTCTCTTCCCAGGTTTTGTTTCCATTATCAGTTTTGTCAGACGTGGTGCTGCTCTGGATTAAAGTGCTTTGCAAATCTACACGAGATTTGATTTTAAGCCAACGATCATATGAAGGCAAAGACACCTCAAAGGTTTTTTGGTCTCTGCTTTTCACTTCATTCTCTCCAATTTCCCTGTTTCTCAATGGCCTCGTGTTGTTTACCTCATGAAATTTTTCACTGTCTAGCTCATCAAAGCTTGATGTAACATCCTGCTTTTCTCCTTCTTCCACAGGCAGGGCCAAGCCTTTCACAGCTTTTTGACAGTGGTTTAACAACGCTGAGGCAGTTTCCAAGTCTGAAGCATTCAGTAACTGTCTATTATCTACTTCACACATCTCAGGGGTGGATTTTACCCTACTTGCTGGAACTGGTGCAGTTCCACACTCCTCGCACATCCCGTGGCTGCCCTCAGTCCTACCCTTGTCTGTCTTGCTGCTGGGGCTTTCAGAGGCAGAGAATGTGGCCCCTGAGCTACAACGGCACGACAAAAACAAGTCAGAAACACTGCAGGTAAAGAGCATCCCCAAGTGCACTCCTAAAGCTCTACAGAACGCAGGCTCTGCCAGGGTTCTGCAGCAGCTCACACACCACCAGGCAGCTGTACCCTGCCAAAACCCCACAGAAAATCTGCCCAGATTTGGCTGGTACTTTTCAAAACCAGTCTGAGAGTCCCCTCGTGTTTTAATCACAGTATGGTGATTCTGGCTGAACCTCCAGGGTGTGCACCCATTCTCTAAGTTGACTTCCTAAAATAAACTTTGCTTTTTAAATAAAAGCAGTCGGGAGCCAGGTTAACACCCCAACCACCAGACTATTTCACTTTCTAAAAAAAATCATGAGCTGTCTGGCCTGCTACAACACTTGCTCTGTGCCTGGTGCCCATGGTCTCTCCTGACCAAATAAAACACAAGGTACTTGACAGCTTCACTGCATGTTTGTGGTCGAGTCCAGCAAAGCCATCCTGGCCCAGCACACACCCCTGCTAGGATGTTAGCTGGGGCTCAACAGTGAAGTCTCTCTTTGAGGACAAACTATTTAAGAAAAAAAACATTTTAAAATGTCTTTACCTCTTTCCACTGGATGCATTTTCATGTTTTTGCCTGGATTCCTGAGAGCTATCAAAGTTGACATGGAGGAAGTGCAAGTCCCGCTGCTGTTTCACACAGACCTGTCAGAGGCAGTGAGGGGCACTGGTGAATGTCTGGGTGCAGGAAATCATCACCAGGTAGTACCAAAAACATCCCCAAAATGTTTTTATAAACCAATGCCTGTAGTCAAATTATTGACAAAGACTTCCAAATCTAACAGACCGTCTCTGCATATATTTAGGAAAATAATGTTTTGCAGCAATAAACAGGATTTCTATTAGAAGATTAGAATATTCTTCTAAGATGGAACCACACTAAACAATAAATAAAATATCATTACTGTTACCTGATATTTAATACATGTTGTTATAATGTTGTTCATAGCTACAGAATTACAGGACATGGATGATGATCATGGGATTTGGCTTGGACTGCAGGGGATTTTTTGTGAAGCTAATGGAGAAGGTAACTACCCATCAATTATTTGCAATTAAAAAATGGAACATGGTTTGAGAACCTCAGCTGAGAGCAGGTGAACTCACAGGGTTTAGGTTGTGAAAAACAGACCTGCCAGGCCGCTGTGTCCCTTACTGTGCTGAGCTCACCTTGGGCAGGCGTGTGATCCCAATCCTGCTGCCCTTCATGTCACTCAAATGAAATAAATCAACATTCTACGGGGATTCCAGCAAGGCACAAACAGAAATTTGCTCCTTAATCAATACTATCTAGATCTAACTTTTTTACACTGCTCCACACAGGTCTGATGTTCCTGCAAATGCTCCTCTGACCTGATCAGGAGCACAACCGGGGCTGTACCTGTCGCAAACTGGACAATTCCCTCTCGATCCGCACTTGCTTCGACTTGGCAAACTGAAAAAGTTGATCCTTCCTCTGGGCTTCTTCCACTGTTTCAAAAGATAATAATTGTTTTTATTACTTCAGGTGAACAGACACAAAGTCAGTGCATTGCTAATGCTGTGTCTGTAGGAGGTGGTACCGAAACAAAACAAAAGCATTTTCTTAAGATCAATGGGACCTGTTTCCCCTGCAGATAAAAAGAGTACAAAACCCACAAGAAAACAAAAATTCAAGTATTTTCCTCGGACTTTTCCTCAGCAGCTGGCTTCATGTTACTAGCAGCAATACTGTGCTTCACTCACTGATTTATTTAGCATTTTCAGAAAGGAAAAGAGAAAAGGGAAAGAGGGAAAAAAAAAAGAGGAAGGGATAAAGGAAATTCAGTTAATGAATTTTACTTCATGCACGTAGAGAGAAGTGCAGCAAAACAATTCCCAATTTTATTGGTTTTAAAATAATGAGACATGGCATCAGTACCTGACAAAGGTCAAACAGCAGACTAAAAATGATAGGCAAGGAAATTATCTGACAGCAGAGGACACCTTTGGCCACCTAATCTTTCAAGGTCTCTGTGGTTGTCCCCAAGAATATTGCAGTGACCTTTCCTATCCACCAGATGTTCTTCCACCCAAAACCAAAGGTATCATGGAGAGTAAGATGCAGTTTACCAAGGCCTGCATATTATACCAGCGTAAAGCCATCCCATCACCTAAAGAAAGCCACAGAGAAGAGAAAGTCTCAACATTTTCAGGAGAGTCCCCCGAGCCACTCACTCCTCCCTGTGTAATCACTTTGGTGAACTCTGTGCTTTCACAAGATTTTATAAAGTGTCCCTGCAGAAGCCCCAGATATTGCTTCCACAGAAGAATGGCACGCCAGGGATGTACTTTTATTAAACTGCAGGTAACAAGCTGCCTCCTTCACAGAGATCAGTGAATTGCTGCCCAGAAGTCTCTGAGCTGCTGAAAGCCAAGGCAGGAAAGGCCAACTGCCCACCCTCACCTGCCAGGATCAGCTCACTCCTCAAGCAGCCATTTTCTTGTTTCAGGTGACTGATTTCTTCCTGGTTCTTGCTGCTCTCTTTCATCTTTTCAGAGAGGATGTCTGCAAAACAAAATGTAGCATTTCCCAGAGTAAACAGGAATCGTGCTGGCCTACACTGAATTAGGTGCCCAGCAGAAACATTTACCTTTCATCTTGTTTACTTGGCTCATGACATCGTTGAGTGTCACCTTGAGGTCCTGGTGCTCCCTGTTGCGAGTGAATTCATCCAGCTTTGCTGTACGCAGGGCATTCTCCAGGGTTTTAAACTTAGAGGTAACCTCAGTAATCTGATCAGTTGTTTCAATTAAGGCTTTGTCCTGAAATAGGAAACACAATGAAATCTAATTTTTAATATCATGGATGGGTTTGGACAAAACAACAGTAAAGTGATCCCCAACTTCCTTCTGAGATTTTGAGGAAAAAACCCACCAAATTAAATCTTGGAAGCAAGCTTGTTTATGAAAACAAAGCAATTTATTGCTGACCATTTTTCCCTTCTCAAACAAGCCTAAGAATTAACCATGAGTGAGATCACCAGGGACAGAAGCCTTGTGGCACAGTCACATTTAGTGCCCAGGAGCTGGCAGATGTTACAGATGTTACAGATGTTACCTTCATCTGAAGCATAGAGAGAAGCTCCTGCTCCCTGGCCTGCAGCTGGCCTGTTTTAGCAGACAGTTCCAAAACTGAGCAGTGGAGACTCTGATTTTTCTCCTAGTGAACAGAAATAAGTGTCAGCCATTATTTCAGATTCAAAGTTTTTATTTTTTCCCAGTAAATGCGTCCACAACGTTATTGAAACATTGTGAGTGGCAATGTGGGATCCTGAGCAAACTGGAGAAAAGAGGACTGGAATAAAAATTGCTCCCCAACTTGTTTGTGGTCAAGGGTCTTAACACCCTGCATGTCTCAGTTTTGGAATGTTACAGTTCATCACAGGCACCCTGCAAATACATGGATTACAAAACCAGACCATCACTCAACCCCTACCTCCAGAGCCTGGCAGTGAACAGATGAATCTGTGACTTTCTGAGTGAGCTCTTTAAACTTCTGTTGTGTGCTTTCGAGTGTTATCTTACTGTCATTATGCTGGGATTCTAATAACTTTAACTTTTTGGTCAGTGATTTTATAATGGCATTTCTCTCGTTCAGCTCACCTAAAAAGGAAGGAGACAAAGTTATATGTGAGAAAAGAGCTCAGAGGCTATAATGCAATTTCTTAAATCTCAGAAATAATTTCACCCAGTGTTTTAAAATCACACAATTCAGATCTGGATTCTTATGTTGCACACTCTGAAGGAGGATTCCCTGGGTGCCCAGGTCAGATGGAACAGGAACTGCATGAACTGCAGGAACTGAGCCTGTTCAGAGCCACCAGGTGCTTTGTGTTTGTCCAGAGCTGTGCAGCAGAGCCTCAGGGCACACGGCTCTGTAACTCACCAGCAGGCTGCACATTTTTCCTCTTCCCACACATTTATTTAATCAGATTATTTTTAAAAGAATTCACAGAAGCAATTCACACATTCAGACAAGAAAGAGTCTGATCATCAGACCCCCTTCATGATCAGATCACTTCAGCACCAGTGTGGAAGTTTAGATCCCAGAGAACAAAAAAATTTAAGGCTAAAGGGTAGGAAATGGTTCCTTATATGATGTAAAACTGTTATTGAGGGGTTGAAACACATGAACATATTTAATAGACCAAGATGTCATTCTTTACATCACAGCACTCACTAGTTAACACGCTGCATCGTTCTGCTAAAGTCAGTATTTTCTGGCGATCATCTTCCCAGGCCTGGATGTGTCTCTCGTGCACTTCCACCATGTCATTGAGCTCCTTGTCACGATCTTTCAGTTCTGAAATTAAAAGCTTGAGCTCCTGTCTCTGCCTCCTAATGATGCTGTTCTTGTGATCGGGGCTAAATGCCTACAAAAGGTGAGACATGGAATGCATTTCAACACAAGGAAGTGACAAATTCTCTCATAATAAACTCGAGGGGTTTATTTTTAGTTGAGCTATGTTTCTATTATAAATAGAGACCATTCCAAGAAGTTCCTTATGCTTGTGGTACCACCTGTGGCCTTTGACTGAAGCCCTTTGCAGAACGAGGTGGTACCACCTGCGGTCCATGACTCAACGCGGCAGCAGCACAGTGAGCACCCTCCTACCGAAAATAGAGCCGATTGTTAACGGCACTTTCATCTTTTACCTGGGGCGAAGCAGAACGCTGTACTGATGAACTCATAGGGGACTGGGGGCCAGAGCTCTGCCAGGCATTCGTGGAGCCGGGAAGGCTTCAAGGATGTCACGTTCAGCATGGAGGCTCCCCCGCCGCACACCCGTCACGGCCCTGAGGGAGCACAAGCGGCCTTGGAGCGCACGGGCCGGGGGCGCAGGGCCTGAGGGGGGCCCTGAGGTGCCACCCCCGGGGAGAGACCCCCGCTCCCGGGCAGGGCTTCCCCACTGTCCCGCCCGGCTGGGGCGGCCCTTCCTAAGCCCATGGGCCTCCCCTGCCCTCCGGCCCCGCTCATGACCCCCGGTTAGCCCCGGTTACCCGCGGCCGCCCCCGACACACCGGCACCGCCCGGCCCCGCCCGCCGTTGGAGGAAGCTCCGCCCCCCTCAGCGAAGGGGACGCGGGTTCGAATCCTGGGGCTGCCAGTTCGACTCCTGGAGCCGCGGGTTCGAATCCCGCAGCCGCCGCCTCACCCCGGGGATCGAGCTGCTAGAAAATTGTGGTAATTAATAACCTTGTTAATACGGGATGAGTAAGATCCAGGTTGGAATGTCAAGGGCTGGAGGCAACTTCCCTGTCCAGTGTTAAATGGGAGGACTGTAGAAATTCAGGCAGCTCTGGAGAGACACTATTTCCACTGACAGGGATGGAGTTATCTCTCCAGACACACCCATGGTTTATAATTAGAAATCACTGAAAAAAGCAACCTTACAGGAAGGGAACAGAGTGTCTGACACATCACCCCCTTGGCATTCAGCTCACTGAGGTTCTGCAGTGACAGAGCATGTCACTTCCAGGACCCTGCCACCAGGGAGCATTTATTGTTATTAAATGGAACAGTGAAACAAAAAGCACCAAATCGATGTTTGAGGATGTTTGTGGGAGTACAGACAGCAGAGCTGGCACCCCACCCCAATTCTGCTAACATGGCCTGTGGAATAGTGCTCACTATTAATTTGTGTTCGTTACTACCATTCTTCAATGAGCTGCAGGTTAAAAGCATAAAGCCATTACAATTGCCTTACCAAGAAGCCCAGCAGGGTTAGGAGATCTTTGGAATTATGAAAATAGGATAAATTTCTAAGTCATATTCACAAATTTCTCAGTGTTTCCACTTAATTCAGTTGTCAGGGATGTAGAATAACCTCTTCAGGATTCACTGTTCTTTCATTGCTAACCAACCTTTAGAATGTTTGTTCCATTCTGATTTCTAAAATTCTCTCCAGGTAAATGAGACGTAAAAGTGCCAACATCAGCCACGTGCCTTATTCAGTTAAGCTCAGCAGAAAGGACAGCAGATGAAAAACAAACTTTGAATGCCTTAAATTCTTATTTTCCCATAAGATAGGTAGAGGAAAGCAGATGTAAAAAACCTCAGAAACTATTCAGTGAGGAACAGTAATTTTATTTAAATCTACTTCATGCTTAAGCATGGTAGAACCCCAATTTAACTTTGGCAAATATCACAAAAAAAACCCCCAAAAACAAAAAAGAAAACCAAGCAGCCTATACAGAACAGTGAGAATGCCAAGGACATGGGTTCTCCACAGTTTCACTGCAGAGCAAATGGATTTAGAAGCCTCACTTTTGCTATATCATTTATAACCATATAATTAAATAAAGGTAGTCCTCCATTATCACTTCTTGACTTCTCCAAGATCTTCAATGCTGTCATCATCCACCTAGGGAGAAACAGCAACAACAAATTAAGTATTTTCTTTTTACATCCTTTAATGTGCACCCCTGTAAATGTAAAGAAGTGAAGAGCCCCATTGCAGAGCCCCTGCTGTAAACCCTGGGTGAGTGACACATGCGGCCAGGACACAGCTGAGCCTGCAGGGCTGGGAATAAAGACAGCCCTATGGACTTAAACCATAAAGAATTCCACTTGGGAAATGCCAGGACAAGGCAGAGTCAGAGAAAGCCCTTGCAAATACAACTCTCAGCTTAAAATTTCAGTCCAACCCACACTGGCTGATCTCTTCTGAAGCACAAATGTGTGAGGCTTGGGGCTTTTTTGTTTGTTTTAATTTTGCAATATTTTACGAGGTGTTGAAAAATAGGATGGCAATGTAAGAATACTTAGACACTGTTAAGAAATGGTCACAAAGAAGGCACAGATATTTGACAGCTGCATTTATTCTGACATGCCTCCCTCACTGCAGGGTGGGAATGCAACAACTGCTCTTTTATTTTTGTGCACCAATCTGTGCTGCCAAAGATGAATCCCTTCTCCAAAATCATTGGTAAATCACAGGCTAATGTGGAAAAGTGTGTGTCTACCTGAGAGAAAGAAAGGTTCATTACCTCAGGCCACTTCTCCTGGATGACATCAATAATGTCATCTGTGAAGTCCCCCTGAATGATGATTTCATCTTCTCCTGTTACTGAGGCACCGCAGGAAAATTTCTGAGCAAAAAACCTTTGTGCTTCCTTAAGATCAATCTCTGCCCAGGGGAAAATGAACAATTTAAGTACAGTTGTTGTCATAAAAATATTTTCTCAAGATTAAAGCCAAAATCTTGTTTTAACTTGAAAAAGTAGTGGCACTTCACAGCTGAAGCTTTGCTAGAGTTTCCACTGAAAGCCAAGTCTGTTGTTTACACCCAAAACATCTGACTCTGCTGAGCTACAAATGCTTCAAGGTAGAAATTGCTGAATGTCCTCTACACGTTCTCTTGAGGTGAATCTGCACCCTGTTTCAAAAAAACCTGTAACCCTCTTTGTCTTTAAGCCAATAAGTACCTTCATAATTTATCCCTGTGGAAAGTCAGTGTACTTTTAGCTTTGGAACTGCTAAAAAAAAGCACCTTGGGACTTCCATCTCACAGCTGGAAGCAGATTCCCCAGTGGAAAACAACCAGAAGAATTATCATGAGGGTAAAGGCAGGCACATCCAATACCAGGAGAACCCAAACTCACCAAATGTGGCAAGGCCACACACTCTCGTGACGTATTTTTTCTTTGCTCTGGGAATTTTAGCTATCGTAACTTTCTGTGGTACAGTCTTCTTCTTCTGTTTTATCTGACCTCTTCCACCTTTAAAACAGAGCAGAAGGTTACATGATTAATTAATAAAAGGTTACATGATTAATTATGCCATAGTTCATCAAAGAAAAAAGCATACAAGGTCAGATTTTGCCCTTATAAACAAAGAAACTGTTAACTCCCCAACACTGTTGTGGTTCTGTGGATGTTTCTGTTTCTAACATGCAGCACTTTGAATTCTGTTTTATTATAAACTGGTGTCTGATAATTTTTAGACAGTAAATTTCTGCCTTAAATTTCCTTCTGTGAGTTTCAGCAATGTCTCATGAAGTTTGTGCTTGTTTTCCCTCACACTCTTACGGTCACTCTTACACCATCCTACTTAACCCCATGCTGTAAGTTTTCATGGAACTTTGGATTCTAGGAGAAAAATCACCAAATATTTTAAATTCTTATTTTAAAACCAAATTCCAGACTGAAAACTAATCAGACCACCCCTCACAACAAATTAATGTTGAAATAAAATGTCCTGAAATCTCTGGGAAAAGCATCCAAGTTACAGAACATAAATTACTGTTGTCACTAGACACTGCCTGCTGAGAAGGTAAATTAAACTGGTTACCAAGATACCAAAAATAAAACAAAAATATATGTGCCATAAAATATGAAACTACTGGGTATTAGCCATAATTTCTGGACCATTACACAGAACTGACACTGCACAGGAAAATACACATTAACAGCTCCAGAACTCTGATTTATGGTGGAAAGCATGTTAATTAATTCAGCAGAAAGAGCTCCAATGATTGAAGATAAAAGTGTGTTTAAATTGTTCCACATAACTTTATATCTTCCAAAGTTCTGAGAGTGTTTTTCATTAGCACTGCTGGGAGGAGACACAGCTGCTGATGGACGCACAGGTAACAGATTTAAAAGCACAAAAGCAAATCCTGCTCTGTGAGTGCAGAGAGGTGGAAGGAACAAAGGCAGAGCAGAGTCAGGAGGCATCACCAGAGGGGAGCAGCCTTTGTTCCACTCTGCAAGCAGCCCATAAAGTGCTGCTCAACGGGGCTCAGCATGCTGGGAGAAATGCCAGCTGATGCCAGCTGGGGAGGAGCTGCTCCCTGGGTGTGACAGTGGTGACAGGAACAGGGGGCACAGGGAGCAGGGCACCTCTCCCTGCCTGTGCCTGTCCCTCCTGTCCAACACTTCATTGGCACAGACCACAGGGAGGGAGATATTCCCTACATATTCCCTATACACCAAAATGCAAGGAATTTGTGCCCTGCTCCAGCCCAGCAGGTGAGAGAGGGATGCCCCAAACTGCTTTGAAATCAGTACCACAATCAACCATTTAGACCTTGCCTCTCTTTTGCTTCTTCTTCTCCTCTTCTTCTCCTCCTCCCACATTTCCTTGGCCTTCTCCAACCCCAGCTTCCTGTTTAGGTGAATTTTCTAAAATGCAGCAGAAAGGAGTGAGGGGAAAGAAGAACAAAATTAGTGATCAAACACCCACAGCCTTACAGGAACAAGGAGTAAGTAAAGCAGTATTTTGATAAATCATTAAACTTAGTGCAGCAGCCTTTTGACTGATGCATGTTACATCTCCATTACAGTATTTGTACAAATTAAGACTCCAGAAAAGCCTCAGCTCCAAGCTACAATGACAATTTCAATAAAGGCTCTTGCACAGAGAGACAGAAATTAATGATAATGTTAATACTGAAATTCCAAATACAAACAAATAAGTTCCCCATTATTAATGACTTTTCCTCCAGCCATCCACTGTAGACTGGAAATACACAAAATCCAATAAACTAACTCTGATGGGAAACAAGTGCATAGATGTTTATGGCAGGAACCTTAAGAAACCCCAAATATTATTAATAAAACTACAAATTGATTATTTAGTATTTTTTGACATCATAAAACCTATTTCAGAGCATCCAAAGCATTAACTTCCACAGGATACAGCAGGAAAAGGAAAGAGATCAGAACTGGACAAGCTCAGATAGTTCCAAATATGTCCAAGGACACACATCAGTTAGAAAACAGAAAAGATTCTTACCTACTGTAAGTTTTGCAAACTCATCTGGAAAATTCTTTTCTAACCATTGTCTGCATTTAGTCACATCAGGCATGTATTCACAGTACTAGAGAAAAGCCATATGAATGTTGTTAGTGGAGGAATGACAAAATACATCAGAAATACACCAAAATAGGACATAATAGGACAGAAGGAAACTTGGACAACAAAAAATTACTCACCTCTGTTGGCAACGAACAGACTGGAGAAATAAGGGGAAAAAAAAGAACAGATTACAAAAGCAATTTTTTACTTTTTACTTACAGCCTTTGTAATTAAATTCCAAACGGCGTTTCAAAGTCAGGGATGGGTTCTTACATAACTCCTGGTTATAACCACACACTGACTCAAAAACATTTCCTTATTGTTGCCGCTCCACATTTTAATTCCCCTCTCATTAGACCTGTGCTCACACGCTCTGCATTAGGGTAAAACCATCACAGCAAGAGCTGCCAGTCACTGAGGGAAGGGCAGGAGAAGCCCAAGGTTGGGAAAAGCTGCAGAACAAAACACCACTTCTACCTGAGGCAAGGGAGACACTGAACAAGGCACCAGGTGGTTTGGTCAGCTTTCCCTTCTCCATGAGCTGCCAACGTCCCAGAGTGGGGACAGCCCCAAACCAACTGTGCAGGGCTGGTTCCTACTGCTTTCCAGCCTGAAGCAAAATGACATTCCTATCCAAAACACACCTGCCAAGACAATTTACTCCCCTTTAAATCTCACCCATATAACTACAAACAGAAAGAACACTTCTAATCACAGTATAGCACAGTTTAATGTATTCCATTTTTTGCTATCATATTAATGCTCAGAGTTTTTCTGTGCTAATGGCTTCCTGCAGGAAGGGATGTGTGCTCCCAGTCCTGTCCCATTCCTGTCCCTGTCCCAGCACTTGCCTCCACAGTAGAGCACCCTCAGGGGATAATCAGCATCGGACCTGGCTCCGCTCCTGCCGTCCCCTCTGCACTCAGGGACCACGGGCTCGGCCACATCCGTGGCCATGTCACCGACCTGGGGGACACAGGGGACACAATCAGCACCCAGGCTCTGGGCCTGAGTCAGTCACAGCCCGCCCAGCTCCAGAATCCCAGAGGAAATAGGGACAAGTGTCAAAGAGAAGAACAGGAAAATGGGAGTCAAAAATAATGAAAACATAGGGAAAACTGCTACAAAGGATACCAAGCAGTATTGGAGCTCTAGCACATAAGGGGAAAGAAGCCAAAGAGCCACAAAATGAAGAAAAATCTTTTAGAAACCCACATGGAATTAGAGAACACGTTGAGTTAAGGACAATTTAGTGAAGTATCATGTTAAATCAGTGGCACACGAACAGTGGGGGTACTTGGGGGCAGGTACCTCTTGCATATTAGCAAAGCAAAGGGGTCATTTAAATCAGTGCCTGAAGAGCCACAATCTGATCCAAGAACACTGGGGAAAAAATCAAAAAACAGAGCATAAAACAAGGAAAGCAAACTCAAGCCACTAATGGATGTAATAGTGGTTTACACACACGTTTTCAAGCAAGGCACTTAGAAGACAGGAGTCAACAAGGAAAGAGTTTGGAACACACAGGAAATCCCCCAGGACTGGGGGAACAGACAGGACCTGTGTGAGGGAGCTTGGGGCGTCGTACGGGCCGTGCTGAGCAGCGAGGAACACTGAGGGAAACTGCCGAGGCTCAGGGGGGCTCAGGACAGAGGGACAGGGACAGATGGACAGGTGAGGTGCTGGGTGCTCCTGAGACCCCACACAGGCCCGGGGGGCGCTCGGTGCTCCGGGGGCAGAAGTGAGGGCGGGTCGAGAATGGTGCTGGGACACCGGACACGGCGGGGATCACGGACACGGCGGGATGGGGGAGCGGGGGGATCGGTGAGGGCAGAACTGAGGGGATGAGGAGCTGAGGGGATGGGGGGGAGCCGGGGGGATGCGGTTCGGGTACCTGAGGAGGGGCGGGCTCGCAGGGCGGGGCGGTGCCGGGGCTCACGGTACGGAGGGCGCCGGGAGGATGCTCGGTACAAGCACCGGGGGGGATCCCTGTGAGGGGCGGCGGCGGCGCCGCGGCTCCGGAGGAGAGGGAGCGGGCGCGTGCGGGAGCCGCCCGGCGGAGGCTGAGCGGAGCGGGGCGGGGGGGCCCGGGGGCGGTGTCGGTGTTACCGGAGGCCCCTCGGGCCGCGGCGGGTCCCGGTCCCTCACCGCGCGCGCACGTGCGCCCGCCCCAGCGCCGCCGTCTCGCGAGAGGGGCGTGCACGGTTTGACCCCGCCGGCTCGCCGTACCGCGGCGGGCGGGGCCATGCGCTGAGACGTCACGGGTTCGGCCGAGCTACGGGGCGCCGCAGTGGCCATTCCCCGCCGGGCCGCCGCAGCCATGCCCCGGTACGCGCAGCTGGTGATGGGCCCGGCGGGCAGCGGGAAGGTGAGCGGGGAACGGCGGGGAGCGGCGGGAAACGGGGGCGGCGGGAGCTCCGTGACGGCTCCTGACGGCCGCGTGTGCCTTGCAGAGCACGTACTGCTCCACCATGGTGCAGCACTGCGAGGCGCTGGGCCGCGCCGTGCAGGTGGTGAACCTGGACCCGGCGGCCGAGCTCTTCAGCTACCCTGTCATGGCAGGTGAGCGGCCCGGGCACGGCTGGGCCCCGGGCACGGCTGGGCTTCCAGCCAGGCCCTGCCCGTGCGACCGGACCGGTTCTGTGCCTCTAAAACGGAGCCCGTGCAGCAGTGGGGGAAGATGTGGGAAAATCGTTTCAATAAAATAGCGTGTGATCCTTAAATCGGTGAATAATTCTAGTCTGGTAGCAAATAGTGCTCAGAGATGTCAGAGATGAACGCACTCTAATACCAGTGATACCTCCCCGCACCAGGGGCTGTTGCCCTGTGCCAGCTCCTGCTCAGTCCCTGTATTTACCTATGCCATGTACTGGCAGATGCCTCAGCTTTGAGAACAACAACAGTGTTTGCGTCTGAACAAAGATGATAGGTGCATCTTGACCTGGCCACACAGCTGAGATACTCTCAGAAGAGATTCATTAGAAGATGCAGGAGCATAAGAGGAAAATCTGGGGAATGAGATGTTCCCCAGACAATCACCAGGAACCCTCAAAAGAACCCCGCAGACAAGTCCTGGGAAGTTTTTAGCATATATTTACTTGGGGGATTAAGGCGTTTGTGTAAGTTTCATGAACATAACCTGTTGTGTTTGGCTGCTGTGCCTGTGCCAGGGAGATCCCCCTGTCCCTGTTGGATTTCTCAGCTGCCAGACTCCCTGCAGAGCCCATTCCCTGCCCTCGGAGCCCATTCCCTGCCCTCAGAGCCCATTCCCTCCCTGCAGAGCCCA
This sequence comes from Zonotrichia albicollis, assembly GCF_047830755.1. NCBI lineage: Eukaryota > Metazoa > Chordata > Aves > Passeriformes > Passerellidae > Zonotrichia > Zonotrichia albicollis. The sequence goes on from NC_133836.1 coordinate 2,555,675, forward strand.
TTCCCTGCCCTCAGAGCCCATTCCCTCCCTGCAGAGCCCATTCCCTCCCTGCAGAGCTCACTCCCTGCCTTTGGTGCCCTTTGTGTGTCACAGACATCCGTGAGCTGATAGAAGTGGACGATGTCATGGAAGACGAGTCCCTGAGGTTTGGCCCCAATGGCGGCTTGGTGTTTTGCATGGAATACTTTGCCAATAACTTCAGCTGGCTGGAGGAGAGCCTCGGGCACGTGGAGGATGACTATGTTTTGTTTGATTGCCCAGGTAAGCACAGGCCAATGTTTTGGTATCACTCTTCGTAAGCATTGGAAAATTTGGGTGTAGACTGTTGTGACGATTCCCATTTTGTTGAGCTGTTAACAGCTGTCAGAGTCACTGTCAGGTGTCTCAGGAGTGAACTTGGTCCTGGGCTGATCTGGGTGGCTGCACAGATGTTTGGTGGCAACTGCAAACTAACACTCACTGGAGATCAAAGGAGGAAAAACCCCTTTTATTTCTTTTCCATTTCACCCAAACACAGAGCTGCCTGAAAAGAGGGTGCTTTCCTCACCAGTTTTTATTTAAATGCAGTTCCCCTGTCTACTTATAACTGTGGACTGTTCCTTTTTGCTTCCCATTCCAACCTGTTAACATCCTGAGTGTGCCCCAGGTCAGATCGAGCTCTACACACACCTGCCAGTGATGAAGCAGTTGGTGGAGCAGCTGCAGCAGTGGGAATTCCGTGTCTGTGGCGTTTTCCTCGTGGATTCTCAGTTCATGGTGGAATCTTTCAAGGTATCCATTTGAAATCTGTTGATAAAGTTCATTTTCATAAGGAACAACAAGTCTGAGCCATTCAGGGAGCTGGGTTTGCCCAGAGGAAAAAATGGCCAGGTCCAGGGAGATGTGGTTGCTGTCATCAGCTGCCTCAGGCACAGGGCAGGCCCAGATGGATGGACAGCCAGCACTGTGAGAGTCTCAGACTGGGACAGGCATTCACAGAATCAAAACCTGACTGGGCAAACCCCAGAGCAGCCCGGTCTGACCTGGAAGTGCTTCTGTTTGAGCAGTTGTAGGAGCCAGGTAACCTCCAGAAGTCCCTTCCAACCTAAATTCTTCTGTGATTCCATGAGAGCTTTCTCAGATCCCAAGAACAAGCAGGCCAACTTCCCCATTTAGCAGTAACTGTCCCAAGAAGGATTTGGGTTTTCTTAATGACCTTTTCAGTGGCAGATCCATATTTGAGGCTCCAAAAATTGAGGGGGTACTTGGCATCTCCTTTTTCCCGCAGAGAATGATTCCTCACATGGCTTTGTGTCCATGTTCCATATATTCCTGACCAGATTTGGCCTGTGCTTGTCCTGCATGTTTGTGTTGTGCTTTTCTGTACTTTAATACATCATTTTTCATCCTTTTCAAGTTTATTTCTGGAATCCTGGCAGCTCTCAGTGCAATGATCTCTTTGGAGATCCCACAGATTAACGTCATGACCAAAATGGATTTGCTGAGCAAGAAAGCCAAGAAGGAAATAGAAAAGTAAGTTCCAAAAAAATAATTACTCTGTAGTACAATATACTGAGGCAAAGTTCACTGAAAGTTGAGTCTAATGTTTCCCACAATTAAAACATACTCTTTTGGAGTGGGAGAAGATGGATTTTGTTTATTTCAAACAATAATCTTTAAACATCTGGGTAAGATGTTTAGTTTAGTCAGAGTCAAAAGAATAGCTCCATGTTTGTACTGATCTCAGGATTTTTCTGTAAATAACTTATCTTGGATCTTTTGTGTCATTCTGAATGACAGACTTTCAGTGGTGATGATGACTTTGTTTCTCCAGGTACTTGGATCCAGATATGTATTCTATGATTGAAGATTCTACAAATATACTGAAAAGCAAAAGGTTTAAAAAGCTGACCAAATCTATATGTGGATTGGTAGGTACATTGCTTTTGAGCTGGTACCCTAAAATTCACTATCACTTTTTGCCTCTGTTAACTCAGTTTTTTAGTTCTTCAGATTAGCATGAGATTCTTGATATCTGGATCATAGCCAATACATTTTCTTTGAATTCTTTTCTGTTGGCAATTTTGGGAATTTGCTGCTGTGTAGAAGGTGTTGTGAGGAGGGAACTGCCATTGGTTTGCAGTGTGACTAAATGGTATTTTAGAAGTCAGGAAAAGAGTGGCTTTGAGTGCTGTGATTGAGAGTGAACTTTGTGCATTTCCCTGCATTTCCCTTGAATCCTTGTGCAGATTGATGACTATGGCATGGTTCGGTTCCTGCCTTTGGATCGCTCTGACGAGGAGAGCATCAACATCGTCCTGCAGCACATCGACTTCACCATTCAGTACGGGGAGGATCTGGAATTTAAAGAACCAAAGGTAAGGGATTGTTGGTGAGAAGATGAAAAATTAAAAAGTAGCCATAATAGAAGTTGTGCTATAAATATGTTCTTTGCCTTGCTAATAAATTATTGTCTTAGCACAGTTCCAAGTAAGCCATGTTTAGTCTTTCAGTGACAATGCTTGTATCATCTTCATTTAGTTATAAAAATGAAATTCTTTAATATCATCTTGCATATGCAAGTTGATCAAATGGTTGTTTAAAAGTATTGCTTTGATTTTCAAAATTAACAGAGTTTTAACCTTCAAATGCCAGAAAGGACCACTGAGATCACTTAGATGTTTTCCTGCATGACTGTTCAAAGTCTCCTAATGATTCCTGTGTTCATCCCAGGAAGGTTTATATTTTTCTGTGTTTTTTTTTACAGGAATGTGAAGAAGATAAATCTCCTCTTGTGGATGAATACTTTCAAGATCATGTGGATGAGTAAGAAACACGTTCAAACTGGGAGGAAAATATTTTGTTTTTAGTAAAAAATAAAAATAAAAAAACCCCAACCCCTACACAAACACATTTGATACTTTATCTGTAAAATAACTAATATTTATAATGGAGAGTGAGTTACATGACCTTGTAACTACTTTAATAAACAATTTTTTTTTATTATGCTTGTGTGTGTTATAAAATATATAGAACAGTGTTAGTTTGTATAAAAACACAGAGCCAGAACTGGGCAAGAGGTTCAACAGACCTGCAAATTCTGCATATCTAGAGGAAAAGGGCTTAGAAAAGTCTTGATCTGGCTGAAAGCTGGGGAAACTACCATGATTTAATTCACCTCCAGACTGCCTTGGGATGAGCCATGCTTGGGGCATGTTGAAAGGATAAACCCCAGCCCTGCAGCTGAGTTATTGTGACTCAGTTTCCAAACCTCCCCATTTTGTCTCCCTGACTCAAGCCGGCAGTCAGATACCACGGGACAATTTCAGCATCGCTGGGTGTCAGGGAAGGTAATGGTTTGACAGCAATTGGAATGTGCACCTTAAAATGCTGTATCTGTGGACACAGCACGTTTGGAGCCCTCTTGTGTTCCTTACACGGAGTGCCCCGAGCCCCCGGCTGGGCTGGGCTGGGCTGGAAAGGCACGGGAGAGAAACAGCTGGGAGCGAAGCATCACGGCACCCTTCGGAACGCTCCCGGTGCCGGCGGTGCCCCGGTGAGCGGTGCCCTGGTGGAGCAGTGCCCCGGTGAGCAGTGCCCAACCTGGGGGACACTCAACCAGTGCCCGGTTGAGCAGTGCCCCGGTGAGCGGTGCCCGGTGAGCGGTGCCCCGGTGAGCAGTGCCCTGGTGGAGCAGTGCCCCGGTGAGCGGTGCCCCGGTGGAGCGGTGCCCGGTGAGCGGTGCCCTGGTGGAGCAGTGCCCTGGTGGAGCAGTGCCCCGGTGAGCAGTGCCCTGGTGAGCAGTGCCCAGGTGAGCGGTGCCCTGGTGGAGCAGTGCCCTGGTGGAGCAGTGCCCCGGTGAGCAGTGCCCGGTGAGCGGTGCCCCGGTGAGCAGTGCCCTGGTGGAGCAGTGCCCCGGTGAGCGGTGCCCCGGTGGAGCAGTGCCCAGGTGAGCGGTGCCCCGGGAGCAGTGCCCCGGTGAGCGGTGCCCTGGTGGAGCAGTGCCCCGGTGAGCGGTGCCTCTCGGTGAGCGGTGCCCTGGTGGAACAGTGCCCCGGTGAGCAGTGCCCTGGTGGAGCGGTGCCCCGGTGAGCGGTGCCCTGGTGAGCAGTGCCGTGGTGGGCGGTGCCCCGGTGAGCAGTGCCCTGGTGGAGTGGTGCCCCGGTGAGCGGTGCCCTGGTGAGCGGTGCCCCGGTGAGCGGTGCCCGGTGAGCGGTGCCCCGGTGAGCAGTGCCCTGGTGGAGCAGTGCCCCGGTGAGCGGTGCCCCGGTGGAGCAGTGCCCAGGTGAGCGGTGCCCCGGGAGCAGTGCCCCGGTGAGCGGTGCCCTGGTGGAGCAGTGCCCCGGTGAGCGGTGCCTCTCGGTGAGCGGTGCCCTGGTGGAACAGTGCCCCGGTGAGCAGTGCCCTGGTGGAGCGGTGCCCCGGTGAGCGGTGCCCTGGTGAGCAGTGCCGTGGTGGGCGGTGCCCCGGTGAGCAGTGCCCTGGTGGAGTGGTGCCCCGGTGAGCGGTGCCCTGGTGAGCGGTGCCCCGGTGAGCGGTGCCCGGTGAGCGGTGCCCCGGTGAGCAGTGCCCTGGTGGAGCAGTGCCCCGGTGAGCGGTGCCCCGGTGGAGCGGTGCCCGGTGAGCAGTGCCGTGGTGAGCGGTGCCCCGGTGAGCAGTGCCTCTCGGTGAGCAGTGCCTCTCGGTGAGCAGTGCCCCGGTGAGCAGTGCCCCGGTGAGCAGTGTCCCGGTGAGCAGTGCCCCGGTCAGCAGTGCCCCGGTCAGCAGTGCCCTGGTGGAGCAGTGCCTCTCGGTGAGCGGTGCCCCGGTGAGCAGTGCCCCGGTCAGCAGTGCCTCTCGGTGGCCGCTCCCCGCACGGGCACAGCGCTGCCGCCCGCGCTCCCTTCCCGGTGCGCTGCCTGCGGGGCGGTGCGCGGCTCCCGCTTCCCCTCCTCGCACCGCCTCTGCCGCTGCCTCATTTCCTGCAGCGTAGGCGGAGGAGGAAGCTCTGTGCCCGCTTTCCTGGCCGGTTCGCCCCGCTCCCCTCCCGCCCGGCTCCGCCGAGCCGCCTCCTGCCCTTCGAGATGCCGGTGAGCGGCTCCGCGCCCGGCGGCGGCAGCGCGGGCGGGAGGGAGCGGGCGGCGGGGCCGGGCCGGGGGCGGCGGGGGCGATGCGGGCCGGGGCTGGGGCTCTGCTCGCTGCGGGGGCACTGCGGGGGGAAACGGGGGCTGCAGCTGCGGGGAGCGGGGAATGGCTCTCCATGGGAGGCTGCTGCAGGGCCACCGCCTTCCTCTTCTTCCTTCTCTTCCTCTTCCTCCTCCTCTTCCTCCTCCTCTTCCTCTTCCTCCTCCCCTGCCGGGATCCACCCGCCGCCCGGAGGGTGCGAGCCCCGGGGCAGACGGGGGTCACAGCCGGGCTTTGCTCTGGCTTTGTTCGCACCACCGTCCCCTCAGAGAAATAAACTGCTTTTTACACCCAGCCCCTCCCAGTCACATCCTCCTCTGCCCCCCACAAAAGGGAGATGAGGGATTCCCAGTGGCCTGGCACTGCGCCGTGGAAAGTGCCCAAAACTGAACTCATTAGTTGTTTAAAATTGGCTTTCCAGGAAGAATTTGTTGTATGGAGAAAGCTGGTTTGTTTTTCACTTAAATCAGTTTTGTTGGGATTTTTTTTTACTACATTAAGCCTGGCTTTATTTATAATTATCTACTATTAATAGCCAGACATGGAAATAAATTACATATTTTTTAACGACAACTAACTTTCAGTGCAATGCCCCAAAACTCAGGCAGATGAGTGGGGCTGTTACCCCTTGGAGCTGCCAAGGTGGGGTCAGGCAGCCTGGGGATGAACTGTGCCTGCAGACCAACAACACAGATTTTATCCAATCTCCTGGTGCTTTCCTGGTATTCACCAGAATGGCACCAAGATCTGGACTTAAATAGAAAATAACAGTTGTTTGTGCAAGGATGAAATGCTGGAAGCATCATAATGAACTAGGCTGTGACTCCTGCTTGATGAAGACACGTGATTGGATATGGAAATGTCTATTTTCAGTAGGATCAATAACCAGCTCTCCCTGTCTCTAGGCTTACCACTCCACTTTAATGGACTCAGACACCAAGCTAATTGGGAACATGGCACTGTTACCCATCAGAAGCCAGTTCAAGGGCCCAGCACCTCGAGAAAGTAAGTTAATAATAATCTCTGAATTACTGGATGTAGCTCATCATCTCAGGGGTTGCTCTGAGCCAGCCCCAGCAAGAGTCACTGGTGGGAAATGGAAAGCTTTGCAGAAAGGGGGGAAGTTTTCAACAACTTCAGCTGTGCAAATGGTAGAAAATAATTATGCACAGATAATTGTGCCCTGTGTTGAGTTGGTGGTTTCAGTAACCCAAGCCTCTGGCTGCTGTTCTGGTGCCTCCCCTGTGCTCTGAGCAGGGTTTTGAGGAGGCTGAGCTGGTGTGAAGCCTCTGTCAGAGGAAGTGGAGGTTTAGCTGCAGAGAGCTCACACTCTGGGCTGCCCTGAGGGACAGCAGCGCTCAGGGTGTGGGGCTGCAAAAACAGAAACGAAATTCCGACCCCAACAGGGCCCACAGGCAGCCAGGACAGATTCCCCTTCAACACCTGAACTTCCAGGCGTGCTGTTCCCCAGAAATGTGGGTTCAGTTTGAACAGGGAAATGTAAAGGAAATGTTTCTGGATTTAAGCAGTCTTGGATGGTAGCAAAAGTCAGATTGTCACTGTGTTCTGCTCCCCTCCTTTATTTGAAGAGGATAATGGAATCTGAGTGATTGTGCTTTCTCCAAAAGCTTTTTTATATCATTTTATGATGTTAAAACTCTTGACGAGTTACTCAAAAGTGGTAGAAAAGTGGGGAACTGCTGAATTGCTGTTGGTGAAGTGACAGAGGGGAAGGAGAAGGGAGTAGGAAGTACAGTCTGAACTCAGAGTGTTTCAGAAGTTTCTGTTATGTGGTGCTGACTTCTCCTTTTTGTAAATACCACGGTTTTGCTTTTGCAGTAATCCTTATTTATGTACTTCAGTGAGTAAAAGTTCTGACAAATGTAATGTAACAGTGCACTGCTTAACTCTGTATCTCTTTCTTATAGCTAAGGACACAGATATTATAGATGAAGCCATCTACTACTTCAAAGCTAATGTTTTCTTCAAAAATTATGAAATTAAGGTAATTTTTTAAGACACTGAGCATATTCTAGTTCTTTGGAGGGTTGGTGCTGTGAATATAAATTTATTTTCAAGGAAGTAATTCCAGAAGATCACAAACTCCCCTTCCACTTAATCTTTAAAGTTGGGTAAATGTCATGAATTGCAAATCTCTCTCTCATGGGGAAACTATAGCCCAAAATGGCTTGAATTCATTCCTGTTTCAGGCTTTATCAGTTCCACAAAGTCCTGTAATCTAAGAGTTCCTGCTCTTGTTTTGCAGAATGAGGCTGACAGAACACTGATCTATGTCACCCTCTACATTTCTGAGTGCCTGAAAAAGCTGCAGAAGGTAAGAAAACTGAATTCCTGTGCAGGTGGGAAACAGTCTGAGGGTTGTTCTAAGGAAAGAATTTCCTGATATTCTCCTTCCAGGGGAACAAATAATCCTGTTTAGGAGATTTGTCATGGACCCCAGTCCCAGTTGTCAGAGCCTCAAATATTCCAAGGCTGAGGATGTGCTGTGTTGCTCTTCTTGATTAATTTTCCCGTTCCAGATTTGTAAAATATTTGATTCTAATTCTCTGTCAGCTTTTGGTCATAACTGCTAACCCATTGTTTGCCTGGTTCTTCCAGTGTAACTCCAAAGGCCAGGGAGAGAAGGAGATGTACACACTGGGAATCACCAACTTCCCCATCCCAGGGGAGCCTGGCTTTCCTCTGAACGCCATTTACGCCAAACCTGCCAACAAGCAGGAGGAAGGTAAGGCTGACCCAGGGCCTCTGAGGGTCACACTTCATTAACTTTAAACCCAAATCTTCTAAATCTGCAGTCTGTCTTCTGAAGGCAGCACAAGCTGGATTTTCTGACCTCGAGGATTCCCCTGGTTCCATAGATAAATGGAGCTAATCCACTCAGCCAGCTGCAGCCTGCAGATGTCAAACTCCTTCTCTGCTTTAAGCAGTGATGCCTGAGGTGTCCCTGTTAAACCCAGTTTGGTTGGTGCTGCCCACTTCACCCTGGTTTTGCTGTGCTGCTTTCAGAGGTGATGAGGGCCTACCTGCAGCAGCTGAGGCAAGAAACCGGCCTCCGCCTGTGTGACAAAGTGTTTGATCCTCAGAGCGACAAGCCAAGCAAGGTGAGAGCTCAGTGCCATCACACAGAGTCAGGGAGAGGCTGGGGGTGTTTGTTCAGCCTCGTGTGCAGAGAAGGGAGTGATGGGTGAGGGTGACTCCAGCCAAGCCTGACTGAATTTACAGTGAAATGGCAGCTGCAAGTTATCAGGAAATGTAATCTGATGTGATGTGGCAGTGAGTGCCATTTCAAAAGCAGGGCAGTAATGAGAGGGGTCTGGCTCAGCTCTTCAAAGCACTGCACATCTGCTCGTGCCTGGGGTTGCAAAAGGAGTTCACAAGCACGGGAGCTGCTGTTTCTCTTCCCAGGCAGCTCTGCTTTGAGAGCTGCTTTGAAGTCGATTGTTTTGCCTCATGTCCAGATTGAAAAAATCGCTAATCAATGAATGAGTCACCTCCTGAGTGTTCGTGTTTCATGTGCAAATGTGACTGCATTTCATGTTGAAATCACTTAGGCTAATTTACTTTCAAAGGCATAGCTTCCTGATGCATCCCTCATTTATGATTGGATTGGGATAAAATATAACAAAAGTAAAATAAGACAAAGTAGTTTCACATATTAATTCAAAATCCTGTAATATGAACTAATTGTGTCCATTCCTATTGTCTTGTTCACCTCAATTCAAGTGTGGAAAACTAGAGCCTTAATATTTGTTGTGTGTCAGAGATTGAATACTTTAAAGTCAATGGGAACCACTTCTGATTTTCTGACTCTGTACTTCCTTCTGCAGTGGTGGATCTGCTTTGTGAAGAGGCAGTTCATGAACAAGAGTCTCTCAGGCCCTGGGCAGTGAAGCAAAGTGGCAACAACTTTAAGCATTTCCACAGCAAGATGTTTGAGTCTTTTGCCTTTGTTTTGGATACATTTTGTACCAAGAAAGAATTAAGTGCTTATGAATTAAAAAAAAAAAAAAAAAAAAAGAAAAAAACCAAACCTGTCAATGAGTGATAGAGGGAGAGCAAAAAGATAAGTTGTGTAAGCAAATATTATTAAGCTGGTGCTTAATAAGTGATTTCTAACGTGCTGTTTCAGATGCAAGCTGCTTTGTAATCGTGGCTACAGCATTTAAAACAGGGCTTGTATTTAAGAGAAGAAATGAAGAAATGGGCTTGGCTGTGGGGCACGGGAGCTGTGTCATTGCTCTGCTGGCTGGAGTCGGTGTCGTGTGTCCAGGGAAAACAGACCTCTCACGCTGTGTTGTCCAGTGCAGTGATTTTTACCTTGTTTTCAATAAAATTTGCTTGTAATTAACGTGGTAACTACTGTGTGTCTTATGGAGAGCCTTCAGAGAAATCAAAGGTTTTTTCTTCTTGGTGAAAGGCTTTGGAGTGACCTGATTGTCACCGTCCAGGACTTGAGGGGAGCCACCAAGAGCCTGGAGTGCCAGGACAAGGTGGAATGTCTTCACACTGACAGAGGGCAGCTTTAGATTGGATTATGGGAAAAAATATGAGGAAATGTAGGTTTTGAACGGTCTTTTTCCTCCTTTAACAATTTTTATAGGCAGGAGCGTCGTTATCTCAGAGACCTCAGACACATTTAGCTGCAGCAACCATCAGCGTATTGGCAGAAGGACAAGGCGCGGCTTCGGGAGCTATGGAGGCACGGGAAATATGTGTCCCGCACCAGAGCACCCACAGAGAAACGAATTAATTATTAATTAATTAAACGGCCCTGCCCATAACCGCTCTGCCCTCACGCCGTCCCCGCCTCCGCGAGGAGTCCTCAGCGCGGGCTGCCCTCCGCGCGCCTGTCGGGCCGCGCGGGCAACGCCTTGGCCGCCTATAGGCGGTGGCGCGCGAGGACCCCTGGGTGGCGCCATTTTGGAGTGGCGGCGGCGGCAGTTCCGTGCCCGGTGCCTCGCTCGGGGTCTCTCCCGCTTCCCCCCCGTCCCTTCCGTTCTGCCGGCGGCAGCATGAGTGTGGTGGAGCACGTGCGCGAGATGGCGGCCGCCGGGCTGCACTCGAACGTGCGGCTGCTCAGCGGGCTGCTCCTCACCATGAGCGGCAACAACCCGTGAGTGCCCCGCCGGCAGGGGGCGCGCGGCGCGGGCAGTGAGGGACGTGAGGGAGCGGGGCCGCCCCTGGGCTGTCCCTGGTCCTGTCCTGTCCTGGCGCCTTCCCCTGGTCTGTCCTGTCCTTTTCTCTGCCCCTGTCCCTGTCCTCTGTCCCTGCCGGGGATGGAGCCCGCCTCTGTTCGGGTCTCAGCGTCCCTTTGGGGTGCTCCCTATAACATGAGTGTCCTGGCAGAGAATCATAGAATCACCGAAGGGACCTTGAGGATTGTTTTGTTTCACCCCTCCTGCCTTGGGCAGGGACACCTTTCACTGTCCCAGGCTGCTCCAAGCCCCTCCAGCCTGGCCTTGGGCACTTCCAGGGATGGGGCAGCCACAGCTGCTCTGGGCAACCTGTGCCAGGGTCTCACCACCCTCATAAGGAAAAATTTTTAATAATATCCATTCTAAAGCTGTCTTCTGTCAGTGTGAAGCCATTCCTCCTTGTCCTGGCACTCCAGGCCCTTGTAAATTTTCTCTCTCCATGCTTTTTGCTGGCTCCCTTCAGGTCCTGGAGGGCCACAGTTGGGTCATTTGGTCTGCACAGATATTAGGAGTTTTATAGAGGGGGTTTTTATAATGTAGGAATAGGGATTAGGACCAGAACAGCTGTACAAGGAGCTGGGTTGAATTTTAAACTTGAGTCCAAACAAAACTGTTCTGAAATCTGAACAGGCTAAATGCTGGATCCTTAGCTAATAAAAGGTGAATAATCCCAGGAGAAAGTTGATGCAGTGTAATGGATGTTTACAGCCTGTGGCTTGTTACAGAAGGGATGGGGGCAGTGGCCAAGCAGCCAAACATTGAGCTGCTGCTGCTGCTGAGGTGTCAGGAGTGGCTGCTGTGTTTGTTTGCTTACAGATAACAGAAATTGGTGAGATAAGCCCTGTGTGAGGAGTCAGTGCTGTTACTCAGTGGTGCAGTGAGGGGGCTGCAGCAGTTGCAAGTTGAAGCCAGACAAACCAAAGCCACAAACCCTTTGTTTCTGTAAGGTTTTGATTCTTTTGCAGCCATCTGACCTCAGCCTTTCTGTGTGCATGTCTTCCAGGGAGCTGTTCTCTCCCTCTCAGAAGTACCAGCTCCTTGTGTACCATGCAGACTCCCTGTTCCACGACAAGGAGTACAGGAATGCTGTCAGCAAGTACACCATGGCCTTACAGCAGAAAAAAGCCTTAAGTAAAACCTCCAAAGTCAGGCCTTCCACTGGGAATGCTGCATCAACACCCCAGAGCCAGGTATTTGAGAATTGATAATGTGCTGCATCAAGTGATCACATTCCCCCTTGCAGTCAATGTTGCTGAGTCAATATTCACAGAATCACTGAGAGATGGAAAAGATCCCTGAGGGTGAATCCCTGCCAAGTGCATCACTGACCACATCCCTGAGCATCACCTTCACATGCCTGCTAACCACCTCAGATTGTGCATTTATCATGTAAATAAACCTAATTAGTTGGGTAATATCTGTGGTGTTTTCTAATGCAAAACTTTAAACAGTCTCCAGCATGAAATTTTTCTGTATATGTGCATCATACTTTTAATTTGAAGACAGGAACGCTGTGAGCTAGCAGTGAGCTGCATTGTTAACTTACATGCACCAAATATTTTTCAACACAGTATAAATATTTATGAGGAAACCTTATTAAAATTTTCATACCTGGTTAAACCAACATCATATTTAAATATTTCTTTTTTGTTTCAGTGTTTACCGTCAGAAATTGAAGTGAAATACAAAATGGCTGAATGTTACACAATGCTGAAGCAAGATAAAGATGCCATTGCTATCCTTGATGGGATTCCTTCCAGGCAGAGAACTCCAAAGGTGAATTCTGGCAGGTTTTTGTCAGTGTATCTCTAGGGCAGAACATATTATGTAGGTTTAATAGCATTATGTCTTTTTCATTAGTTAAATGTTGTTTGGTAGCATTTCCTAATTTTAATTTCCTAATTTTAAAATTTCCAAATTTTAAATTTGGACCCTTTTCATTAAAATCATACCAATTTTGTATTTCCTCTGTTAGAAAGAATTTGAGGGAAAAAATGAGAGGAGTTAAATGTTTTGTGCATTTTTATTAACTTCTTGTGTAGTTGGAGCAGTGGCAAATCCTTGAGAGGCTGGAGACTTTGGCAAGTACAAAGTTTGCTTGTGCTCCATCTTTTAAAATCTTTTAATCCTTTTCAACAACAGTTTAGATAATGTTAAATATTTAGATCCCTTTGTGGTCTGCAGTGCCAAATCTGTGGAGTCTTTGCTTGCTGGCTCTGTTACTCAGAAGGGCTTAAAAGATTAACACATCAGATCAGTCAGCTGTGTTTCATGTTAAATTGTCCTAGAAGTGTACAGGCTTAAACTCCAGTTAATGTCAGAGTGTTCTAACCAACTTGCAGAACAGAAAAAGAAGAAAAGATTGAGAAAAGCAAACTTTTTGCCTATATAGGCCAGTAAATGGAAGTGCTGCAGCAGAAAGCAGCTGCTTGTGTTGTGAGGAGCTCAGATCATTTCTGTTCTTTGGTCAGTCATGGCTCCATTCAGAAGCTGAATGGAAACTCTCTGACTTGCTGAGCTGATTCAAACACTTCCATGGACAGAGATTCCTGGAAGGGACTGGTGAAGGGATGTGCTGATCCTTCTTGGCATTGTGTACTTGCCCATCTTTTGACTTCTTTGCTGCAAAACACAGATTTCAAGGTGCACTGTGCACCTACAAAAGAATGTAGATTTTATTTATCTACTCAGAAGGATGCCACAGTTTCCATTTTGTCCTCTATGGTACCGTGGAGTGTTCTCAGAAATGCAGGTTATGTTGTCTTCTGCCCAGAGCAGAGGCAGGCAGGCCTGAAGGCAGAGTTGTGACCTTTCTGGGTGGTTCTTTGTCCCTCACACTCGGCTGTCCCCACGTTTCTGCTGCCTGCAGATCAACATGATGCTGGCAAACCTGTACAAGAAGGCGGGCCAGGAGCGCTCCTCGGTGACGAGCTACAAGGAGGTGCTGAGGCAGTGTCCCTTGGCCCTGGATGCCATCCTGGGTGGGTGTCTGCACTCTGTCTGCACTCTCAGTGCTCAGCCCTGGTAAAATTTTAATGAAGTGTAATTTTAATTACACTTCTGTAGCTGTCTTGCATTTGCATGTCATACCCGCATTATAGAAGTTGCAGCACGCCCTGTAATCAGCTGCTTGTGCTTGTCAGAGGATGGAGTCTCTGCCCCTCAGACAGTTTGTATCAGAAGCAGTTTTGGGTGGCTGAGAGTGATGTGTGAACCCCTCTAAACAGGTTTGCTGTCGCTGTCAGTGAAGGGAGCAGAAGTGGCCTCCATGACCATCAACATCATCCAGAGCATTCCCAACCTGGACTGGCTCTCGGTGTGGATCAAGGCTTACGCCTTTGTGCATACTGGAGACAACACCAGAGCAATAAACACCATTTGGTAAGAGCTGGAAGAGCATGGTGCAATCAAATAATACATAAATTCTTATCTATAATGATATTCAAAGTGTCATTTATAAATAACAGGCATTTCTTTTCCCTTTAAGCTCTTTAGAGAAGAAGTCATTGCTGAGGGATAATGTGGACTTGCTGGGGAGCTTAGCAGACCTGTACTTCAGAGCTGGAGATAATAAAAACTCTATCCTGAAATTTGAACAAGCACAAATGCTGGATCCTTACCTCATAAAAGGTGAGTAAATCCTGAGAAAGGTTGACCTGAGGAGGAACATGCAGTGGAATATTGTATATTGTTTATCCAGCTTTCAGTTCAAATTGACATTCAGAAGCTGCATGTCTTGAGCCCTTCTAGGTAACTGCACAGTTTAAAGTAGGTGTTTGTGGTTTTTGTGGCTTTTTTCTTGTGAATGAACTTTCTGTTTCTTGAGGATTGATCCTCCACCGTGTCTCTTTAGGAATGGATGTTTATGGTTATTTATTGGCACGGGAGGGTCGGCTGGAGGATGTGGAGAACTTGGGCTGCCGGCTCTTCAACATTTCTGACCAGCATGCAGAGCCCTGGGTGGTGTCTGGGTGAGTTCTCTTTCCTTTTTCACCTCAGCTCTCCATTTGCTGAATGTGGAGGGTTACAGCTGACACAGTGCATTGTTCTGATCCTGGGTAACTTATGTTAGCTCTCTGCAAATATCTACTGGGTTTTTTCTGTTTAAATCTATTAGAGTTATGTACCTGTGCAGTACCAACAATATATTAAATAGTAACAGTTTTAATATCTATATTAGGGTTTTCAAAATTTCTGAAGTTTTTTTCTTAACTTCAAATACAAGAAGTTCAAACACAAGAAGTTCAGGACCCCGTGAGTGCACACAGGCTCTGCAGGCAGGGTGTGTTTACAATCCCTCTCCTTTCTCTGTAGGTGTCACAGTTTCTACAGCAAACGCTACTCCCGTGCCTTGTACCTGGGAGCCAAAGCCATCCAGCTGAACAGCAACAGTGTGCAGGCTCTGCTGCTGAAGGGAGCTGCCCTGAGGAACATGGGCCGGGTGCAGGAGGCCATCATCCACTTCAGGGAGGCCATCAGGCTGGCGCCCTGCCGCCTGGACTGCTACGAGGGTGAGCCTGGGCAGGCAGGGAGGTGAGGGAGTGCACAGCAGTTCTTGCCTCTGGAAATCATTGTTACCCCAAAACCTACAGTGTGATCAGGGAGCAATGCAAGAGAACATGTAGGTTTGTAAGAATGATGTTCAGAAAGGGGTTTTCTTGCGTTTTGTGTTGTTTAATCTGGAGTTAAACAAACTTTCTTCAGCAGCTCATTTTTGGATGATGACATTAACTGATGGTTAGTTCTGCTGGGAGCTTTGTTTTGTTGTATTTGTTTAAATATTTAAATCTGGCTGATCTCAACAGCAGCTTCAAGTAGTGAAGAGTCCAGACGAAGTATTAATTCTCTCAGTATTGGAATTGGACAGAAACATGAGATGAGGTGTACTTAGGGCTGGAGGTTTTTTTCAGTGCCTGACCATTAATGAACACCAAGTCAATTATCTGTAGAATGAGTATGTTGACAAGCACAGATTCACTTTCTCAATTGCAATTTGTATTTGCTTATTGGAGTGTCAGCTGTTCAGCACCTGAGTGCTCCTAAGTGCAAATAACAGTGAGGCTGAGTGCCTGTGGTGCTGGCTCAGCCCCTGAAGTGTTTGTGTGTGACCCCCCCAGGTCTCATCGAGTGTTACCTGGCATCCAACAGCATCCGTGAGGCCATGGTGATGGCAAACAACGTGTACAAAACCCTGGGGGCAAACGCACAGACCCTCACCCTGCTGGCCACAGTCTGCCTGGAGGACCCAGTCACGCAGGAGAAGGCAAAAACATTGCTGGACAAAGCTCTCACACAAAGACCTGACTACATTAAAGCTGTGGTAAAGAAAGCAGAACTTCTCAGTAAGTTCCTTTTCCCCCTGTGTTCGTTTGTTTGAAGGTGCCTTTGTACATGGAAAGGTGTTCTGGAGCCACATCCATGTGGAGGATGAGACAGTGCTGGTACAGCCCAGGGGTTTAGCAGTTCTGTCCTGAAGGAAAAATCTCAGGAATTAATTGCATCCAACAGCTATTACACTTAAAGCAATTGCAAACAAAATGTTTTGGCTTCAAAGTAGATGTATATTGGAATATGAATCCAAATATAACCAGTTAGATGGTGCCTGGGCCAGTTCTGACCTTTGCTGCTGGGCCAAAGGCAGCACTGCGGTGTTTTACCCCAGAGATACCTTGGCTGCTGGAGATTGCAGCGGGGCAAATCCAGGCTGTCAGGACTCCGTTACCTCAGGAGAGAGAGCTTCTGGCGATGGTGGAGAGAAAGGGAGTGGATTCTGCTAGAAGGTTGCCAGATGTTTATTCCATGGGTACAGAGGTGTCTGCACCGAGCCACTGCTGCTAACAGAATGGAGGCCGCATGGTCTCATTAACATTTTAAGCTCGGGGCAGGGGAAGGGGAGGGGACAGGTGAGCCACCAACCAGGTGAAGGGGCAGGGTCTCAAGGGACCAGGGACACCTATCACACGACGCCTTGCTGGTATGTTAGCCTGATTGACAGGGCACACTCAGCGAGGGGCGAGGGGGAAGGGAGAAGGTAAAACAGGATATTGCAACACACCACAACAGATGTAGTTGTGAATGTAACAGCTATTGCAACAAGAAGTCATTGTTTAGAGTTAATCTGGCAAGAAGTAGAGTCCTGCTCCACTGACTGCTCTGGAGGGACGATGGCCTTGTGTTGGCAAGACCATAACACTGTCACTCTCTAGATTTGTCTCAGCTGTTGATTAAAGCAGTGTTTTTGCCTGTGGCCAGGCAGAGAGCAGAAGTACGAGGATGGGATTGCCCTGCTGAGGAATGCCCTGGCCAACCAGAGCGACTGCGTCCTGCACCGCATCCTGGGCGACTTCCTGGTGGCCGTCAACGAGTACCAGGAGGCCATGGACCAGTACAGCATTGCCCTGAGGTAAAGCAGCCTGGCCTGCAGGGGCTGGGACAGCCCCCCATCAGCTCCTCTGGGTAAACAGATGAGCTGCTGATTGATCAGAGTGAGAATCAGAGGTGGCTTTGTGTCATTCTCCATTAAAATAGCACAGCCACACAAATGCCACCCTGTTCGTGAATTGGTTGGTCTTAAGATTTCAAACTGAGAAGTGCAAAATGTAGGGACTGTATGAATGCTAAATATGTCACCAGGCTTGTGATTCCTTGACTAACAAAAGGATTAAGGCATGGAATTATTTATGGTTATTAATTATTTTATAGTCAGACTTTAGGATCCATTCCTTTACACTAGAAGGTGCATATAAAAATGAGCTGTTCTATAAATTTAAATAGTATGATTCAACTTAACATAATCTAAATGCTATTTTAGGGTGTTACTTTTTAAAATATTCCCATATTTTGATTGCAACATCTTCAATTTGCCTTAAACCCAGCACTTTATGTCCCCTGCAAACTTGCATAGCTTAAATGGGTCAGCTGGTTTTTGCCTGCTTAGATTATATTTAGGCAGAGTCATTTACATTTTTACTGCTTTCATGTTACTTTATAATTAGTATTGCTGGGAGAGGTGACTAAGTTTTCTGGAAGAGTGGGATGTTTAGATAAATGCATTCTTGGGGATCAGAACTGTTTTATAAAGAGATTTAAGACTCAGTGTTACAGCAGCTCAAGGGGAAGTTGCATCATCATCTAAAATAAGCTTCCTGATGATGTTAAACAGGAAGTGCAGACAACAGGATGAGATTTTATTGTTACTCTTTACACTGAGGCCACAAAGAGAAAAAAGTTTGAAGACAATGCTTTATTTTTGTTCCTTTCTTCAGTTTGGATCCAAACGATCAGAAGTCACTGGAAGGATTGCAGAAAATGGAGAAAGAGGAAAGTCCAACAGATGCCACCCAGGAGGAGGACGTGGATGACATGGAGGGCAGTGGAGAAGAGGGGGACCTGGAGGGCAGTGACAGTGAAGCAGCTCAGTGGGCAGATCAGGAGCAGTGGTTTGGGATGCAGTAAAAGCCTCCTGCTGCTGCTTCTGGCACTGGAACACACCACTAGGGCCACTCTTCTCAGAAGAGCAGAAACTATGGGGTTTTTCAGTAATAAAGGACTTTTTTTTGTTTTAATAGACTCTGAAACCAATTAATAGTTCTGTGCATCTCAATACTGTGGAGATTCTTGATGCTTCTTATTTATTAAGTGTACAGGACTAACTGCATCCAAGGCTATTTACAACTTCCATTTTGAAAAATTCCTGCTAGAACTCAAACCATCAGAATCTGAGGTGTGTAATGAGCCTTTTGTTTGTGATGAAGACAATGTCTGAGTTCTGTCCAGGGCTGAGTGCTTGGGCAAGGTGTAAATGCAGTGGTTTGTAAGGCCTTGCCCATGTGTGTGCAGCCATTGGAGTCTGGGGGAGCCACTGGAGTGTGGCTGAAAGCAGCACTTTCCTTTTGCTGTGTTTGTTGAGTTCATTTGTCTTTTTCTAGGGCATTACCTGTGCTGTCCAGGATACATTTGGGACAATAGGCAACCTGGACTTGTTGGACACTTTTTGTAGCTGATTTCTCTGTGTACAGAATTGAGCCAGTGGTGGAGAATTAAAGTTATTTCCTCAACCCTTACTAACCCTGCAATCACTTGAAGTCTGTACATGAGCATTTATTTTAAAATGCAGTTTAGTTTTATTTCAGTATGTTCCTGGAAGGTTTTGCAGCAGTGACTCAAAGCACTTTACATTCTGTGTACAGCGCTGACATTTAAAATGCTATAAAAAGAATTAATCCCTCTTCCCTTGCACTGCTGGAGAAATGTTCAATTATGCAAATACACATATTGTCCTGCTTTTTCCATGTTTATATACTTCCTGGCTTTGTCAGGTAATTTTTGAATTCATGTCTTTTTCCCTCACCTTTTAAAACAAATTTGCTTCATGTACAAATTTCCAACCTGAGCATTTCAAGGGTGAACTGCTTTGGGTAATCTAGAAACTGTTTCAGTTCTGTGGGCTTGATGTGTGGGAAGAGGAATTACTTATTTTTCTTACAGTTCTGATTTCCTTAGTCTTTACCAAAATGTGGTTTTATAATCTTTGTATCGAGAGTTTAATTCCTTGTGTATTTATTTTGTTACCACAGGTATGCTGGAGCACCCAGACTTTTTAGACAGCTAAAAAAATAGTTTTGAGTATCAGTTGGAGGAGAAATGGCTTTGTTACAAACACATGGCATGGAAAAGAAGCTTCTCCCTGAAAGGCAGATAAGGGTAAAAATCCCTCTGTGATGTTGTATCAAAAATGCACAACAAAAGAGGCAGATTATTGTCTGGTTTGGAAATGTTCTGGTGTGTCATGGCCTTCAGAGGAGGAGACCAATAGTTCATCCATTTAAGCAAAGAAAACAGCTGCTTGTGTGTTCTCCCTGGAATTCTGTGGGCTTGAGAGTTTCCAAAACACCCAAGTGAGTTCTGGTTCCCTGAGGGTGCTGGGGGAAGAGCAGCAAAGCAAAATGTCCTGGCCTTGGGCTGGCCTGGGCTGCTCCTGCTCTGCAGTGAGCACATTCACCCAGTGTGAGCATCTCAGGGACAGCAAAGAGCAAATATCTCATTAATGACTTGTGCCCTGTGCATCTCTGCTGTGGGATGCAGTGAATGGATTTCAGCTCATCACATGTCTCGTAACAGAAAAAACTTGCAAGATATTCAAACTTCTGTTTTTATATAAAAACCCTTTGCTTTCTCCTCACACTCAGCATTCACCAGCTGAAAGCTGGGTAGCTGCATTCGCTTTCCAGTTGTATTCCAGACCTGTGCTGGGAATGAAAATGGAGTTATTTGTGTTACTAAACTAAAGGCAGGATACATTTCATTGATGAGGAGTGTATGAGGTATGTGCTGTATTTTTCAGCCATTTCATTCTAATGTTTCCTTTGAATAGGTCATTCATTTCAGGTGCAAACCACAGGCTTTGCACATTTCTCTGAAGTATTTAGAAGAGGAAGCTGGAGAGCCACAGTTCTATTGAAACCATTCTGTAGAGTGTTTGTAGATAATCTGATCATCTCTGCTTTTGGAACAGGCAGGAAACTAAAACGACTTCAAGATGAGTGCTTGGGTGCAGCTTGAGCAAACAAGTCCAGGCACAGCTCAGAACAGCCAGAGATGGCTGTCAGAAGGGATTTGTATCCTCACAGCTTTGGTTTTCTGAGAACTTGGGTCCTTACTGGGAATGGGGAGTTGGGAGAGCGTGCAGGTGCAGCCTGATGGGATTATGGGCTGAGTGTGATCCTTGCTAGGAGTTGCACTGTGGCTGTGGAGCTCTGAGGTGCTGCACATGCTGAGATTGTAAAGAAAGATGTATTTGGCCCTCACTTCAGAACTCTAGAGGGATTCTGCTTGCCTATTAATGAGCCTTCATTACTGCTTTAATTTTAGAATGTGATCTCTGGTTCTGCAGAGCTCTGGTACTCTCCAGTGCAGTTACAGGCATTTAGTTCAGGGAATATAACAATTAGCCCTTAATAAGCAGCTGACCTCATTCCCTGCCTCAGTCACATGCTCTGCTCCCGAGAAGAAAAGATCACAAAGGCAAGAACTGAAGTTCAGGCTGTGTTAGATCAGTGATGGAAATGGAACAGTTTGGACATGAGGCAAGAAATGTGTTGCCATCCAGTTGTACTGTGAGGTGTTGGTGTGTCCGAGGTGCTGGGTAAGGGCAGAGTGCCCCTGTTTGCCTGAAATCCTGGAATTTAAACCACATATTTCATTACTGACTTTTAACTCTCCTACTTTAACAGGAAGTGATGGGAAAGGGACAGAATTTCTTCAAACTGTACGTGGACTTGGCTAAGGGCTAAAAGGCAGAATTGACCCGAGTCTGAGGGCAGCACACATTCATGGTGTGCTTAGAAATTGCCTAAATAATGCATTTACTCCTCTCATGTGCTGATACCTGCAATACTGGCAGCGTTTCCAGTTCTGAAGATTTCTAGATCATGGGAATTCAGGAATTGTGAAGCAGAAACAAAGGAGGGACTGAGGATTGCTGGCCAGTATCAGTGTTCTCTGTGGAACTGAGGTGCTGCTGCTGCTGCTGCTTACAGAGAGATTAACCAGGACTGCCCCCCTTCAGTAACTGTCTCCCTCATTAAGCCTCTTTGTGTGGTGATTCTTCCCTTCTTGCTTTTCAGGAGCTCAGTGATGTGGAAACTGATCCATGCAGGGCAGAAGCAGGCAGGATTTCTGATTCAGCAAACCTTATTCCCTCACTCAGATCTCAGTGGTAAGGAAATCTCAAAAGCTGTGGCTGCCATTCTTATTTTGAGTTACACAAACACACCACAACCAAATAGATTTTAAAAACCCAAATCTGTCTTAAATTTAGTGACCTTAGGAGGCCTTAAACTCAGTATAAACCTGTGATTTCAAACTAAATAGTCTTAGTTGGTTAAAATGTCCTGTGGAAGCTGGCCAAGAGGAGGCAAGGATGTATATAAGACTAGGTGTTTGGGGAGGAAATTGATAATAAAACAGTTATTTTGGTGCTAAGAGGAAAAAAAATATAATGTTCACCTGGGAACTTCAGTGTAACAATTTATGTATTAAGGAAAGCCCTGGAACAACAAAGTAGAAGGAATAATCTCTGTTTTCATTTACTGGTTTGAGGCTGGCCTTTGCTGTGCAGAGTCTGGGCTGTGGGAGTGGGTCCCCAGTGGATGTTTGCTCTGGACAAGCCTCTCCCTTTCCAAGAGCTTCCTGAGGGACCAAGGACTTGGTGAGTTTGGAGATCAGATTCCTTTTCCTCACCCATCATCCCATCAAAGCAGCAATGTGGCAAATGGGGTGATGGTTTGGGGTATGAGGTAAAATCCTGGGGCCTGATAAATTTTTGCCCAAAGTGTTCTCTGCACCTCCCTGTGGGTAAACTGTTGGGATGAGATCTTATAGAAAACCTCTTCAGGTGCTCAGAGCTCCTCTCATTTCTCACCCACTCTGCTGGGGGTGGACGTGGGCTCTAATCACACTCAGCTTCACCTCGAGGTAAAAATAGGGAATTGCCTGCCCTCAGTATTTCGAGTTTCATGTAATATGTCCATAATGCCTCATGACTTGAGCTGTGGGGAGTGGTTTCTGTGCTCTGTGCTGTCAGTGGGCTCATCCATGTGCTGCTTTAGAGCTGGGGCTTTGCAGGGAGGAGGAGGAGGAGGGGGAAGATGAAGCTGTTTATTTCAGCATCTCTTACCACATATTGCACTGAGCACCTTGGCAACCCACTGAGCATCACGTTCTCCTCACATGGCTGAACTCCAGCTGGGGACTCATTCTGCTCAGACTTGCAGATCATCAGTTAAAGCAATGTTTGAGGTGTGAGTTGGCTCAGGAGCTGCTCACCAGCCCAGGAATGCAGCTCGGTGCTGAATAACGACTCCCACTTTCCTTGTGAATAACTTCCCATCGGGGCTGACTTCCCATCGGGGCTGAGCTTTCCTTTGGCCCCGGTGCTGGGGACAAGTTCCACACGCAGCAAAGGGGCAGGAGAGCAGCTGGGCTGGAGCAGGCTCTGAGAAACGTCCCTTTCCCAGGCAGGCTGAGGCTGTGGAAGGCCAGGGATGCTCGGGGGGCTCTTTCCCCTCCTGCCCCGAGCTCCGGTGTCCCCGAGGCCGCCCTGCACGGGAGGGGCGGTGCTGACACGGCCCCGCTCCAGATCCGGTTGTGGGCGATAAGGGAGGCTCTGAGAGAGCTCAGCCTGCCCGCACAGCACTGCCATAGTAGGAAGCAGCTGCCAGCAGCACCCTCCACCATCCTATAGAGCTGCTGCACCATGGAATTCCACCCCTGTATTTTTAAACCTCACACTGCTGCGTTTGAAGGGTCTCAGAGCTGTCACCTCGTTTGGATAACGCTGTTTGCCAGCAGGGCGCCGCTATCAGGGGCTGGAGGCTGAGAGGCATTACATTTAATGTAAAACACATTCCTAAGTTGTCTCTTATTCCAAATAAAATCTGGTGTTTGGGCTTTGAGCATTGCAGGACACTTGGAAATTCCAGCTCTTACCCTGGCAGTGCTTTAGCCTTGCCCAGCAGCAGCCTGAGAGCATCCCTGCTCTGGGGAAGGGATGAGCCCAAACTGCCGAGCTCTCCCAGCTGGATGCTCCAAACACATTCAGCTCATCTTCCTTTTGCCCACAGAAAGGACAGAGACCAGGAGCTACTTTAGGCTGGGGCAATTTAGAAAATAGAAAAGGACAAAAAAAAAAAAAAAATAAAGATGTAGTTGGGAAAGAATTGTTTATTTTACGTTTCTCAGAGGGATTTTACAAACAATGGAGCATTTTAAAAAAACTGAGTGATCAAAGTACTTGACAGTGTCCCTTAAACACACACACAAGCCCCTGGACAGAGGAAATCACACCAGCGAGGAGGTCAATACTGCCGAGGAGCAGCTGATCTGCATAGTTCTAGGAGGAAAGATTGCAGTTCTAGGAGGAAAGATTGCAAAGGTGTTGGTGCTAAAAGTGGCATCCTGGCATTAAAATGAGAGCGCGCTGCAGAGCCCACACGGACCTGCAGGAAACAAAGTGCATCAAATAACACGCCGAGCACGTATTGTAGAATAAATTTATTTACCTGATACAAATGAAACTAGGTGTGATGCTCCTTTACTGTCAGCATGTCAATAGACAATTGATCTTATTTACAGCTTCTAAAGGTCACACATGCAGCTGTGGGAACTGGCTACGTCGTTGTTGCTTTTTAGATAAATGCATCACGATATTTTGTATTGCACCAACATCTGTCTTACTGCCTTAGATTTAAATAAGTTACATTACAGTGCAAAAGAGGTCGATTTGCACGGATGATAAAAAAATCCAACGTTATGAAGTGGAGGCTTACGGTTTAACATTCATCTGTAATCGTTTCCATGGATTTATAAATAGGAGAGCATTGTACAGAAGCTGTTGGAGTAGGATGTTTGGATGATACAATACAGAGAGAGATCCGTCTACACCCCAAGGCATGCATTATCTGATATTGTACATTGTATAAACTGACATTGTACATACAGGAATATGGAAATCGGCTGACAGCTCCGCAATTCTTGCTCAAGGATAACCAAACTCTTCTCCATGCAGCACAGAAACCCAACTTCTCTGGAGAGAGTTCCGGCTTGGTAAGCTATATTGCACGTTTGTACATCTGTATCATGAAGTCCTAATGGTACCACACATTTCTTCCACAGAGAACACAATGAGTTTTGTTTTTAAGGGAAAGCAAAGAATCTTTACACGATACATGCAGAAGTTTTGGTAGATGTGTTGCTAAAAACACATGCACGCAACAAAACAACCTTACATTTCTGCAAAATTGTTTAGGAAGCGATTACTCCAGTATTGCTGAAAAGGAAAGAAAGAAAAGGCATCAGTTAATGAAAGGATGAATGCTAAGTATCATTATACAAGCAAGACTAAGATCAACAGTGACAGAAGGAAGAATGTTAAGTTGGGTAACTGGCTGCTCTGTCATTGAAGGGACACTCTCAGGTTACTTTGTTCTTGAAGCTCCGAATCCTCTGGATTAAGGCTCAGCTCCCTTGATTATCAGCAGAGCCAGCACTTCCTACTCAAGACTGCAGTGAAAAACAATTAAGACACATTTAATTAGCTTTTGCCTTTCTCTGCCTGACCGGTGGCAACAGACAATTCTCACTTCTTTGGAATTTTTACTTTCAAGTCCCACACTAAGCACTTGTTTTTTTCAGTCGAGGCATTAAGGCAGGTTTGGCCCCACAGTGACCTAACAATGTCCCTTTTCCAAGGCAGGCAGCTTCTTGTGGGAAGCAGTAGGAAAGCCTTGAAGAAGTCATTAAACTACACAGATTCATGTGTGGGCAAAGGGCAGAGTACAAGGCCCTAAAGCTCCTGCTGTACTTCACCCCTACCACAGCATCAGGTCAGCCTTGTGTCTGGAGACTGCTCTGAGTCCCTACAGCTCCAGGGAAGCTCCTCCAAACACTGCTGCAACTCTAAAATTTGGGCTCTCCTGCTAAGATTTGAAAATGCATATTAATGCAATTAAGGATGTAATTAGCAGAGATTAGGGAAACAGTTAATGGTTAGAAGTGCAAAAAAGTAAACAAGACAGGTGCAAGAGACAGACGACTCTGTTGGTTTTACCTCCCTTCCCCTCAGCACATGCAGCCCCCTGGGCTGTGTGGGGCTGGCACTGCTGTACTCATTCTATCAGCAGATTGAAAACTCACTTTCGTACCAGGAACCTCCCCAGCAGCCTCTCTACCAACACACCCCTCGGGGCACTTGGACAGGCCTGGAGAAATGTTTTTCTGCAGCCTCTTTTGTACTCATTTATTTGCAGTAACATTTTGGGAAACCAAGTATGAACTATTTTTATTGCTCGGGTGCCAGCAAGAAGGAGCAGCTCATTGTGCAGCTCAGCACTCTGGATTGCTCACACGTGAAAGCAGAGAGAGCCCAAGGCACTGCAAAGACAAAAGCTCCTGGCTAAAATTCAGTGCATGGCTGCAGCTGCCTGAGCATCCTCCTTGCTCCAGAACACAGACTCAGGAGGAGCTGCTCTCATTCCAAACCCAGTGGGTTCCCAGCACAAGCCAATATCCTTCCTGGTGTTCCCAGCATAAGGCAGCATCAATCACAGGATTGATCCTGGTCTTACACACCCCTCTCACAGTGGAGAATAAGCTGTGATGTGTGAGGGCACCAAGGAATCCAGAAAACAGCAGAGATGAAAAAGCTCGGTGAGATGGGAGCAAAGAGAAACAAAAAAGATGAAATTATTTTGTAAGAATGGAGTGGGAGATCAGGCCTGGGGAATTCTGAGTTAGTCCTGCTTGAACAAGGGCTGCTGTTTGTGGGCTCACATGGTTCAACAGGAGTTCCCTTCCTCAACCCCAGCTCTGGGGAGCTTGGAGAGGAAACATTTGGGACCAAACAAATGAGTCTGTCCTGAAAAGTCCTCCCTTCCTGGCTCCTCCAGCTGAAAAGGCTGAGGCTGAAGGATGACAGGATCTATACAGCTAAGGATAAACACTTTAGTTCAGACATTTCCTGCAGAAATTACAAACTTCGCTCTGCAGTTCTGCACTTCCTAGGCCAGAAGAGCCCTCAGCTCCCTCAGCCTCCCCCAGGCTGCTCAGCTGCAGGGCTGAAGGGCAGACCCAGCTCTCAGCCCCAGCTCACAGGGATGTGATTCCAGGGGGAAGCTCTGAACGTTTGGCCAATCCCAACCAGCCAAGGATGGGATTTACAGCACTTGGAGAACAGAATCCTGAAAGCACAGCTGCCCTCCAACCTGAGAACCTTGGCTCCATTTCTGCAGGGAAGCTTGGACAAGACTGGCAGAAAGAGAAGAAAGGCAGGGCAGATGGAGATTGCCTGGGCTCTGTAGGAGCACCTGTCAAACCTGACTGCTCTGTAAGCTCAGGAGCCTGCAGGGATGGATCCCAATGTCTCCATTTGCCCATCACTCATCCAGATTTCAAGGCAAAATCCAAGGAACACGAGGCCCTACCCCAAGTGCCTCTGAGACACAAATGAGCTCTCAGATCTCTATGGAAATCCATGACAAGCAGCAGCAAGATTCATCTTCAACACTGACAGATCCAACAGAGAAGGTGTTGAATTCTGAATATTCTCAATTCTACTTACTGACAGTCATCTTCCCCTTCAGCTTCCTAACAGAGGCAAAAGGGGGTGTATAGCAGGATTGTTTGCCATAAAAGAGAGGAACAGGATTGTACAAGAAGCAGAATTATTCATGGTGGCAGCCACACATGTGGCTTTAAAAAGGCCACCCCGTGGTGCTCTGAGGTTCAGCAGAACCTGTGTGCAGGATTCAGTGGCACTCCTGCCCTGGAAATGTCTGTCAATAGCAGGGGGAGCACACAGAGCTAAGCTGCTGATTTGTTCCCAGCAAATAACACCCTGGTACACACTTTGATCTCCAGGAATCCTACATCACAGGAACTGCTTTGTTGTTATAGTTTTTGTTTCAAGGAACAGGGATGAGTCTCACGCTGCTCATCTGTTATTGATGCAGCTAAAGGCCAGTGAAGGCCAGTGGTTTGATGGAATGCAAACCCTCAGTTTGGCTCTTCCACACCAAAAAAGGGCATTGGAGGGGATTTGAATGCTCACAGTTTGGCAGCACACCTGCTCCATCACCAGGGCAGCTCCTCTGAGCCACTTCAGCATCCACTCAAGTCAAAGTCTCTATAAACAAAGATCCCAATGCAGAGGAATTTCTGATTGAGCCTCTGTGTTGTGAGGGAGCACCTCTCCACTCAGAGCTTAAACCTAGAGAATTATGTGTGCCTGCTGGGTTCCAGCTGGCAGCAAGAGAACAGGGCCTGGAACCATCCTTCCCCTCCAAGAGGGATCACAGAGCTGTCTGGGTTTGGTTCCCAAAGCAGCTGAGCCAGCACGAGATAACAGCACCTGCTGCTCCACAGACACAGCGAGCCCAGGGCAGCTTCCACAGACTCCCTGTCCAGCTGGGACTGCTCTTTTGCCTTCTCAGATGGCAAATAACAAACAATGAGCTGCTTTTGCCAGGACAGCACCTGCCCTTCGAGCACTGCTCAGCTCTGAGGGGCAGCCCCTGATGCAGAGCAGGGAGAAGCTTTGGAGTAAAGCAGCACCTGACCAGAGTACCAGAGAGTTTTGGACACTAAACATTCATGGTAACAGCTGTCAGGGTCTTAAGTTACAGATTTGTCTGATTTTCTCTCAAACTTAAGACCAAAAGCTGTAAGACCTTGGGGCACTAAGGCTCCCAGGTGCTATAAAACAAGACCCTAAAATACACTAAACCAAAAGCAAGTGTTTTGCCTTTGGAATCAGTAATTTGAGCTTCAGACCACAAAACAAGAGTCTAAAGTGGTGATAATAATGTAGCACAGCAGAGTTTGACAAAACACAGCATGGGAATGAAGGAAATTACTATTTATTCTTCAACATGTATACAGCATATGCTATTTTACAGCAAGTCACCACTGGCAGGGTGAAATGGAAGAAAAATACTCACTTTAGTCGATGAAAGTTGGAAGGCATTGGAGAAAAACACCACAGTTAGGACTGTTAATGACTTACACATTGTTGATACAGGACTGAATTTGAAAACATGCTTTAACATTTACCGTAATAATGAAGGTGGTTAGTGCCACATTAAAATAAAAATAGTTCTATACAATATGTTCAATTTGGTCATGTGCTATTTACAGATTTTACAAAAAACACACACGAGCTTGTTACTTCAAGTCAGGCTAACAACAGGCCAGCAGAGTAACTCCATGTATACAGCTGAGCATTAGTGCCCTAAGTGTAGGAAATCCAATTTCTAGCTATGCAGTGCAAGTTGTTTTTTCAGGTCTCATTGCAAATTTTGATCTCAAAGGGGGGAAAAAAAAAAGAAATAAAAAGAAAGGCTCTGACATGTGTAAAAAAGGTATTAAACCCCAACTTAAACCCTCTTTTGAACTGAAACAGATTGTGTGTGTGTGTTAAAAAGGCTTTAGACAGAAGTAGCCCTCCCTATCCCTGCATCATGGGCAACACTGGCAAAGTAAGGTCTGTTACAATAAAATACAATAGACAAATAAATAATCCTTAAAAAAAACCAACCCTATGTGTGTGGAGAGTATGGAAGAACCCCAGCAGGCTGCACCTGGAATGGCATTTTCTGCACGAGCAAGATCAGGCATACCTCATACAGAAAGTGGTGTAAACAAGGACAGTCAAGAACCGAGAGTGAGGGAGGAGGGGACCGGGAAGAAATCCTGACCTGGGAGCAGGACTCTACCCAGGGCAGAGAGTTCTGCTCGTGAACAAAACCTGACTTCATGACAAATTAAGTTTGGATGATCATGCAGAAGACAAACAGTTACATGCTTTTTTAGTTTTAGACAACACACATTCATTCCCTAAAATCTGCTGCCAATTTTGTTTGATAGTGTCCGCTGGCTCAAAAAAAATTTACTTTTTTTTACATGATGAATAGACTATTGAACAGAACACTGTACATGCTTTTCATCTACAAAAAAATATTTGCATAAAATAGTGTTAGTTCTCTGTACATGTCAATGGACACTTTAACTGTGTATAAAAGAGGAATATATTGCCCCCACTGAAGTCAGAAAAAGCAAAAAACCAAAATCTAGATTATGAAACCTCCATCACCGGCAAATATGTTCATGTGAAAATTCAGCAGAAATAGACAGTTGCTCTAAACAATAAAAAAATTAAGTTAAACTTTTTTTTTTTTTTCTCCTTTGAATGTAAAACTCGTCACCATGTCAGTCAAGACCAGAACATATCGCTAAAGTTAGTGTCTGTGCTGTAAAGCCAGATAACCAGGGGCAGAGTAATGAACACAAACGGCCAGGAAACTCCTTCGGTGCATGCTGACAGAGCACAGGGTTTGCTGGCAGGCCGCACACTATCATCTTTACCAGGTTCCAGGTAGTTACGGGCCACATATTTAAGAGTTTCATCCAGCAGAATGACAGGGAGGGAGATTTTCAATACCATCAGCCACTGCGTCACGTTCAGAGGGGTGATCTGGAAGATGATCTGCAAGAAAAGCCCCGGGGTTACCAAGCTCCCCCTGCAGCCCCAGGCAAGGCTTTGCTCTGGCTGCAGTTCAGGGTGGGCAGGGCAGCAGCACTTACGGGCAGTGGTTCCACATAGAGGATGAGGAAGTGGAGGGACATGGACAAGCAAATGGCCCCCACCAGCCAGATGTTCTCCCACGGGGGCATCCTCATCAGGGACTGGTTTTCTGACAGGCTGCAACAGAAACGTGGCTCGTGTGTGACTCTGACAGCAACAGGAAGCTCTGAGAACCACAAAGCAGCCTGGCACAGCGCAGGGACCCCAGGCAGGAAACAGCCCAGGACAGCCTGGATGCTGCAGCTTCAACTGGCCTGAAGGCAGCTCAGCACAGCAGCCACCAGCAGCCTCAGGTCTGGTCTAAAAGTCTTGAGTGTTCTGTCCTGATCTACTCAATTCTTCTCACTATGACCCCAAAATCCTCTCCCTGGGAGGGAGAGGGAAGTGTGGACACGGCAGCCTCTGAGAGCTGAGTCTACCAGGGCCCCAAGGGCACCCACTCCTGCTGGAGTCCACTGAGAGACTGACAGAGGGTCAGAACCTTTCACCTTCTTAATGCAGGCTCTTGATTCCATCTGCACCCAGGCTGTGCTGGAGAGGAGGCTGAGATCCAGAGCAGCAGATGTAGAGCAGTATCTTTATGTAGGACTTGTATTATGAGTTTATTTGTTTTTAAATTAACTGACCTCTAAGCTATTTGAAGAAAAATACCCTTGACATTGTGCTATTTAGTGGTTTCCATTTATAATCTAATATTAATTGGCTAAACCCATACTCCCTTAGGGCAGGAAAAACTATTTTCCATATCTTCAGCATTCTTATTTTAGTTCTCCTTGATATCACTTTATACCAACAGAGTAGGGATAATCTGATTGATTAAGCTTAGATTAAAAATAATGGAAAATATTTCAGTTGCTTGTGCTTAGTAAAATACCAGAATGAATTGGCAGACTTAAAAATACACCTTATGATAAGAGATCTCAAATGTTATCTAAGAGTCTGGGTAGTGCAAACAAACTGAACTCAGAAGGGAAATGTGACTCACTCTTCATTAGCTGAGCTGTTCACCAAGGATCAAATTGCACAAAGAGCAGGGTTTGGATAAGCTGTGCAGGGGCTGGGCTTTGCTGTACGAACCTGTTGAGGGCATTGCACATCTCTATGGTGACCAGCACAGACAGAGCCATTGTCATCGGGTATGGGGACTCAAACACCACACAGTCCACCCCATAGAAGTCTGGATTGTCCTCCTTGCACTGCAGAAAATGGCTCTGGAACAGAACAGACACAACTCACTTCCACAGCCTGTTAACTCTGAAAATGTAAAACAGGCAACCAAGAAAAACCCAGTATTATAGAAAGGGAAGTTTCCACTGTGACTCCAAACCAGTGCTTACAAACTTTTGCCTGCTTTAAAAAAATCCTCTTTAGGCTTTCACTTACAAGACAACAATTTGTCCTTCAAATTGTTAGCAGCTCAGGTATCCCACCTCTGAGCTTTCCTATCAAGACTAATTAATCATGATCAAGTTTTACAGGAACAAGTCTGAAAATGTTTAATTATACAAATTCCTGTAACCTACCAGGTTTGTACAGTCATTTCATGTGTGAAAGCAGCAGGAACCTCCCCTCTCCCCCCAAAGATATTAAACTGAGCAAATACCAGCTGGTAAAAGGAAACTTTTGGACCACCATCAGCAGCAATAAACCACCAAGCAGCAGCACCCACTGTGGCAGCACCAACGTAGCCTGCAAGGAAACAAAGAGCTTCTCTCAGCACGGTGAATGTAGGCAAGACAAGACCTCACTTGCACACCTAAACTTCTCAAGGCCTCAAGACTTCTAGTACTGAAAAAAAAAAGGTTGTATGTGGGATCTCAGCACCTCAGTCCTGAGGTGTCACCGAGAGCACCCTTGGGGGGCTCGGGAGTCCTGGAATGTTCCAGAAGTGTCTGGTGGCTGGACTTTGATCCCACACAGGAGACGACACCTGTATGAGGATGGGAGGATTTCACCGGGGTGAATGGTGAAGGGATGAGTTAATTAGAGAGTGAAACACAGGGTTTAGGATTTCTGTACAGGGGGGTTTAGAGAAGTAAGATGGAGGAATTGGGGCGTGTCCTGTCCTTCTTCTTCTCCTCCTCCTCCATCTTCTGTGGTGATGGTGGCACTTTGGGATTGGTCATTACTAAAAGTGCACCGGGCAATAAGAATAAATGGTATTGGGGAAAAATGATAAATATTGTACACGTAACAATGGGTATAAAGATAGGTGACCGCCCGGAGGGCAGGGAGTGTGCTCATGGCTGGCTGCTGAGCAGAGCTCTGTCGGGCTGAAAGAAAATCTTTTAGATAAACAATTAATAAACATAAAAACCGAAAGAAGAACTGAAGCCTCTTCTCATCCTTCGATACGCGGCTGCCCCAAGGCCACCCCGGGCCTTTCCAGGCCCTCCAAACAGCCAAAAACCGACAGTTGTAATTCATGAATTTCAAGAAAAAGCAGCCATTGGTACTTACATCCAATGGCCAGGTAGCGGAAGAAGAGCCAGCCACTGATGAGGGGCTCCTTGGGGTTCCGGGGGGGTTTGTTCATGATGTCCAGGTCGGGAGGGTTGAAGCCCAGGGCAGTGGCAGGCAAACCATCGGTCACAAGGTTCACCCACAGCAGCTGCACAGGAATCAGAGCCTCAGGAAAACCCAGGGCAGCGGTCAAGAAGATGCTACAAAGAAACCCAGCAGTTACAAGTTTGTTCTTGTGCAAGCCCAAACCTGCAGCAGCACTTCCGTTCTCTCTCACCCACTGAAGATCACAAGCTGAATATTCACAATCAGGAAACTAAACACATATCCAAGAGCAAAGACTAACCACTGGCATGTAAGCTTTGAAGCACTGTCTTCTTCTGATAACTTCAACCCTTTGACTTCAGGGTTGTTTTTTCTCCACTCTATTTGTCTGTATAGCTAAATATACACATACACATGTGTAAAGGCTTGCAAACCACTTTCTAAAAAACACATTTAGGTTCAAACAACCAACCTTCATTTCCCTAGATTACTGCTATTCCCTGCAGAAGTTTATTGAGCCTGTAACTTTCATGGCTCCAAGCCTGTGTGAATAAATAGAACAGAAACAGGGGCTGCAGCAAGAGCCATATGAAGGATGGCTTAAAGCTGACAAGAAACAAGGCAAGAGAATTGCTGTGCTCTGTCCCACTCTGGGAAAGGTCTGCTTTGATGGAAGGGCTGTGGGGAGATCAGTATTTACATTCTGTCACCAGCAGTGCATTCTGTGGTCACCACTGCTCCTCCCAGAGGAACACAAGACATGTTCCTGGAACCTGAGGTTAAACAAACATCCCAGCCATGCCTGGGACTGTTATCTGAAATTCCACATCTCCTACTGTTTGATTAAGGTTTTGGTTTTCCTTCTCTAGAGAATTATTCCAATCATAGAAATAACTGGAAAGCACTACCTATTGAGCTAGAATATTCTAAATACAACTGTGCAACTTCTGTGGCAAGCTACAATGCTTCACTAAAGACAGGCCAGAAACATGCAGCTTCCACAGAGATCCATTGCCTGCAGAACCTCCTCCTCTGGTTTTAGTGAGAAATACTGGAAGACTCCATCAGCACTACTCTAGCTCAAAGAAAAAACACATTTAAACCTACCAAACAACTTCCCCAACATTGGAGGAGATCAGGTATCGGATGAACTGTTTCATGTTGTTATAAATTGCACGTCCTTCTTCCACAGCAGCCACAATTGTGGAGAAATTGTCATCTGCCAGAACCATTTCAGAAGCAGTTTTGGCCACGGCAGTACCAGAGCCCATGGCAATTCCAATTTCTGCTTTCTTCAGTGCAGGAGCATCATTGACACCATCACCAGTCTGAAATGAGAATTCAGGGTTGGAAATGAATCAGTAAATAAGGTGGGCATGGACATACAGATCCAGAAAGGAATTTTGCACTGGGTGTGGTTTTGGATCCTTAAAACTCATTAAATGCAGGGTGTCGGATCTCAAGATCTCAGTCCTGAGATGCTGAGCCACCGAGACCACCTTGGGGGGCTCGGGAGTCCTGGAATGTTCCAGAAGTGTCTGGTGGCTGCACTTTAACCCTACACACGAGACGACAAGGATGAGGGCTTCACAGGGTGAATGGTGAAGGGATTAGTTAATTACAGGGTGAGACACAGGGTTTAGGATTTATGTACAGGGGGGTTTAGAGAAGTAAGATGGAGGAATTGGGGTGTGTCCTGTCCTTCTTCTTCCTCTTCTCCTCCATCTTCTTTGGCCACGGTGGCACCTTTGGATTGGTTATTACTGAGAGTACACCGAGTTATAAGAATAGATGGTATTGGGGAAAAATGATAA
This sequence comes from Zonotrichia albicollis, assembly GCF_047830755.1. Taxonomy (NCBI): domain Eukaryota; kingdom Metazoa; phylum Chordata; class Aves; order Passeriformes; family Passerellidae; genus Zonotrichia; species Zonotrichia albicollis. The sequence goes on from NC_133836.1 coordinate 2,589,493, forward strand.
ATATTGTACATGTAACAATGGGTATAAAGATACGTGGCGGTCCGGGGGACGAGACAGTGTGCCCATGGCTGGCTGCTGAGCAGATCTTTGTTTGGCTGAAAGAACATCTTTTAGATAAACAATTAATAAACATAAAAACTGAAAGAAGAACTGAAGCCTCTTCTCGTCCTTCGATACGCGGGCTGCCCAAGGCCACTCCGGGCCTTTCCAGGCCCCTCAAACAGCCAAGATAAACCGGACAGCAGGGAAACATGGAAGCAAGTGCAGTCCAGAATGGGCAATTACTCAGAGAAGGCCTAATTAGGGTTTAACATCATTTGCCTTTCCAACCAACAACCATCACTCACCATGGCTGTGATCTCGTCGAAGGACTGCAGGAACTCCACGATTTTGGATTTGTGGGAAGGCTCCACGCGGGCAAAGCAGCGGGCATGGTGGCAGGCGTCCCTCTGGGCAGCCAGGGACAGCTCATCGAACTCCCTGCCCGTGAAGGCCTTGCTGGACACGTCCTCGTCCTCCACGAAGATGCCGATGCGGCGGCAGATGGCCACGGCCGTGCCCTTGTTGTCGCCGGTGATCATGATGACCCTGATGCCAGCCTGCCTGCACAGCTTGATGGACGAGGCCACCTCGATCCTCGGGGGATCCAGCATTCCCACGCAGCCCACAAATGTCAGGTTGGTCTGGAACAGGGTACACTGAGTTTTAGGGCAAGATCCTGCAGATTTCTCCTCTGGCAGCAGGGAAATCATTGTTTTCCCTGCATGTTACACCTGTGTTGTGACATTTGGGATAACTCCTTGTCCTGCCTTACCAAATTTTGCTTCAAATGCACTAATTTAAAGTTGAAACGTGTTCTACTTGCCAGCCTTGCAAATTCAACCTGCAAGCATTGGGTCTTTCATTTTTATCATCAGTGCCAGGAGCAGAGAGAGCACAAGCCAAAAACTCATGCAACTGTTATGACTTTTCTCCTGAATTCCAGATACAGATTCCATTGGAAAATTACAGAGCAGCTAAGATGATAATCATGGACTGAGCCCTTGCAGCCGACAGCACAGAGGCAGGGAAGTGAACCTGACTCTCAGAGGAGTATGTGCCATCACAAAATCCCCAAAAAGGTTTTGCAGTTGAGCAATGCCAAACTGAAAAACCATAAAAGCTGAAACCACAATGCAATTTTTGGACTGTTTAACTGATTTCTTCTTGTGCTTTTAGCCAAAAAAAGCTACTTGCTGTCAACAATTTTTTCTAAAACACAAATTCTTAGACTGAGCATTCCCTCCATACAAGTGGGGAACTGCTGTGTCTGACATCAAAAACACCCAGAAAGAAAATTCTCAGATGTAACTTCCTCGAGGAACAATCAAACAGAAGAAGCCACCATTCTCCAGTTGGGAGAGGAAAACGTGCTACTGATCTTACCTCATAGTTAATGAAATTTGAGGAGTCCTCCAGATTCATTTCCTCTTTTTTGGGAGGATTGTCGTGGGTTGCCAGGGCCAAGCAACGCAGTGTGTCTCTGCCAGTTCCCCATTCTCTAATGACAGACATTATTTTCTGCTTAATTCCTGAGGTCAAAGGTATTTTAGCATTTCCAACACGGACATGTGTGCATCTGTCAATCACACCTTCAGGAGCACCCTGCAAAGGCAAAAAGAAGAAATAATTTAGCTTAATAAACCCTTTCCATTACAACATTTGATTAAATTACCAAGTCCATCCTCCCACTCCAAGCTGCAGCTAGTTGTACCATAATTTTTAAGTATTTAAAATACTTTGCAGCCATTCCATCACCTCTCTCTCTCCAGGGAGGGACTGACCTTAACAAACATTTTGCTCATGGACGTGCGGCTCGGTTTGTTCGGGGTGCAATACACAGACATGGACTTCCTGTCCCTGGAGAATTCCAGAGTGAATTCTTTCTTCATCAGTTGTTTTATCACCTTTTCAAAACAAAAGCATAAGCTCATTTAGGGGGTGCAGAGCACAGAGCTGTGCCCAGGGCCCGGGGCAGGGAGGAGGGCTCACCGAGTTGCAGGCGTTGGCGCGCTCGATCCGGGACAGCCCCTTCAGGTCGGTGTCAAACACGTTCATCTTCTCCACCAGGCACGTCAGCGCCGTCTCTGTGGCTTCTCCAACCTTTTCATAAACTCCCTTAGCCTGGAGTTAACACAAAGCAAACAAAAGCACAGGAGTTTAAACCTCACCTGGAACCTACCACAGACAAAAGCTCAAGTGTCACAACAGTGGGGAAAAAAAAAGCTTTACAAGATTTCATGTGGCTCATGAAACACGTAAAGCTATTTTAAAAGAGCAGCTTTGAGGAGTCTGATTTGTAGGAATTTGAAGCCTTTACCCTCAAGAGCAGCAGGGAGAGATGTCAGTATTTTATCATCAAGCATTTAAGACATTTTGAGACTTGGTAGCAATCATAAGGCAGCGAGGCAAAGCAAGAAAGCAGCATCAGAGATCTCCAAATTGCAGATTACACTTGCTGCTGGATTTAGTTCTCAGTGCTCAACAAACAAGTAATTCTCAGAATTAATACTTCAGAGGGCCTAAGTACTCTCCCCCCTGACTAGAAGGGGATTTAGCACTGCAAGGTATTGCCCACACAGATGAGAACATTTATCCTCATTCCCACACTCTCCTCTGCTCCAGGATATGAACTTACTTCATTGTAATCCAAAGAGGAATCATTGCAGAGTGCACAGATCGTTGCAAGTTCCACCAGACCATCATACTGGCTACACTTAATGAGTTTGTCATCTTTATGCCTTTCCAGAGGGAGAGAAGGAGGAGACTGAAGTTAGTTATTTAGTATTAGCATTTCATTTCTTCATCCTCTTTACTGCATTTCCATTTAGTACAATGCTCATTAGTTATGGACTTGGAGCTACAGCAGTTGTTGGGAAGAGCAGGACTGGTAAAGAATCATGAATGGAATGAGAGGATCCCTGATGCCAAACCCTCACTGCCCAGTGCCAGTGTCCCAGCAGCCTGCAGGGGCTCAGGGCTGAACAGGGAGGCACAGCTGGACCTTGTGCAGGGCTGGGAGGGAGCTCCAGGCAGGACAGGGACATTGCAGGGGTTCAGCTCCCTTCCTGCTGCACATTCTGCAGCTGCACTGGGCAATGCATGAGCTGCATGCACTGGGCAGGCATTAAAGCAGATTTTCCTCTTTAATTTCCTAACAATTGAATTGGATTATATGTGAGCCTCCTAAAGCCACAAAAAGTGAAGTCATTTCAAAAGACTAACTTCATGAGGAAAAAAAAGCTCTTTTCTAGTAGTGAAACACTTAATAATCAATATCTCAAGGTTTCAGAGAGAGGGAAGGTACATTTGACATCACAAGAAAGAAGCAACTTCTCTCCTTTCACACTTGGAAACAGTGAATTGATTCCTTTTCTGGAACATTCCCAGACTTCTACAGCAAGCACAAGAGAATGAAGACAGTGCTCAATACTGTTATCTTCCCCTAGCAAAATTACCACGACAGAGCTAACAGAGAACATCTTTTATTAAAGCTCTGAAGGAAGGGAAAAAGGTCTGATGGTGGAAAGATGTGGATCATTACTCGAAGAATTCACAACCCAGACTATGACATGTCCCCTTATGTAAGCTTTTGTTCACTTGTGGTACTGCAAACAAATTCCAGTGTTGTGTAACACAGCACGAGAACAAAAAGTATTTTAAGGAAAGAAGCATGAAGTGTGTTTTTCATGTTTCATCTGGCATATACCTACAGCCATAGGCTGTGGCTTTAAAGTCCAGCTCCCAGGCTCTCACCTCATCCATCCTACCCAGAGCTTCCTGCTCTGAACTCAAAGAACACCAGCTTATTGGAATATTCAGAATTTGTTATACCAGGGTGTGTTTTTTACAGCCCTTTTCTGTGTCCCCTATCAACAGTTTCTGAAGAACAATGCAGAGCCGAAGGTGCTGGGATCAGTTCTGGATAAAGGAGTTTTCACTATGAACTCATTTGAAGGTCAGATGCAATCTGCCAGCCTTTGCTGCAATTCTTAATTATTGCAGGGTTTGTGCTCTCAGTTTGCAGTAACACTGAGTGTGCTGAGAGATGGCAAAATTACTCCAAACTCTGACAATCTCCCAATATCCCTGGAAAACAAATCAGTATGAAATCTGGGAGGTTTTTAGTATGAAATATTTGTGATTTTATATTCTGAATGAACAGGGGGAAGTTAGGTATGATGTATTTTAAGAGTAAGTGAAGAATTACTGATTTTGTGCAAGAACACTTCATGGTTATGAAATGGAATAGGCTGTGGAAGCCAACAGTGTCTGCAGTACCAAGTCAGGCCTGTCAGAAATGGTTCACATCTGGAGCAGGTCCTGCTCTGGGGCAGTGCAATGGATTAATTCCCTCTTTTCTCCCCCAAACTCCATTTTCAGTGACAGTTTGCAATCCAAGGTGAAGTCAGTCACCTTACTTAAAATCCCTCCAAAGCCACTGCTTTAAAAGCTGTCCATAAATGCAGAAATAAACCAGCCCTCGGGGCTGGAGTTGAGCTGAGTTTCCCTGTGCTCCACAAGAGCCTTTCTGAGGCAATTTCCCTCTCTCAGAATCCTTTGTGTCCCCAATGAAGTGAGTTTAACACGTTTGTTCACATTCCCTCAGCTTCAGCAAGGGAAAACAGCACATTAGCAAACATTGCTGTGTGTCTCATTATCCCCCACATCTGTCACCACACTCCATTTTATTATTTTGTTTATCTGCAGCTCTTCTGAGCCCAGCAAAAGTGCAATAGCTGGGAGTTCTGCAAGGTCTGGAGTCACCTTGTCTAAGCAAATGCTGCCTCCTGAAATGAAAGCAGAAGCTTTTGACAGCAATTAGCTTTGAAAGAAAAAGGAGAACTGGGGAATTAAGATTTCCAGCTGCTGGGAACACCAGGGTCTTAACTGCTATGGAAATTAAACAGAGATAATCATTATTGAGATGGGCAAGATTGCAGGAGTCAGAGGCACACGAGTGAAACTGCACAAGGCTGAGATGTTTACAATAACTGAAATTAAATCTGCATCATCCACAGCAGAGTCCTACTCTGCAAGCAAAACTGAATTGATATGGTTATAGAACACACGGAGGGCTGATCAAGTAAAAGGAGCTGCAGCAACCCAGTAAAAAGAGGCTTTCCTTCAAGAAGCAGAGTCCTAAAAATTCCTGAAGTTTCCAGGATGATTCCAGGATGAGCCACTTACCTCACTGGTACAGACTTGCAGCTGATAAAGTAAACCAAAGCTCATTCCTTTCCTAAAGGACTGGTTTAACAGCAGCTCAAATAGTAAAGGCTGGGACAAGCACCAACAGATGCACCAATAAACCACTGAGGGCCAGGGACAGGAATTTACAGTCCATGTAAGAGGGAACTCCAACACATTCAGAAGATGCCTCAGAAAAAACAACTTCCCCATTCTCTGAGGCAGAGAAACTGGAAACACTGAGCTCACAGATTAACCAATGCTCACCTCCTCAGATTTACCCAGTTTTTAAATAAGAAAAGTAAACCTCACTTAAAAGCACTGAGATAGCCAATCTCAGTCCAGGATGATTTCCATAAAATAAGTCCTCTCTACCCCTTAATAATTTTTAGATTATCAAGGGAACACTGCAATACTGGACACTTCTTGTGTTGAATGAAGGTTTACTTTTCTACAATTTATCTTTGTTTTCCTGTTTATTACTTCCTCCCCAGCCCTTCAGAGTGCATCCTCACTGGCTGACCTCTCACTCACCAACAATCACAAGTATTACAGGCATCCCTTCCCAGACTGAAGTAACAGTGAATGCATGACCAGACAAATGTTTAACTCGCACACAACACTTACACTTCTCCCATGGGAGCATATGTTGAACCAGTTACAGTAAATTCATTCAGAGAGCAGCTGTCTCCTTCTACTCTGTCCAGGATAAACATCTGAAATGAGAGAGTCAGAAGTGTTACTACCTTTGAACAGTAATTAAAGCAAGAGATTTAAACAGGCCTTAGGCAAGCAGGTACAAGAGGCAAGTTCAGTCTGAATAAACAAAGCAGACAAGAGCTGATTCTGTGCACTTGGATCCCACACGTGTTTGAACAGCTCCATGAGGGAAGCACAAAGTACAGGGAACAGCCCTGTGCCTACAGAGCTCTGCAAAACAGAGCTGGAAACCACAGAGCTGAGCACACTGCAGTGGGAAAACCATTCACAACCACCTGACAATCCTCACTAGGCCCAAGCTCCTCCTAAGCTTCACACCTAATGTGAATTAATTCACACCTGTGACACAAATCATGAATTAATGCTCTGCTTTGGAATAGTCAAACACAGCTCAGCCAGACACTGTCAGCTTGGACACTGACAATTTCTCCCAAAATCCAAATAAAAGCATGTACAAATGGGAGAAGCTGAGATCTAGGAGGTGAGGTTTTAGCAAGAGGCAGACTATGGCCAGTTTCTCTTCATACCCTTAAAACCTTAAATGAAAGTGTTTCCTGTGCTGGTTTCCAGTTACAAGTCACTTTAGCACATGGGGCACTGGGAGTTCAAACCAATCAGCCACTCCATGCTCTCCTAGCACTGCTGAAATGACATTTCCAAACTCAGACACCAATCTAGGGGTGCAGCTGTACCTCTGTGAGATCTGCAGCTCAGTCTCTCCTCTGGTTCCTTTCCAGGAGAGCTGCAGGCAGAACCTCATCTGAGAGGATGGAGATAAAAACCACAGTGCCTGAAGCTCTCTCACTCATGGCTTGTTGGGGTAGCACTGGAGAAGATAATTTCTCACTAATTGATGGTGTATCCTAATGGAACTTCTGATCTAGCACAGGCCATTTTGTCACATCACATCACATTTTAGCAATGTCCCCCTCTCCCCTCATTGTGTGCCCTCTGTTTTAGACAAGCATCCTCACAACAGCCCAATAAAATAAATTGCTACAGGTATTAGAATTTTGCTACATTTTTGAAAACTTCAATTCATGTTCTTTTGCAGCCCTCAGAGATTAAAAAGGAACCAAGTTGTGCTGGACAAGATCTAAAACGTTTAGCCCTCTAAATAAGGAGCAGAGCATTTTGAGCTTTTAAATAAACACAACTTAAATGATGAGTTAACCAGGGAAGCCTCCTGCTTTTGGCATCTGCAGGATGAAAAAATCCCTGCAAAGACTAGGGCAGTTATGCAACTCTACTGCAAGTAACCTCCTCTGGAATACTGATGAGCAGCTGCTTTGTGTCTCTTAGGTATAAATACTATGATACTTAAGGAAGTAGAACAAGTCAACCACCAATTAGGAAGAAAAAGCCATCAATCACAGGAGAACAAAGTGCTTAGGGCTCACAAACTTTCAGCACTGGTGTGCAGAGCCCAACATGCACACATTTGGAATTCTAGCCCAATGTAATGAGGCTCTGGACATTGCATGCTGGAGTTGCTGTGCCACTGAACATCTGAAGTTATTACACAGAAGAATTCAGTGTTTTCTCCTTTAAATCCCTCCACAGAAGGGCAAACTGGCAATGAACATGCATGATGTTAAGGGACCAGCTATGAAAGTCCCAAATTAGCCAACACTAGACAGAATATTGGGGGAAGGGAGGAGAGGCACAGAACTCATGTCTACCTAAAAATACACCAACAATGAAAATTACCCTGGCAGTGCTGGTGACAGGGTCACCTGCACCTCAAGCTGCCAGATTAGTCAGTGCTGCACACTGACAACACTGCAGTGATCCCCATCAGACCAGCAAAGCTACTGAAGGTATCAAACAAAGGTGCAACCACTCAGGAGTGAAAACACCTTTGACTACCAAAGTTACTGCAGTAAATCTCCTTTTCTCACAGTAAGTTTCTCCACCATTGTTGTCTTTTTCAATTGAAGAGGCAAGTGTTTGACACTTACACACAGCCTGTTCCACAGCGTAACTTTCTAAAAAAAGGCATAAATCACACCAAAGAATTACCAGTAACCTGAAAGGCTCACAGGCAAGTCAATGGAAAGCTGCTTACAAACAACCCTCTCCTCCATCAGTGTGGGCACAGCTATTTTTGGCCATGACTAAAAAAGGAAAGAGACAAAAGCCTTCAAGACTAACACAGCAGAAAACTGAATTCAAAGCGGAGGCTGATCTTAGGGAAATAGAGCAGGACTTTGGTGATATGAGAACGGAAAGAGGCGGGATCAGGAGGATCTGAGCAGCGCAGACTCCTGGAGTGCCCAGAGCAGCAGGAGGGGCCATGGCACAGACGTCCATACCCTGCACACGGACATCTGGTTGGTGGTCAGCGTGCCCGTCTTGTCGGAGCAGATGACCGAGGTGCAGCCCAGGGTCTCCACGGAGGGCAGGCTCCTGACGATGGCGTTCTTCTTGGCCATCCTGCGCGTGCCCAGCGCCAGGCAGGTGGTGATGACGGCGGGGAGGCCCTCGGGGATGGCGGCCACCGCCAGCGCCACGGCGATCTTGAAGTAGTAAATGGCGCCGCGGATCCAGGAGCCGCCGTGCACGGGGTCGTTGAAGTGGCCGATGTTGATGATCCACACGGCGATGCAGATCAGCGAGATCACCTTGGACAGCTGCTCCCCAAACTCGTCCAGCTTCTGCTGCAGGGGGGTTCTCTCCTGCTCCGTGGCCACCATCTCGTCACGGATCTTCCCGATCTCCGTGTTCACCCCCGTGGCAATAACCACCCCCATGGCCTTGCCAGCAGCAATGTTTGTGCCCTGGGGGGAGGAACAGCAGGGCAAACTTGGAGTCAATTCACAAACTCGGACTCAATCTACAAACAGGTTCTGTGGGGTGAGTTTCTCTTGTTTGGTTTGAATTTAACAAAAAAAAAACCACCACAAAACCCCCTCGAACCAAACCAGCTCATCCAAGGTCAGACCCTGCTTCAGCCAGGACATGGAAAAGGGTCAAGAGGAAGAGGAGGACACTGAGTGTCTGTAAGGGAACACTCCAGGGTGGAATTTCTGCTCCCTGAACAGGCTCAGTACGAGTCAGTATTGATCTCTCACAAACCCAGCTGCTGAGCAAGCAGTGTTTGTTTCAACTGGAATACTGAATGTGCTTTACCTCTCTTTTTTTCAAATTAGGGCTCTGTTTTGTTAGAAAATATTACTCTGTGAGTAATAGATGTGTTCTCTGGGGCTCCCTGTGTGAACATATTTAACATGGAAAGGAACAGTACAATTAAGCTGCCTGCCAGCAAAAAGTTATTCTTTTATCTGAAAGACATTTAATCCTTCCTTCAAATAAATTGAACAAACAATTTTATTCCTGTACAGAAAGCCAGTTCTCAACTTTAGCTACACAACACCACAATCTGTGTGGGCTCTTATCACACTGAAGAACTATTACATTAGAAAATTGCTTCAGAAACACTAAAAGTGTGTGTTCCACCCTCCAAGACTTCCTTGTGAAGGACAAAAATAATTTTCCTCATATAGACTGGTTTCATCCAGCATCTTCCCCTGAGGACAGCTTTCATTAGAAGTTAATTTGGTTCAATGTGTATGGAGACACACATAGAGATGTGTACAGAGAACACAGCAAAGTCATGCAGTTTTTGGGGGAAGACCTGTAGTTTTGCACATTTTTTATCAGCTTCAGTATTATTTTACAAATGTTTTGAAAACCTCAAAGTAAATGACTTACAGAAAAGAGCATGTTCTTCTTGTCTTGATTTACAGCACGAGGATCAGGCACAGGGTCCGTGTGCTTAATGACAGACACAGATTCACCTGAAATAAAGATGAAACTCTTAAATCCTGAGGGAATCAAAAAATTATAATCTTCAGCTCTGAAATTCTTAGGATGCCAAAATTCTTTCCTCAAATGATCTTAATTTAATTGTTTAAGTGAAACAGGAAACATTTCAGTTGGCCAAGAAAACAGAATGTTTGGCTTTCAGCAAAAACTCTGTATCAGTTTCTACAAGCATGTCACACAGGTACAGAAAGGTTCTTTTTCTTTGAAAGCAGATGTTCACTGCTACACCAGATTTCACCAGGTGGTGCTCTCAGCTTCAGCACTGAGCCCCAGTACTCTGTGTAAGCTCAGGAGAGCCAAAGCTTCCTCCCTTTAAAAGGATTTTGTTGAGCAGCATCTCAGACCTCAGTCCTGTTTTATCCAACAGGAGACTTAAGCATCAACCTGGCTGAAAACAGCAAAGGCTTCCATTAAAACAAGAATTCTGTTCCTCGAATAAAGGCAAGGAACAGCCCCTTTTTACAGAATTCTGATGGGCTATTTCTACTTATTCCAGCAGCTTTGCAGGCATGGAGTGCATCCATTTTCCTATGCTAAACATAAGTAAAGCTCGATCAGTTGTGTGCTATTCAGGATCTGTGGTGAGAAACTCTGGAGCCTGTTTCAAGGATGAAAAATAAGCTTCCTATGAATACTTTACTGTTTTAAAATTCAGAGCTAGTTAACAACAATTTATGCTACCAAAAGAGGCAGACAGATCTCCATGTTCCAGCTGAAAGAAAACTCTTGTAGCACGCTCGGTTGATTCCCAGCTTCTTTCCTATATTCAGAAGTGCTGCTACTTTGTTTTGTTTTCAACAAATCTGAAAAGGGCTCTAAAAATAGTTCCTGCATTGGAGGGCTGGTACCAGAAAACACACGAATGTGTGTGCACAGAATTTGAGCAAATAAGGCTCGAGTGCACTGAGTCTTTAGTGGCAGCAGCTTAAAAGCTGCCAGCATTGCAAAAATTGTTCTGTGCTGTTGCAGAAGACATTTAGTGAGATTTACATACTTTCAGATTGGAGTGGTGACACAATGTTCAAACCTAGAAGACTCTGTGAACTAGATGAGAAATATATATATTTTTTTTTTAAATTTTAATTTTCCACAAATTGCTTGTGTCTGTTGGGGAAAGAGGATGGCCAAAAAAACATTACAAGACTCAGTAAGAATGTTCATCCCACTAAAGGGAAAACAAAGCCAATGATGAAGCAACACATTCAGTCACTCTAGAAGTTACCAAGTGAGAAATTTACTGCACTTGAATGCAGAGAACTTCAATAGCTGCAGGCTTGTTTCTAATGGATCACTGCAAATAAATGGTGAAAAGGCACTTTCAATTATGCACATAATTACATGAAAGTCACAGAAACTGTACCTGTGAGAATTGACTGGTCTACCCTCAGAGTTGTAGATTTGATAGAAGTAATTCTTATATCAGCAGGAACCTTGTCTCCAACTGCAAGGAAATGACAAGACAAAGTCAGAATTTTGCTGTTTCAGAGATGACTGACCAAGTGTCCCTTCCCTCCATCAGCCAGAAAAATGACTTTCCAGAAACTGCACAGGTCACTGAGACCACCAGCAGCTTACTGCAATATTCCCATTTTCTGAGTATCCACCACACCTTGGCAATTCACACTTGCCCCTATTTAACCTCCCAGAAAGAAGCTGCAAATCACTGGATTGTTTTTCTAACCACATGGCCACTTGAAAGAAAAGGGAAAACATTCTCAAGAGCAAGATATCAATTTCAGAAGACATATTTATATACAATCAAAACCCGTAGCTAAGGTGAACCAAGTTCCCTTTTCAGAACAACTGGTCCTGCAGAATCTTTCAGTTGTTTTCTCTATGCCCAAAGTGAGTCCTCTGCTCTCCAAAAATCACATTATCCACATCTATTTATTTAGAAAACTAAAAGAAGTTGTATTTTCCTTTTCTTTGGCACCAATTGTGAGAATAACGTGCTTCTGCAAATATGCTCTGGTAATGTTACACTGAATGCTGCCAGATGTTTCAGAGCTGGAAGAACCTCAGATCACACAGTAGCTTGATTTTCCAGTAATGCTGCCCTATTAAATAACCACAATCCATAGCCCAGTTACCATTTTCACAGATCCCTGTTGTGTTTATCTTGTCATGCACATTTCTACTTTGTAAAAGAGAATACTGAAAGGAAAACAAAATAAACAAGCCACAAATAACAAAACATCCACTAACAAGGGCCTGAGACACCAAGGCAGCAGATGACAGCACTTCACACCACACTCCTAAAAATGGCAGTGATAAATCCAGGTGTCAGTCGAGCTCCAGCATCCCCAACATCTCAACATTATCTTCTCCCTTCCTGTTACTCTTACTCAGCTTTTCCAAGTTTTTAAGAAAAAACCAAAGCTCAACCATTTTGTGCACATAAATGGCTTCATGCAAATGAACTTGCTAAAGCACATTAATGAGGCACATTTCTGACTCACATGGAGGGGTTCTGCATTCTGCATGTCAATATTGCTAATTAACACACGATTGAACAGTCCTAATGTAATTTAACACTGCAAGCATTCAAGTGTCAGCTATATTATTATAAAATAACGCAAAGAAATAAAGAAGGGTGAATAACTAACTAAAGACAGCTGATCTTTTCAGTAGGTGCAATCTGTGTCCCTGCAGTGAAATTAAAATAAGCTGCAATTCCTGCAGGAACTGCTTATGCAATCAGCAGCAATAATGCACATTAGGAAATAATATCATGAAAAGCTGCACAGGGGTGTCACAGCCTTGGCTCATCCAAGCCCTCACACCCTCCAGCGCCCAACTGTGCAACAAAACCCTGGAGAGGAGAATGAAGTGCTGCTTCAAACGTCAGGAAAACTCATCCCATGTGACTTCCTGTAAATTCAGAGTAACTCCAACCACTACAACCAGCACAAGTTTGCACAGTTTTGTCTGTAGAGTCAGATGTGTGTTTTTGTGAGCGTGTCTACACAAAGGGACAAAAATCCAGCCACAAATGTGTCATTATACCATGTGAATACTAATTTAAGCCACAATGCCCTTGAGCAGCAGGAGAAAATAGCCTCAGACCAATGGTGACCTAGGCCAAAAAAGGCAAAACCATTGCATGGCTGTCCTGGTGTCCTGAGCAGGGTTATTTGCAGCACAGGAGCAGCTGCTGTGCAGACAGGGCTGCACAGGCCAAGCCCCAGAGCAGCCTGAACCAACATCCCCAGCCCTGGGAGCTGCAGCCAGCACGGGGAGATGCACAACACAAACCACAAACTGCTAAAAAACAATCTCACAACTTTCAAGCAACTGCACAGAACATATGGCAAACTTCACAAGTGATTTTCTGACTGCTCCAAGTGGTTCCAACTCAATATTCACAAATACTTGGAGAGACCCCTCTAACAGACAGTTGATATTCAACATCAGTACTTCCATGAAAATACTACTGTTGGTATCAATTGCCTGAATCTCCAGAACTGAAGTGTTAAATTTATTATGACAGTGCAGCTTTTTAAATTTATCTCAGTGATTTAAGATAAGACACATGATTCACTCACTCTCTGACTGGGCAGGCTGGAGTGAAATATTCAAGGCATTTCCAATAGGCAGGAGAGCTCTATGTCAGGGTCAATTACAGAGACATTTTAACAGCTCTTTGCAAAATAACAACTATGAGACCAAGTCATTTATAGTCTTGAATATACTTTTAAGAGCACAACTGAAAAGGAACAGAAATAGGAAGCCATCCTATGACAGAGGGGAACCACAGGAAATTTTCAGTGAGCAGTGTACCACGGATCTCATCTACAAAGAGAAGGCTTTTTAAACATATACTTTAAAACAGGGGAAAAAATGGGAGGTTGCTGTTGTTTTCTGGGAAGCTTTTTAAAATTGATATAATTCAGTCCACAGAACCAATGGAAGTAATACCCAAGGCTTGAAAGAATGAAGAAGTGATTATGTGTTTGTGTTGCTCAGCACAGAGCTGCTACAGTAAATGATAAATTCCATAGTCTGCCATCTAAAATAAAAAGTCAGTTGCAGAAATATTTTCATCCATTATTTCAACCCAAGTTTTTAATCCTACATAGTACCTTGATTTGTACAACAGCTCTGAAGAAATAAAATAAGCTGCTTTCAAAACTGCCCAGGTATGTGCTCTGAAACAATGTAGGAAATACAAAAGTACTGATGAGAACAGCCCCAGCAGCTTCTGCACTGACTCTGGAGGAGGAGAAGGGGCTGGTTTGAACCATCACAGCTTTACCCTCAGAATCCTTTCATTTATGCACAGAATTTTACAATTTTAATACTGAGCTTCAGCACACAATAAATGAGTCTGTGTAAAAACAACCTGGTCGTGACAGGGGGTTAAAACAGATAAATATCCATTTTATTGAACTGTGCACGAGTCTACACTGACACAGACAATTTACAATTTCTACTCCTTGGTAGAAAAATTGGAGCAGCACTTTGTTACAACATGAATTTAGGATTTATGTCAGTTGCTTTTTCACTGTAAACAGGGCAAATTTGGTACTTTCAGTACTGGGTTCTGCAGCCACCCAAGCAGCCCCAGCACTGCAGCTTTCTGCTCCTGTTCAAACCCTTCAGAGCTGGGGGTCAAGCTCCCCCACAGGAACAATCACTGACAGATATTTCATTTTCACACAGTCCAACCCTGCTTCTCCACAGACTTGTCCCAAACTGACTTCAAGTACAGAATGTATTATTGAGCAACCTGAGTCCCAATTTTATCCTTGGCACTGACCAAGTCCTACAGTGGAATCATCACCTCATTACCTGGGTGTTTCATCTGAGCACTGATATCCCTTTCAATACTTTACCAGTTTCCAGCAGAGCAATAAAATTAAATATTTCCTTTCAGAATTCTGTCAGACAATGGTTAGAGACACTCCCTGGGAGACCTCTACAGCTAAAATACAATATTAATTTTGCAGGCTACGGCAGTCTGTGCTTCAGGCAGCCCAGGAAGATGGGCAGAAGTGATGGGACACATTCTACAATGAAGGTGGAGGAAAAATAACAATTAAAGCTGAGTGGATTTCAGTCCCTTGTATTTATATATCTATTTATATATATATATATATATATATATATATATATATTTATATTTTATATATATTTATTTATATATGTATTTATATATATAAGTTACTTCTGGGTGCTAACAAAGATTCTCAGACCACAAGAGGACCATACTCATCTTTCAGTCTCAAATTATGAGACCATATCTCAGTACACTCTATTGAGATCCATATCCCAGATTTTCTAACCAAAACTCTGGTGGCAGTGGGCTCAGGAAACAACACTGACTGTACCCCAAAAGGCAGCATGCTATAGAACTGTCCTCAGAATAAAACTGAGGTCTGAGATGTGAACTTTGAACACCAATATCAGCTCTGTTAACTCTGACCCCTCACACCCTGCAGACCTGCTCAGGTTCACAGGCAGAGACATCATAAATAAATCATAAATCATAAAAAGTTTTGCTTCTTTTTTATGTTAATTTGTTACAAGACCAATTCTTAGCTAAGAAAGTGATCTGTTTGCAGCAGGTCCCTCTTTGTGATGCCAGCAAATGAAAGTAATTCTTCCTGCAGGTATCAGGAGCTCTCACACACACCATGTACCTCACACTTTATTTATGTTTATCATTAACCAAAGCCAGCATCACCCTGGGTCTGCTATCGACACCTTGGGGTGGGACTGGACTTTATTGTAATAAAGATTATCAGTACAGCTCCAATTCTTCCATAGCTGAACAGTTTTTGAACACAAACAGTTCCTGAAACTGAGTAAAAGCATCCCCAAAAGAACTGCCACAAACCACCAAATTTTAAGAATTAAAGTGAATAGATTTAAAATAACAGATAAGGGATACAACATACATCAATCAACAGAGCTGAGGATTTTCTGAGTGTTGAATTGAGCATTGAGTATTGCTGGGGACAGGAATATTTAAAGCTCATACCTGAATAGAATGGTTTGCTATTATTTAGAGTTTTTATTTAAATAAAAGCAAACCATTCTATTCAGTGCTTTTATTTAGAGCCACTCCAGCAGAACTGATTTTTGTGTTAAACTTCCTGAACACAAGCTCAGCTTAGCTCCTCTTCCCCCCCATACACAGACAATTTCATCTTCCCATTGTGCTTGATTTCCTTAGACCATCAGAAACACAATTTTCTTCTGTAGTAACAGCTTTTAAGTATTTAACACTTCCTGAACAGGGCATAATAAAATGGTACCAAAAATCAGAATCTCCACAAAACAGGAACACAATTGAGTCCAGCTACACTTTCATACAAGGCCAAGAATGGCAAAGTGTCAAAATTAGAAGAGAGATTATGAATCAAATTTTAAGTCTGAGTTTCCACTCCAAACCAGGAAGGTAAAATTTATTTTCCATCGAGACAGATTGCACCAGCAAAGGTCCAAGAGTTGTAGCCACAGCAGTAAACAGCACTTGCTCTCACTGACAAGGTGACAGAACACATTTAAATTCATTCTTTGCATTAAACAATGTGCCTCTATCAGCCACCTTCTGCATTCTGGGCTGACAAAACATCCCCAGAGCTCACTGCAGTGAATGCAAGGTGTGAGCATCTCAACCCAGCAACTGTTCAAGGCAGAGGTTAAGATAAATTTAAACAACACCTATATATTGTTTTCTTATAAAGGAAAGCCAAAAGGACAGAAAAAGCTTTGGTTTCTGGGACCAGAGTATTTCCAGGTCAAAACTGAGGTTGAGAGAAATGCAGATACTGTGTTAAATAGTACATAAGAGTCAAATTTTTCTTAAACTTGTTTCTTTTCATTTCCTAAAACCAGACTTGTCATTCCTTCATAGAGGGCACCACAACATTAGATAAAATGTGCTGATGGACAGGGACCCTTCTAAGGCTGCACTCATTTCTAAACCACATTTGTCTGGTTTTAGCTTTTAATTAGTGGATCTATTTATACCACTGCCTACTAGATGGAAAACTCTTGTGATCAGCCTACAAAAATATCTAATAGCAGAAAGAACAGGCTGGTAAGTTCAGCTTCCACTGAAGCCAGGTCAGGTAGAGAACAGCAACTTCTGCACACCAAACCTGAGGCCCTGTTCCCCAGTTTTGCTGCTTTTGGGTAGCAGAAGAACCAAAAGTCAGAATTCTGGAAGTGCAGCCAAGTTTCAAATGCAAGTTTTCTTTAGCCTTAAAAAAACCCAAAAACAAAAAACCACAAAAGAGCTTCCTTTGCCAGGGTAACACAGTAGTAACTGAACATTATCTTGATGTCCAAACTTTTTATTCAGTACTATTTGTCCTTCTAATAAAACCCACCCAGTATCAGCTCTGTCAGAGTACAGAGTATCAGGTATGTTCTCAATTTTCAAGCAATAAGTCAGAATTACTTTTGCTACTTTTACCAAACAGTTTGATAGTTCTGAAGGAAAATGCTACAAGAATTGGGGTAAAAATTGGAAATGTGTTTTGCAATATTTCCAATGTGTGTTAACAGTGACACAAGTTTAGGCCGTGCCCTGAGCTGAACCTCACACAACTGCAGCCTCCAGTGAAGGATGGAATGGAGTTTGGACTGTGTCTGGTTAGCCCTGAGCTGCCTCTCACAGATTTATGAACTTCTGGTACATGTATTTATTAACCACTGATCTTTCCTCTCTTTTCTGGTTCAAAAGCAGTACTTCAGGAAAAACAGCAAAATATGTGCATTAAAACCCAGACCCAACAGTTTGCACCCGGTAAGGAAACACCCACAACATTTGCAGTAAATTCTTTTTCCCCACCAAGAGAAGCAAACTCAGCAGCTTCTTCAGGACAGCCCCCACCAGGGCTCTGCTCTGGGCTTAAGCCTTCCTCAGTCTTTTCCTTATCTTTTCCAATCTCAATATTTTCCCAGAAAAAGTAAACCTGCATCTCTAGCACTGAGTCTGAAAATCACTCCTGGCTGTTAGGAAAGGACACGGGCACAAGGACTCAGATGTTTTGGAATAAGATCTGAAACCTTCATGTTTTAGCTGTACCACCAGGGAAAACCTGGAGCTCTTCACAACCACATGGGAGTGACAGAATTCACACCAAGAATTTTCCTTCCTGACCTTCTTCCTCCCAAATTCATCTTTATTATAAAGCACCAAGAATCCTGAAGTGCTCTGCAGTTGGGATAAAAAGCCCCAAAGCAGTTCTTGCCTACCCTGTGCCAGGTATAAAACTGAGTTTTCTGGAATATACACTAATTTAATAAGCAACAGCTTCTGGCAATTCTGTGTGTATTTTTAACATGTTGAGTACTTACAGATGCAGTAACAGATGACAAGAACCATCCTTCAGAAATTCAGGAAAAAGAGGAACTACTGTGGCTGTGCTTTGGTCATTCACTGACTGCAACTACTGAACTTTCATTTATTAAATTACAGAAACTCAGAAACACTGTATCTGCTCCAGAAATTTTAGACAGGAAAATACAGTGGAAGTGAACAAAGGTCATTTCTGCTCCCAAATGTGCTTCTATTAAAAGAATACATGATTTACAGCCAGTTTATCCCAATTATTCAGGCTAACTTCATACAAAATTTGTAAGAAGTAGGGCCACGATATTCTAAATTTCTCTTTAAAATGTCACTTTAACCCAGCTAACAAAAAACTTAACTAAATCAAAGTGTAGCTAATCTATTAAGACAGCCCCTGGTTACAGATTTAGAGTGTACCCTGCAATTAACTCCAGCTTCTACAACAACATGATAATCCATTTAAAGGCAGGCAAACTGCAAAGCCATGTGAGGACAGCATCTGCATGTCTGTCACTTCATCAGCTCTCAGAAAGCCTCTGTAGCCTGGTAACCATCACACACTGCAGCTCTGAGAACCACGCTCCCCACAGCTCTGCAAGCAAACTCAAGGCACAATTCCCAAATCTGCCACCCCAACATCCCTAAGGGCTCCTGGTCATTGTTCAGGACCTTTTCCACCATCTCTGCTGAAGTGAACATGGGGGAAAGTCCTTCTGACAACACACAGCTAAGAAATTAATGTTTGCATGTATCAATAGCAACCTAACAATTCCAACAATTGAGTTATCTCTGTGTCAGACCCACACACAGCCACCTCAAATTAGCAAAGCTGTTTCAGCATGAAACAGAACCATTCTGCAGGGGATGACTTGTAGGAATTTGCTCGCTGTGCGTTATCAGTGCAGGGGAGAAGGCAATCACCTGGCTGTTTGTGGCACAGGGCTGAAGGAGATTGGCCTGGACACACAAATGTGGCTGGGCCTGGGCCAGGAATTCCAGAGGCAGATATGGATCCCAGCATGAAGGGCTCTGGCACTTCCCTACATGGCCATCTCTGAGCACAGCACATGGCAGAGGCCATCAGGGCCCTCCTGCCCTTGAGGCACAGGCGTGCTCAGAGTCTCTCTCACCTCCAGCTCCTGACACCAACGCTGGGACACGATGCATTCAGTGGCTCTTCTCTGTTTGCTCTGTGGCTTTTCTCAGTTTGAGTGCAATTAAAACTCAGCATTGTCTAGCTACAAGAATTTATTGTTTCAGTATCGGAAGTTGTGTTACTCTGAAGCACTGATTTCTCCATTAAACATCCAAATGACTTATAATTAACTGCAGTTTCAAGTGAAGGTAATTTAAGTGTATTATTTGATCCACAAATTTATATGAGTATTTTACCCAGAAAAGCTTCTACAAGCCATCAACAAGCCAGACCACCTATCTTAAAGGACAGTCATAAAACAGTCACAAAACTTGGATATTTTCTGGGTTTCTACATTAAGCTTGTCCTTATCTTTAAAAAAATAATTCTACATATTCTAGGCTATCAGTCACTGCTCTACAAGCAGATTTTAATGTTGCAATAGCAACCCTGTGATAAAGGGGACACCATGCTAGTTAGAGGCAGCCTGGTGTTACAGGCACATTGGTTATTCCCAGTTTGTTTTTCTCCCTTAGACACAGGCCTTTTAAAGAGAGTAATTGATTTTATTGGTACTGACAATATACAGCAGGTAAGTAAAAGCCCACACATCCCCCAGGTGTTCTCATACAGAATAAAGGCAAAGCTAAATTTGAAGATGAATACACAATCTGTACCTCTTCTGAAACGGCAGTGAATCAAGGAGAAAGTCTTCTGTGCTCTGTACACATGCCAGAGCATCAAAATCCAGCATTTCTCCTCAGTGAAACCCCAAACCAGCACAAAACACACAGTCATCAACCCCCATTCTACCAACTCTGCTTTAACGTACAAAAACCAGAACCCGAGCGTATTCCCATGATGGAAACTCCTTCCAAACCCACCATTCCATTGCTGACATTCAAAAACAGGATAAGGATTGGGCCCAGCCATGCACTGCAGGGTGTAACTGATACAGCTCTGTTTGCCTCGAAAGGACACAGCAGAGAGAGCCGGGCACTGACAGGGCATCACAGAGGGCATCACCCTCATTTCACCATCACCACTCTGCATTTGGAGCTGAAGCTGCATCCCCCTGTGCACAAACAGGGGCTTGAGACAGAGCTCAGCCAGAAACGTTAAAGTTTCTCAAGGAATGAAAGCTGGGCAGGCAGCCAACAGCAACTTCATCCTGAGTGCACACTCTCTTTGCCTGCTAATTAAAACAGGAGGATAGTCAAGTTTAAGGGTATATATTTATCTCCTCTTGAGACAGCCACCACCTCTAAAATCAAAGTGACACGAGTGCAAAGTAAGTTTGATGCACACCCTGCGTTGTTCCCAAAGGAACAATCACTCAGTTAACAGGGGATAATGACCTACAAAATCTGAACATGCAACACTCCTGACACTCAGCAAGAGCCACCTAGTTTTATCTGGGAAGGAACAGTCAAGCCCAGTTCAGAGAAAAATTTATTACTATGGCATTGTCACCAAAATGATGGAATTTTAGCTGGAAGTTTATAACCCATCTATTTTTGCACTCCTTCCAGACAAAGACACAGCTTCTAGAGCAAAACTAAGGTATTACAAAGCTCTAGGCAGAAGTCCAGGCTTTTAAGGCTGGCACTTCAAAGCTTACCCAGGAGAAACAGGGAGCTCTGCTCTGCATATCTCATGTATTTGAGATCTACACAGCAAATTGTCAGAAGGAGCAATAAAGAATTGGGAAAGATGAGAAAACAGTGAAGTCATGTGCCAGTCACACTTGCTGAGAGGACAGAAGCCATTTGTGAAGAGAAGTTCAAAGGCACTGCTACTACATGTCTAAGAGCTGGAGAAACACATTCAGATGAAATAACAGACTGTGACTAAAAAAAATCTCTGCACTCCCAAACCTAAGGAAACTGCAGACATTTTAACACCAGGAACAAAATCTATTTTGTGACAGAAAAGAAGACAAGCTTCAAGACACTTTGCAACCAGACACTAGAAAACAAAATTTTAAATTTGTGACAAGTGTTAAAACCACAACTCCAATTAAGATGCCTTACTTTCCTACCAATTAAACTAAGTGGCAATTTGAAAAACAATCCCCTCCATACACATGCACATTTAAGGTAATTACAGATGAACAGGAGCAAGATTGTCCTTAAGTGAAGCATATACTTAGGAGTGTTTGAAAACTCCCCCCAGGGCCTCCAATCATTAAGACAAAGCCCCACAACAATTTCCCATTAATATGCCAATGCCTGCATGCAGCACACGAGTGGGTCTTACCTGCCACTTCCACGATATCACCTGGGACAATGTCTCTTGCTTTAATCCTCTGGACACTTTTTCTGTCCTGTCGATACACTTTGCCCATCTCTGGTTCATATTCTTTAAGAGCTTCAATAGCATTTTCAGCATTTCTTTCCTAAAAGACAGCAAAAAATGTGTCATTTTGAAAGCCCTCAAGGAAAATAAGCCTGTCACAGCCGATTTTCCAGAAGCATTATCATATGAATGCTACCAACTCAGCTCAGCTCTATTTCCTCATACAGAACATTTTGTGTCCCCTCCCCTTATGAGGTTGCTGACTGGGAATCATTAGAGTAATTCAGGTGTTTGTGGGCCTTTAGAACACAGAAATTGCTATTTCAATGCTGCAGCATTTTCCATCAAGAATATCCACTGTGCTGGTGCAGGGAGGCCACACCAAGAGTTCCATGTCACATATGGATGTTTTTGACATTAAAAAAAGCACTAATCAATATTTGTGGATGTAGGTGTTGGCTGGAGCAGCTTACACTCAGCCTAGAGTTTCATTTATTAACACAAACCAAGGATCAAGTTATGATGAAGCCAACTTATTATCAACTTTATTTCAGCAAATCAAGTCATGCTGAAGTGAAATTAAAGGATGCACTAGAAACTTCCCAAGAACTCCAAACAATTTACAAACTCAGATGAATCCCCACGCAGGAAAACCTTTTAATTTCCACCAACACATCATCTTTGCTATCTCAGCTGCAGCCCTCTCACTGAGCTCTGGCAGAGACTGCTATCAGCATTGTGATGCCACCTGGATAAAGAACAACTGCAGAAACCAGCAGCTTATCAGGGCTCCTTCTCCAGCTCCTGGAGAAAGAATTTATTTTCCATTTCCCTGCCTATTGACAAGAACAAACGTCACTTAGCCCTGATAACTACAGATAATGGTACAGTGCACAGAGTTTTTAGAACATCTGCCCTTTAAATATACATCAGCCTTTCCAGATAATAAAAAATTCCTCCTTGCATGTCAAAGCAGAAACAAAACCATCAAAAATTCAAAAGTTGAGGAACTCACTAGTTCCTTGTAACAGTGCAGCTGAAAATGACTGTTACCAAAACTACCTGAAGGAACTAACATTGCCATGGCACAGCTCAGGGTCTGGCAGGGCAGAGATCAGCACAGAGCCATAAAACTGAAAGTAATACCAGCCCCATATTCACCAGGTGAATTCATTCTGCTGCTCAGCACTACAACACCAACACTGCTCTTCTTAGACTGTGAGCCACTGGGAGGGAAAACCTTCCAGTCCCATAAAAAGAAGGTTCATTCAACAGAACTTTAAAACAGAGAAATAAAAATTCAACTTTAATTTTGGCCAGGGGGGTCAAGAAGGACAATGGCACATGGCTTGGAGCAGAAATAGTGCAGACAGTGAGATCAGAGCACAGGGGATGGGCACTGCTGAGGTATCTCCAGTTTTGGGGGCAGTTTTGGGCCCCTCAAGACAAGACATGGAGGGGCTGGAGCATGACCAGGGAAGGAAAGAGAGGTCAGGAAGGGCCTGGAGCACCAGGAGCACCTCAGGGAGCTGGGAGGGGGCTCAGCCTGGAGAAAAGGAGGCTCAGGGGGGAACTTGTCACTCCCTAGAAAAGGAACAAACATCCAAGTTCCACCAGCAGAAATTTAGAATGGGTATCAGCAGCAATTTCTTCACAGAAATGGTTGTCAAGAATCCAAACAGGCTGCTCAGGAAGGTGGATGAATCACCTTGCCTGCAGGTATCTAAAATGTCCATGTGGCCCTCAGGGACACGGTTTTGTGGTGGCCTTGGCAGTGCTGGGTTAATAGTGTGACATGATGATCTCAAAGCTCTTCTCCACCCCCAACAATTCCATGATTCAGCTCATTCAGGCAGCACACAGTGCTGGACTGGGTCTGTTTGCTGCAGTTTGCCTGCAGGCCCTGGAGCAGGGCAGGAGCTGTGGGGAAAGGGGCAGTGAGAGGAAGGGCTGAGGGAGGCAGGGCTGTGACTCAGTGCCACATCTGCTACCTGCAGGAACAGACACGGCCATGGGTGGAGACTGTGTACTGTGCTGATTTTCCATGCCCATTAGAACAGGCAATGAGTCACTTCATCGGGGCAGCAACTCTTTCACAATGAGGTTCCATGCATGTAGAAATACATATAGAGGTAATCTTTGCATACCATGACATCAGAAAAATAACCTGAATATTTCCTACAACAGGGAAACTACACAAGAAAAATCCTCAAACTATACAGAGACAGCTTTAGCTTCCATTTCATGCTTACAATTAGTGCCTGCAGAACTGCAACTCACGAGTTTCAAGTTAAACATTAACTCTTGCACAATTACTTTATGAAGACTTGAATATAAAATGTCATTTAAGGGGGCAGTGCTGTCACCCCTTGACCAACTTTATCCCCTCCCTGCACACCTGCTCCAGCAGGGAGGGCAGCAAGCTGGGTACTGCTAAAAACTCAGTTTTCAGCCAGCTCACTTGGGACAGCACAGAGCAGAGCACAGGAATGGGCAGCAATGCCACTCAAGGCCACTTCTTCCAGCAGGCAGGGCCCTCTCTAACATGTTGTAACCTATTATTTTTTGTTATTTTGGCCAGTTTGATATTTTTTAAAGCATGAAGCCTCATGTACTAAGAGAGCAAGTAACTATGTCATGCTAGTACCCTCCCTTAGAAAAAACCCCAACAAAACCAATCAATCATACAAAGAACTTACCACAAAAATCCTAGAGCATTTTTTATGTGCAGAAAAAACCCTCTAACAAAACATCCACTGCCTAAAGTGATCAAATCAGCAAAGTGAAATGAACATTTTTGTTTTGGCATCTCATGAAGTGTGATTTTATGTTATGATACTACTGTCTATATGATTTTTAAAAAGGCATCAAATTAATGTCACAGCTGACAGTGCAGCAAAAGTTTTATGGTATTTAGATGTTTTCATCAGAAACTTGTGCCTTTTGAGACATGCAGTCTTTGCATGTACACTTAATAGGTATTACAGTGATTGAACAGGGAGAATTAATACTGTATTAATAATTTACTAAAACACAACAGCTGTCTCAAGAGGAAAGAGAAAAGAAACAAGATTACAAGTGCTCCATCCTTTGTTCCTTAGTCAGGAAGCAAAGCACTGCAATTGTTCTTAGCTTTGCAAGGCCTGATTTAGTGCCTGAACTCAGGGCTTTATTCTGGCCTGTCTTGTTCATGTGTTCAGCAGTGTGTGGCCAAACACTGATGGGCATTTTGCCTTTCTGGCAACACTTCTGAAGCTTTCATTTTACCTTTAAGTCAACACTTTGTGTTGAGAAGCTTTATGGTTTGCTGACGCTCAGGAATCCCAAGTTAGCAACACATCCTACTTGCTCTGTAGGAACACCCAACACTACAGGGTACAGGGCTTCCTCTTAAACCATGAACCCCAAACATTTGTGATCTGATGCTGTAAAAGTCTCTGCATACCTGCCACACTCCCACAATTGCATTGGCTACTAATATGAGTAAGATTACAAAAGGCTCTACAAATGCTGTGATTGTTTCTTCACCTTCTTCAAACCAGGCCAGGACCTGCAAGAGAAACACAGAGATTTAAATTCTGATTTACACCTTGCAAACTTTATGCCTGCTAAGTTTCAACTGCTCAGACTTCAGCAGTTTTGGAAACCCCTCAATCTACCAAGTTTGTAGTTTTGTAATTCGTGAATGAGTTGGCAAAACGCAATGGAAAAAGAGAAAAAGAATCTTTACTAAAGCAGTACAAAGTTCATTTTAGAGGCCACTCTTCTTTTAAAGGAGTAAGCTATTTATCTGGGCAACAATTGCTACTGTTGCTTCAGAAGTGAAAGGAGAAGTTGTGACAACAGTTATGACAATGAAAAAATTATTTAATTACTACATAAAACAGGACATGGATTAGTTTGACTACTTAAAACACTAAAACTTTGCCAGAATCTGAATTTTAAGCAAGTTAATTGCCCTTTACCACTAACTTAGCCACACAAATGGAAACAGTGAGTAGATACAAAGAATAATCATCTACTAATTTAAATACAAATAGTGTTACATTGAAACATCTAAGTGAATGGTATAGTTATATCTGAAGCTGGATTGTAAACCAAGTAGCTGATAAAACTCAAAATTGGATTTTAAAAGGTAAATCAAAGTTGAGGACTTGCACAAAAGGCTCCACATAGATTTTATTATAATTCATTTGTTTTAAAAGTGCACTTTAGTGTTAGGTATCTGTCATTCATTTGACTTGAAGGTGTCAGGGCCTCTGCAGAGTGCTGGAGCCACTGATGAAAAGTCAAGTTAACATGACCAGAGAGGAAGAGCATTTTCACCAACATGTTGAGCAACAGGAAGCCTGGAAAGTGACAGTAAATAGGAACAACGTGTTGAGATAATTAGGGCTGGTAGTCAGGCAACAGCACTCTGAATCACTGTTAGACTGCAGCGAGCAAACTGTTACTGAAGCAAGGCCACGATTCCACCAACATGCTGCTCCCAGCTATTGCTCAATTGTGAGACACTCCAGGATGTCAAAAGGAAGGAGCAGCAGCATGAAAGCCTCAAGCAGAAAACAGACTGTCAGGCAAATCCAAGGCAACAAGAAATTTTTATTACAAAGGGATAAACTTGTAAGATCCAGGTTGTGATTAATACAACTGCAACATTACAGCTGGTAACACAGCACTTGGAGGGGCTGTGTAATCCCCCTGCAGAACAGATTTAGTTGGGATCTCTCCACACCTCGGGGCTCTGCAGTCCC
The DNA here is from genome assembly GCF_047830755.1 of Zonotrichia albicollis. Taxonomy (NCBI): domain Eukaryota; kingdom Metazoa; phylum Chordata; class Aves; order Passeriformes; family Passerellidae; genus Zonotrichia; species Zonotrichia albicollis. Next base: position 2,615,765 of record NC_133836.1, read on the forward strand.
TGCAACAGCTCCTGCATTTGCCTGGGGGGCACTGGGACAGAGCCTGTGCCATGGGTGCCTGTGGGCAGTGGGACAGGCCCTGTGCCATGGGTGTCTGTGGGCAGTGGGACAGGCCCTGTGCCATGGGTGTCTGTGGGCACTGGGACAGGCCCTGATGTCCCTGCTCACGCCACACCCAGCCCTGTGCCATGGGTGTCTGTGGGCAGTGGGACAGGCCCTGCTGTCCCTGCCCACCCCACACAGATCCCCCTGTGCCATGGGTGTCTGTGGGCAGTGGGACAGGGCCTGTGCCATGGTGTCTGTGGGCACTGGGACAGGCCCTGATATCCCTGCTCTCCCCACACAGATCCCTCTATGCCATGGGTGTCTGTGGGCACTGGGACAGGCCCTGCTGTCCCTGCTCTCCCCACACAGATCCCTCTATGCCATGGGTGTCTGTGGGCAGTGGGACAGGCCTGATATCCCTGCCCACCCCACACAGATCCCTCTATGCCATGGGTGTCTGTGGACACTGGGACAGGCCTGATATCCCTGCCCACCCCACACAGATCCCTCTATGCCATGGGTGTCTGTGGGCACTGGGACAGGCCCTGATATCCCTGCTCTCCCCACACAGATCCCTCTATGCCATGGGTGTCTGTGGGCACTGGGACAGGCCCTGATATCCCTGCTCTCCCCACACAGATCCCTCTATGCCATGGGTGTCTGTGGGCAGTGGGACAGGCCCTGCTGTCCCTGCTCTCCCCACACAGATCCCTGTGCCATGGGTGCCTGTGGGCAGTGGGACAGGCCCTGTGCCATGGACACCTGTGGGCAGTGGGACAGGCCCTGTGCCATGGACACCTGTGGGCAGTGGGACAGGCCCTGCTGTCCCTGCTCTCCCCACACAGATCCCTGTGCCATGGATACCTGTGGGCAGTGGGACAGGCCCTGTGCCATGGATACCTGTGGGCAGTGGGACAGGCCCTGATATCCCTGCCCACCCCACACACACCCCTCTATGCCATGGCAGCCTCCCCATGCAGCTACAGGAGAGGCCAATGGGGCATTTCCACACCTCTCAGTGTACACAAGGTCACACGATGCCAGCAGAATCTGTTTCTTGCCTCCCTTTCTTTATTGGAATTCTGTAGAGCCCACTTTGCTTCCAAACAAAGCAAATGAATTCAATTATGTTGTGATGTGCTTATCTGAGCAGGCACCTACAAAGTTAACTGGAATAAAACATCTGCTTTACACGACTTTAAACCAGAATCTTTCCCGATTTAAGACCACGTGTGCTGTAAAATAACACTGAGAGAGGCCACAACTTCCAGAGGTAAGGAAAGGGGCTACAAGGACAGCAAGATCCAAGTATGTCAAGGAGAGCCAAAATTAAGTTTTCAAGGGATCTTTTCTTTCAGTACGTCATTATTTCAAAAAGAGCAGATGAACTCAAATTAGAGATCCTGAGAGTATAGAGCCTGAAGGTTTAAATCGTCACTGCTGGTTTTTTGGTGAAATTATCAATCTGTGACAAGACTAAAGTGAAGTATCTAGTTAACCCTGGAAGCCAGCAATACACATTCCTCTCTCCAGAAGTTTCTACACAATTACTGTCACTGGAACAATCCAAGCTCTTGTTCTAGAACAGTTTAGTAAACATAAGACATAAAATAACCTGATACATTGCAAGTTCTTGGTTTTGCTATAGCAGACTACAGCCACATTAACACTTCACTTAGGATATCTGTGATACACAACACATTCTCTGACAGATCAGGTTTATTATCTGATAGCAGTCTGAAGTAAAAAACAAAACACAGGCAAGGAAAACAAAGAGGAAGTAGCACAAGCAATAACAAATACTTAACTTTGCATTTTTAGTAACAACAGACCATATGCTGAGGCCTGGTAAAGACTAGACAATTCTTGCCCAAGTCACTAAGTCCTTGTCAGAAAGTTTCCACTAGCACACTTGTAAGACCCTGGAGAGGTTTACAGTGAGAGATCTCTTTTTTTTTTTTTCCAATTTCTATTCAGAAGGGCCCCACCATGTTTCAGCCCTAATCACTTAAAACTCACATGCAGAACAGCTTCACTTCCAGGTCACTGATCTCCAATGCTCTGGTCAGGCACTACTGCCAATAGGTAAAATCACCATGTACTCAAGAAAGAGCAGGAAGAATAAGAAAAGAATAAGATAATTGCTCAAGAGAAATGCCTAAAAATATCAGGGAAACAACAGCAAAACATGAAAGCCCCATACCAAGAGCCAACCCAAGCAGCTCAAAGGACAACTTCCATTGAGCATACCTGCTTCAGGGCTGCCAGGGCTATGGCTTGCAGAGCCTATTTTAAACAAAGCCTAATGGGGTGGACCTGCAGGACTCTGAGGCAAAGACACACAAAGACAGGCAAACAGAACTCGGTTATTTGCAGAGGGGACAGAGGGACAATGCCAAAGGCAGCCAGCAGCGAGGTGAGCGCTGATGGAAGGGCTGCAACAGCACAAGTGCCCTCACAGCTTTTTCCATTTCTCCAAGGGAAGGATCTCCATTGTCAGGGAAGTTGTGGAGCCAGGTTACCTCAGATGATTATGTATCATTAAATAACAAATTGAACTGGAGAATGGGAGTGTGGAGACAGAATTGTGTTGCCCAGCAGGCTGCACCCGCTCACCACTAACAGAGGAAAAACAAATACTTTGTTGTCAGCAACCAAACAGAGATTTTTGTTTGGTTTTCATTTTGACAACGGAAACTTAGAAGCAAGCTGGGAGAGGTAAAATCTCATCCCAATAAAAAGAAGTCCCAGATTAATTAAAGCAGGTCATACAAAAAGCGTGGACTCCTTTTAAGAGTTTTCTTCTCACAGGATAATGTGATTTCAGTTTTAATATATTTGAACAGAGAATCAACTACTGCTCTTTGAGTGATTTCTCCTTTTAATACAAATTAGCTTAAAAATAAGCAGATATAAACTATTTCAGTAGTCCTGTTCCATCCATGTCAGTTCTACTGAACACCAGGTAACATTAAAGAAAAACTTCCTAATTTTAGTTCCACGATTCCATAGAAATTTTTGTCTGCTATGCAAAGAGGTCAGGGGATAAAAAAAAAAAAACCTCAAAACACAAACCAACACATCTTGATCATATGTATAAGCATAAAAATAAGAATTTTACTGAGTTCACAGACTGTAAGCGCCCATCAATGTTACACCATATTTCTGAAAATAAATATTATAGCAATAGGAAGAGAGAAAAGAAATACTCATTATCCACAGTTTAATTTTTGCAATATAAAATAGAATCACAATGACTTCTCACATTTTTATCACCCCTACCCTCATGCTAATGAGCAATCTAAGTTTAGCTAAAAGCATGTCAGTGCCACATTCTACAGCAACCCTTATCTTGTGCCACACTCACTGCTGCTGACCTTAACAGGTAGCTTTTGGGGTGATTTCAGGGCAAAGCCTGCAACACTGTTACTGACACATCCTACTTTCCAAGGGGACCTTTGCTCACCTTTTATCTCAAGCTAGGCTATAGCCACGCTAATTTACAGGCTGTTATAATCTCTGGGCTAAAGCACAGTGCATTGTTTCAATCTAAACACAGACATCCACTATTAGAACACATTCTCTGGACATTCACAGCTAAGTCAGCCCAGGAATCAAAGGAATAACTGAGAGGAGGGAATGCTCTCAGGATGCTGTACAAATACTTCAGGGTTTGGTACAGTTTATAGCCTATGCTGCACCTTGTAGGAGGAAATGCTCTGTGTGATGCAGAGCTCAGACTGCAGAGTTCAGCACACACCACTGCTCAAAGCAGCCACACTTCACCAAGGAACGATTCCACATCAGATGCAGTTAACGTTTTGCAACCTGTCAAAGTCATTTATACAGCAAAGCAAGCTGTTCTTTCCAGTAAACACTGCAGATCTGAGCACATGCTACACGAGCATCAAGAATTAAAAGCCATCAATGCACTCCACAGGTTTATTTCTGCAGAGGCTTCACAGACCCAAGAGAGGACCGAGACAGGTCTATTCACAGATCCATTTACTCACCACCAGAAATTATTTACCCTGTTTCTCTTCCCAAGCCATTTTCAGGCTTTCACTAGCCAGGCACATGCCCAGCAGCAGCTCTGACCTGGAATGTGGGACACAGGATGCACAGCCCACAGCACCCGAGCCCGGCCATCAGCCTGCCTGGCACCCACGGAGCTGCTGCTCTGAGATCTCACTGACACCCAGGGAGGGAGCACAGGGCACAAAGGCACTCTCAAGTTTATGTGCTGCACAAGAAGTGGTGTTTCTGCACAAAACCCAATGGAGGTCTCAGTGTTACAGATGAGTGGTACTGTGCAGGCAGTTCTAACAGCAATAAACTAATGTGATTTATGATTGCAACACAACCGCCATAAAAATTCCCTCAACACAATAAAAAAAAGAGTTATCTATATACTTTGAGATCCTCTCTCTTTTATCTCAATCTTAATTTTTCTAAACTGACAATGAACAGCTGGTGAAGAACACCAGAACTTAGGTGATGTAATTACATCCTATTTTTGCAGTAATGCAATCCTTGTATCAACATATCCAACGGTGCTTTACAGCTACTACAAAAGTCTGTATTATGCTTTCATCAAGGAAAAGTGTTAAAACCTAAGAAAAACAGACAAGATGATCGCCTTCCGAGCAAAGAAAACACCAGAAACAAACATAAAGGGGAAGAATAACTTTTAAAGTACAAAAATTATAGTCCATCTAGAGGGGTTTTACTTTTCACCAGAGAAAAATCTTTACTTCTAACATCAATTTAGTGTGCCTCTAACTCCAAAATAGAAGGCAGAAAAGGCAGAGCAGTAGCCCAAGGTCATGTACCATGTCAGCTGAACAGAAGCAGAGAACCCAGATCTATCCCACACTCTATTAGACTACAGTCTCCTCTTAATTAGATAGGAAAATTAACCATACTGAAAAAAGCAACTGAATTCAGCTACTAATCAAGTTTTCCAGGAGGACTCAGCAGTGTATGCTCCATGACCTCTGTCTGTCTGGTCTCATACTTCCTCAGACTCAGTAATCAAAGCTTTCGTTTGGGAAATCTGATTTTTCACTTACTTGTTTATAATAAAAACAACTAATTTACTTTGGCACGGAAGGCTAACAAACTTCTGTGCTGTCATTTATCTCATGAGATGGCAGAAACACTCCTGACTTTTCAGGAACAAAAAGACATCCCCTTCTCACCCTCTGTGAGGAGAAGGGGAAAGAGGAGGGGGAAAAGAAAAAACGAGTATTTTGAATGAGTATTTATTCAATTTGCAATAGGGAGCCTGATTTCCTTTGCAGGAAACAGAGGAGTGAGTGAGGCACATCTGCCTCCACGGTCAGGACTGATGGCAGCAGGCAGTGCTCAGTGGCACTGCTGAGTTCCAGACCCCAAGGCTGTGCAAGGGGTCGGTGTGGGGAGAGCAGATCCCCAGCCCAGCACAAACTGCAGCACCAGGGCAACCCTTCCCCAGCACAAACAGCACATTCTGCTCTGCCCATCCTAATGAGCTTGCCCTTAGCTAAAGAGTCACCACAATTTCCACTCCCCCCAAGAGCTGCAGCATTTATTTTTTTTTTCAAGTAGTTAATTACAACTCCAGGGCAAAGTCTACTGTAAACTTTTACTCCCTACCTAAACAATTTAATATTCTGCAGGCTTTTGTTTCTGCTGTCCTGCTCCCCAAGAAATACATCCTTCACCCTCCTTCTCTGAGTCTTCACTCCGTTTTCCAGATTTTCAGCAAGCACATACCATTTACACATAACGTAGGAAGATTGCTTAATCATGTTTTTAAGGAAAAAAAAAAGTTAAAAACATTCTTGTTCTTTTAGTCCTGTATGCAAAGCAAGATGTCCATTTCATGACTTGACTATCCAAAGGTCAGTTACCAAATTTGGTCAACAATGGTGCCATCACAGCCGTCAACATTCTTGTCACTGTCAGAAGCAACAACTGTCACCTTGCTATTATCAGGAAGGGAAGGCAACTGGAATATTCGCCATGCAGATTCTATTTCCAGTCTGCATTGCATCCAAAAATGTCTTCCAATGATTATACATGGAGCTTGATAAAGATTAACCCAAAGGCAAGAAGAATGTCCAGTTAAACGCTTACTTACTCAAGGTTAGCTTTCAAAGCCAACAGCAGCATTGGGAAATCCCACCTCAAATAAGCAAACTGGGTTCAATGAGAAGCACTTTTTAAAATACCTGTCTGGTGGAGTTATGCACTCATGACTCATGCAATGAAAGACTCCCCAGAATTTTTGTTGGCTAGCACACAGAAACCTCGTCACAAGGAACTAATTTAGGAGACAGCAATCTTGCATCTATCCAGCAAGAAAGAATAATTTCAGTATGTAGAGATCATATATATTGGAATATGTCACTCTGCCATACAGAACCCTAGGAAATAAAAGAAATAAATAAATCATACTTACAAAAGATATGCAAGCGGCCAGCAACAAAATTCTAACTAGTAAGTCTTCAAATTGTTCAATCACGAGCTCGAGTAAGGTTTTTCCTGCAATATGTGACAAAGCCATTGAGCCATGCACATTTACAAAAATGAATTATCAACAAGAATTAGCAGAAGATTTCATAACCCAGCTCACCTTCCTCTGCCGGCAGCTCTGTCAGTGGAAGATTTTTCCAGGAAGCATGTGAAAGAAAAGAAATCATCGAAGAAACACATTAGAGCATTATCAGGCATCCACACCAGATATTGTTCCTGAATTGCACGCTCAGCTGGGTTGGATATGACAGACACACTGAGAGCCCCACTAAGGCTGCTCTTTTCACCAGAGTATGTGAATGGGCCTGGGAGTTTTGCATTTTAAGACACATAAAGGTTCGCGGGAATGTGCCAAGGGTTATAATTCAGCCAAGTCATCACTCCAGCCAGCTGTGGGACTTCTGCTGTTGCTGCACACAAAGGGTCAAAGGCTCAAAATGCTTTCTGACAAAGCTTTTCCTCCACATTCACTTCAAAAAAAACACCAACCATCAAACTTGGTTAAAAATATTTCAGATTCTTTCCTCCATTTTAAGGTTATGTCCTTATTTCTGCTCTCCCCTTTATGTTTCTGCAACTAGATTTAGCAACCCAAGAGGCATAAAAGCAGTGTTAAAGCTAAAAAAACCACGTCCACCGTGTAATCTTCTCACAGATTTTCATTTTTACACAACGGCAAGGGAGTTCAGAGGGGACTAGGACACCCAAGCAGTGAGGATTAAAAAAAAATCGACTGAAATTTTTGTCCCGACTGGAGAGAAGAATATAAAATAAGGGGCTGAAAGGCGCTGTAAAAGCTGGGGAAAATGAAGGTCAAGACAGCAAAAAAAAAAAAAAAAAAAAAAAAAGGTAAATCCTAAACCCCAAAGCGCTTCATTTCAGAATGGAAGAAGGTTTCCCACTGTTCCGGTGAAAGGGAACGGAGGTGACACCCTCCTCCCCAGAGCAGCCCTGCGAGCTCGGGATTGAAAGAAACCCACGAGGTGGAGTTCAAGTCAGCCATCTTCTCTCCCTCGCTCCTATTCCGGGTCCTGGAAGAGATGCCGGCTTCGCCAGTGCTCACGCGTTAGGCCTCGCACAGGGCCCGGCAAGGATGAGGGAGAGCAGAGAGGGCTGGGGAAGGGAGCACAGGGGGAAGAGGCCGAGCGCCCGCGGCAGCATCCCCGCGCCGGGGCCGCTTCACCTACCGTTGGAGCCCCATTTCTCCTTCAGCTTCTTCACTTGCTCGAGGCTGAGCCCGGTGCTCTCGTTGACGCCGAAATAAGCCAAAACTTCCTCCACAGTCTTTGTGTGCGCGTTCTCCATGGCTGGGGCAGGGAGCAGCAAATGGTGCCGTGCCTCGCCTCTTCCTCCTCCCTCTCCTCCTCCTCAGCGGCGGCAGGGGCGGCGGCGAGACCCCTCCTCAGCCCTCACCACCCCCGTGCTATCACCATAGACCCTCTCCCGCAGCAGAGGACCCGAGCACACCTCTCTCTTGGCGGAGGAGGCCGGGAGGGGCAGAAAAAAAATTAAAAATTAAAAAATAAAAATAGGGAAAGCCGCCCTTAAAAAAAAAAAAAAATTTAAAAAAAATAAAGCCCCCACCCCCCCTCCCACCCCTCACGCCTCCGAGGGAGCCGAGCCGCCTCTCCGGCGGGGACGAGGGACTTCGGGCAGGGAGCGCACGGGCCCCCGGAGCTGCGGTCGCCTCGGGGCTGCGGCGAGTCCCTGCAGGGATGGGCCGCGTCCAGGTGGCCGAGCGGCCTCTCCGCTCGCCTCAGCGGCTCCGATCCGCCTCCGGTAACGGAGGGCGGTAACGGCAGGGGGGAGAAAAAGCAGCAGTTGCCCCGTTGCCCGCGAAGGGTCAAGATCGCCCCCTTCCTTCCTTCTCTAGCAGCCCGAACCCCCCCCGGCCAGCCCAGGCCGTTGTCGCCGTCACGGCTCGGGCTCCCCCGCGCCCGCCGCTGCCTCCGCTCGCTCCGGTCGCACAGCAGCGGCGGCGGCTCTAATGTAACTCGGGGGCCGCCCGGCGCTCTCTCGCCGCCGCGGCATGTGGACGCCGCTCATTGGCGGGGCCGGGGCGTGGGGCGGGCACGCTGGCGGCCCCGCCCGTGGGGCGGAGGCGATGGCTGCGGCGCGGCCCCTGCGCAGCGCGGTCCCGTTGTCGCCCCTGATCCCGCCCGGGGCCCGCCGGCGGCTGCGCTTCATGCCGCGGTGGAGCCACTTCCGCTGTGTACGGGGACTGCCCTGCTGGTGCGGTGGTCGCTTTCCCGCCGCTGCTGTCCCGGTGGGAACCGCCCCTGTCCCGGCCTCAGCCTGCGGTGAGGGGGAGAGGGGCGGCCTGAGGGGAGCTGCCCGCCTGAGGGGAGCCGCCCGCCATTGGGGTCTTGGCGCGCGGGGTGGCGCGGAGCTGCACCGGCTGCGACAGGAGCCCCAGCCGTCCTGTGAGCACTGCCCTCACCCTGTCGTGATAGCAGCCTCATCCAGTCCAGGGGTGAGTGTAGGGTTGGCCCCTCAGGAGCATCACCCGGTCAAAGGGTGACTGCGAGGCTGGCACGCTCTGTCGCGACAGGAACATCATCCGGTCAGAGTGTGAGGGGAAGGCCGTGGATTGTCCCTCTCTGGAGACATTCCAAACCCACCTGGGCGCGTTCCTGTGTCACCCTGCCTTGGCAGAGGTTTGGACTGGGTGATCTCAGGGGTCCCTTCCAACCCTAAAGACTGTGGTTCTGTGGGGCTGCACCGGCCTCTGTCGCGACAGGAGCCTCATGCATCGCGAGAGTGCAGAGGTGAGGGCCATGTTTCTCGGTCCCAGAGGTCGTGCCCTGCGCTGGCACTGAGCAGTGTCCCCAGCTGCCATCGCACACGTCCCGGTGACAGCGCACTCAGCCCCGGCGATAACGTGAGGGGGAATGAACTGCGCGCTGTGAGTTCAGCGCGGTGTGGGGTGAGCTACCTGAGCTTTCCTCAGCACCCTGTTTCGGCTCTGCTACAGGCACAGGGACAGACAGAAAACTGACTGATCCACCCAATCCCACCCCAGTTTGTGAGAACTTCAGTGAACACAAAGCAGAGAGAAATCAGCGCCAAATGACATTAATACACCTACAACACATGCACAACACAGCGAGCAGATCAGCATAAATACCTTGAAAAGTTGGTTCCAAGCGATGTTCCTGTGTACATATGCCTGTGCAAATACCAGAGCCGATCCCTACATGTGTGCTGGCTTACATAAATGCAGATCCTACCTTCAATCTGCATTTCCACCACTTACAAACCACCCACAGCACCACGCTATAAGAAACTGCAAGTCTGATCTGGAATGAAATATCTCAGTCTTACCTCTGTGCTGGAAAAGGGATGGAGAGGGGACAGCCCATGTAAAATTATGGTGTTCTAGGGTAGGTGTGGCCTTGTATCCTTTCTAACAAAAGTTGAACTCCTCAAAAAGCTCCTCTGTGAATGGCCAAGGTCCAAGGAAGGATAACTTGACAGCCTACACTTCACAGGGCAGTTCTGAATGAAAATTCCTGAGCTAGATCTGATGACCTAGTTCAGGTAAGGCAATCACTTATTCCATGCCATGCCCATATTAATTTCATCTTGCTTATCAGCAGGATTAATCAGTATGGCCAAATGTTGCATCAGTACAGTTATGGTGCTTTTCATACTTCACACTACACCTAAATAGACTTAGCCTGGTACAGAGGTGAAGAATGTCAACATGGCAGGTGCATATAATCTGTACAATGTACTGCAATTTTTTTAACCATGTTTAATAATTTTCTTGCTATGGCATGAACCTGTGATGCCACCATCCCCAAAACATGTACATGTGCATATGCAACATTAAAAATACATTATTGCCACAATAATTCCATATGGAATAATGCCAGCTACTTGAATTAATGTATTTTACTAACAGCTCAATACATCTTTATGATTGATTTCTTACCTTCTACCATCATAAAACCTGGATTGTACGTAAGATTTTTTGCAAAAATACATTTACCAAGCATTATTTTTACACACAAGTATATTTACTAGCCTTCATGTAGAAGTGCACATATAATGGACTTGAAAGTCCTGCCATTCATTTTCTCACTATTTTAAAGTATTACAATTAGGCATCTGTAACTATTCCCAAAACAAAATGACACTGGAAAGAAACCCAGGTCACATTTCATATTATTTGTATTTCTGTGTTGTATTTCCTATGTCATTCTTGGTTTCCTTTTTGTGCCTGTTTCCTAAAGGCCTTGTGGAAAATTATTTTAAGCATACCAGAGGCATGGCACATGCCGTCAGATGTTGGCAGAGGGTAGAATCAAGTAGCTGCTGTGTTCTTTCTATCGAACTTGTTAACAGGAGGAAATGGTGCTAGGAAGGCAGAGTCTGAATTCTAGCAAATCCTGGAGAGCTGCTGGCAGTCTCTGGGGTTCACTGGTTCAGCTGCAGTTTGACAGCTCCCATTCGTTGTTTCTCTCTCATCCATTCAATACAGAGAACTCGATTCTTCCCCCTTTTCTCCACCCTAGATAAAATCTGGAAAGAACCTGGAAGCATAGTCCTCTGCCTGTGTTTATTTCTGTCACGTGTTCTGTTATGGCTCAGTGAATTTTCAGAGAAGAATTACTGAATTAAGGGCTGTCCTGCAGTTCTTTCTCTTCCAGGGCAGAATAACCTCTGCATTTCCTTCCCAGTGCTTTCCCTGTCCTTCCCTAGGAGTGCAGGACCTCTGCTGAGGGTTCCTTTGCAGGTGATGCCTTCCAAACCCTCTGACAGCCACACATTTGAGAAACATTGGCAGATACAATCCATGGTCTAGACAGCACAGTGCAGAAGGAGCTACAAATACCCATGTAGACACTGCAGCAGAAGCAGTACCTGCTAAATTTGGCATCACTTGAGATCATACAAATTTAGAATTGGGAGTTGAAATCAGTGTTGTTTCCCACTGCTCTGCAAGGATTCATAAAGCTCTCCATGACATTTGCCTTGTCTCTCCAAGAAGGTGCTTATCTGAAGGACATGGGTAGCTAAAGGTGGCGATTTTGGCCCAAATCAACATGACAGCACCTCAGCTCTGCCTGAAGCAAACAAGCCCATGGAAGCTTCCAGGCTTCCAGCAGGTGCACAGAGCTTTGCATTCTCCATTTCTAAGGAGGGAGATCAATTCATTTTGCTGCTGCAAAGTTGCACTTTGTCATTAGAGTGGAACCCCTTGGGGTGGTACCTGGGAAAGAACCACCACAAAATGGGGCAGTTTTGGCCTTGCTGAGGTTCCATGCACGTAATGCAAATGTATATTTGTACATTTGGCCTACTATCTCTTTTCACTGTAATATATTAAGAAGAAGCAGCCAACACATCAGGCAGCAGCATTAAAACAGTTCCTGTAATGCTTACTAATTGAAGTAAATGGGAATTTGGCCTGAGAGAGAGGACTGCAGGATGCTTTCCTTCAAATTGCAATCACATTAAGTCATCCCTACTGCTGCAAAGCAGATTCACAGCAGAGTTACTGGTCACAATGTGAATTGTCTCTTGCTGTACACAAACACATATGTTTTGTAGCTCCATTTTCAAACAAGATTAATAGTTTTGAGTGGAGCTAAACTCAGCACGGAGGAGCACAACATAAGATGGCAGTTGTTGAGCCAAAACACATGGATGCTGACCTGCAATAGGATCTCTTTCAGTGAGCATGGACCAAGTGAGAATATTCTCCTCAATTGTGCCAAATTATGTCATGTTTTTTGCAGACTGGCTAATTGCCTAATGGGGCTTATGTTGAGACCACCAAACTCACTGCTCCCATCACCCTGGCTGATTTCAAATACAAGTCCTTGTGAGTGACAAATGGGGGCATTGTTTCTTCCTCCCACAGTACTATTTTATTCCTCTGAAATTACAGTTATTAAAATGTTTCAGCCAATTGAAATCTACTAAGGCATATTAAAATGCTGCAAAAGTGCTGTATCAAAGTGGAAAGGTTTTAAATCTGCAGTTCTGTCATAGGATAATGCAGTTTAAATATAGTAACTATTTTTCCCAGTCAGCTTGCTCTTTGAATTCATGGTATTATGTCAAGGGGGGTTTTTTCCCTCTCTCCCCCTTTAAGAAGCTTATAGCTTAAACAGCAAAATGCAAAAAATACTGAGATGGAACAGCTACACAAACCCAGCAGAGGAATAAGTGATAAAATATGAGTTTGAATGTTGATAATTAAGATAATCTGAGTTTATTCTGAATAATTTTTACTCCTAGGCAGTGTGTGCTCCTGTATCAGCAGCAGGTAGAATTTGACTTCCACAGAGACTGAGAGACTGTGAGCACAAAGGGTGGTGTTGCTGCTGGGAGATTTCTGGAGCTGGATCTGTGTTCCTGCACAAAGCAGCTCCTTGCTGCCTTGGAAGTGTAAAGAGGCAGCGAGACAGAGTCTGCTCTCAGTGACAGTAACCATGAGAGATCACACTTTGGCTTGCTACATTTCTTATTTTATTTCTGTATCTTATTCATACTCATTTGGTTCCTCTCCATTGGAGTATTTGCCACAAAAATCTCCATTCCCTGCTTGGAAAAATCTGTGTGTCCCATACTGGTGTCAGTGGGAGATTTAGGTGTATGGGAGGGAGAAACATTTTATCAGAAGCAACGTCCATCACACATATCTGAAAAAATAATTTCTCCTTATTTTGATGGTGAGTCAGTTCCCTGGAAAAGAAATCAGCTGGACTGTTATTTTAAAAAATGCACAGCAACTTTAGAAATAAAGCACTGGTTGGTGCCCACATGATTTGAATTCTTATCTCATCCTGACCTGATTTTTCCATATAATTATGGTCTAATTCTGATTAATTTGGCAGCTTGCTGCCATTTTTTTTTTTACTTTTGCAAATATTCCTTGTAGTCTTCAGGATCTGAGTTTTGCTCTCTGCAGATGGGGCTGGGAGCTTCCAGGGGGCTGCATGGCCAAGCACAAAGTTTGGGAAATGGTGGTTTGTTGTTTGTGGGGTGTTCCAGAACTGCCCTGTGATTTCTGTCTGTAACAAGGTGAGGCTGTCATGGCTGTGATCGTGTTGTTTAATGCTCACCTGCAGAACTTCAAACTGAGAGTGCACCCAATACTGCAATAGAAAATTGAATTACTTTACTGGTGGCATAAGGCTCTGGTTTAAGTGAATCTGAATTACTTGGTTTTAAAACTTCAATGTTTTTAATCTCTTGACCCTTTCAGAGGCATTCATGAAGGTGTTTGTACAACAATAAATATTTCCCTTTTTCCAGAGTTCTTGCACCATGGCTTCTGCCATTCCATGTGTTTGCTGAATCACAGGGAGAAGTCTCACTCTCTGACTTTTCAAGACTGAAAGGAAGACAAGTAGGTGCACCCCATGTAGGTGAGTAGCAATAATGTCAGACTGAGCAGCTTTTCTTACTCATGGAGATGACTCCATTTTCAGGCATTGTTTGAGACTAAAGGCACATGACTCCACTTTCCTTACACCTCTGACACTTGGTGGATGACACAAGCTGAAGTTTCTGTGTTTCTGCTGGGGGATTTCCTCCAAACTCATAGGTAGTTATTAGTAATAGAGTGAAGTAGAACACTTCAGTTTTCAGGCACTGATAAAATTCTTGTATGCCATTAAAGCAGCTCCTCTATTGGTTATGGGGTATATTAAATAGGATTTCCAAAATTTTGTTTAATGTAAAATTCTTTTGAGGTGATTTTTTTTCTCTCTGTCATGAAATAAGACAAACTGAGGGCTTGAAACCAAATCCTCTTTTTGGTTTACCAGTTAAAGTCTTCTCTTCCAGTCTGAGCCCTCAGAAATGTGTGTAACCCACAATCCACATGGGGTTTGTTTTTCAAAAGGCAATATTTCTGTGGTAGGATTAGTGGGTACAATTACAGTGTGTCTGTCACCTTTCCCTACCTTTCTAAGGTTCTCACAAATGCTTCCTACCATGGGCTATCAGGAGGAAAAGAACCTGCTGGACTGCCTTCAGCCTCTGTTAATGTGACTCTAACCAAACCTGAACATGTTTGTCTTTAGTGGAATAAATGTTATATTGATCTCCTCTGCTTCCATTTCCTCACCTCATTTCTACCACTTTATACAATCTATCTGGGTGTTTCACAGAAATGACAGGTTTTCAAAGGGGTTTAAGCTCCCAAATTACCTGTGGCAGGTTTTGGTCACTCCCAGAACAGAAATTCTTCCAGTTTATCTGTCAGAACTCAGTGCTTCCAATAGAAGACATCTGCTTTTTTCTGCTTTTTTATGCATAGATTTATTATATGCCAATGATGTTGCATATGAACTCAAATTATCCTGACCTACAATTCTTGTTCTATTTCAAGGTTTTGGGTTTCTAAAAGATTGTTTAACTCCTGGGTGGTTTTTTTCCCCCCCAGTTCTGTTAGAAAAAGAAAACCTCCCCTGAGTCATCTTTTAAAAATACTGTTAAGCTCTTAAAGCTGCTTCTACTCCCATGTCACAAAGCATTATTGAAAATATATTCATTTTTACCTCCTACAATTGCTCAGATGGAGAACTTAAAGAATTCTTTTCTAGTCCCATATTGAAACTCTGCTGGCAGCATTCTTGTTCCTAGAAGTGAGCTACAGAGATTTTCCTGCTCTGTGCAGGTTGGGCTTTTTGTCAGAACACTGCTAGTGAGCTTATCATTTGATATTAATAACATTAACAAACATTATTATTATTATTAGCAATGATCATAGTAGTGCTAATACTGTGTTTACTGTTACTTGATTAATTATTTGCATTTGCAGCTTCTAATCAAGGGTCTTGAGCATTTCATAAACCTTAAAGAAATGAAAATTCTGTTATAAAGTATCCCTGAGAGAGCAGGATTGCCATCCCCATTTCACAGAAACAGAGCTGAGGTTCAAAGTGACAGTCACAGAGTCTATGGCAGAACTAGAAATAGAAATGGTCTCCTGGCTCCCAGTCCTCTTTCTTCTCCTGTCACCCTAAATAGTTTCTAGTGTGCTTTTGTAAGACATTTGTCACATGATTTTCAAAAATTGTGCCCTATTTGTTAAGGAAAAGTAAAAACTAATTTTAAAAAATATAAAAGTGATAAGCAAGAGACCATCTAATTTTTGCAGGGGTTTGCTGAAACGATTTTAGCCATTTTATGGGAGATGCCATCCAAGTTTCATGAGTTAATCCTGACCATAAGTACACCTAAAATAGATATCTTTGCCTCCAGCTAATCAACAGGCTTACTGCCTAAATAATTTATGTATAACCAACTAGTGGAAACTAGATCTTCTGTGATTTCCCTAGACACATATTCTGCATGTATCATGTATATCCTTGCCTATTTCTGATATTCATGTGAAATTCAGTTGGGACATTTCAGAACACTTCTGTGCTCCAGCTGTACAGCTCTAAGGAAAAGCCAGCTGCAGACAACACAGGATCTTTGAACTGGGCAAGGCAGTGTTTAGAACCCAAGTGCATTGTAGATGAAGATTCTGACTTTTTTCTTAACCAACAATGGATTAAAATTTTAAGAAATACAGTTCTAATTCCAACACTGGTTTGTGTGGGTAAGCACTTTGTGTTTCTGCCCTACTAAAGGCATTTAGTAACAAAATTCAGTTCATATATAGTGATAAATACATACATATAAATTTATAGAGAGAAATATATCAGAGGATTATTAAATAAACTGAAATATTAAATAATCTAATTTCCTTGCTGGAAATGTGAAGAACATGCAGCACCACACTGCTTTTTGGACACGTTTGGATAATGTTGCCTTCAATGGAGCAGTGAAAAGAATCTTGGATTGAAGGAGAAAGCAAAAGCATTATCAGGCATTGTCCTGCAAATCAAGACTCTAGAGCTGGAATGGAAGGTGCAGTACAAACTGTCTGTCTGGGGTTCACAGCTTTTATCCAGAATTCCTAACTGGAAAACCCATTCCGTCTCTTGTGGATGGCGAGTGCTAACAGACAGTTCCTGCTGCCGTGTGCTGCGGTGCAGGAATGCTGGGCACTGTTTGCTGCTCTTGCCGAGGCTTGCTGCACAACCAGGGCCACGCTGCAGCTCCAGGCAGCCGTGCACGAGGGGGAGGAGCAGCACCAGGTACTCCAGGAACAATTCAGGTGTGGCAGCAGAAATTGTGCAGCACTGGAGGAACACAGCCAGCATTCCTGGTACTGCTCTCCCGGCTGCTGCTGCTGCTGCCTTCACACGGGGAGCTGTGGCAGCTCTGAACTGGAGCAGCACTTGTGGAGCTCCTTGTGCCCGTGCAAAGGGAGGGAGGGAGGGAGGAGCACTGTTGTTCCAATTCACATCATTTACATTTACCTGTGCCTCCCCAGTCCAAAAATGCCCTTTCCTTCTCTCACCGTGCTCCTCTCTAGGACAGAGTTGATTTAATTTTCCTGCCAGTGCTGTGGAGTGAGGGCTGTGTGTGTTTGGCTGCCTGCTGGGTTAAAGCACCTCCTATTCCTGTCTGTGCATTTTCCATCCCTGCACTCTCGGAATTCCTTCAGGCCTGGGCCTCAGGGCACTGTGTAGGGTTCATGTACCATTCCCAAATGTGAACTTGATTACCTTGCAGATGCAAGAGTCTGCTCATTTCAAATGTCACAGGAGGAAGCTAAGAAGAAAGACAAATGAAAATTTCCTTGAGAATGGTGAAGATGTGAATTGTTTCTGGCCTGTGTTCATGCAGCACCTGTTAATGACAACTGTGGGGACGGATAAGTGGATTTACTAATTCATATTTGGTGTGCAGAATTCCCTGGTGCTCTGCAAAGCTGGGAGATCTCTGATTAAACTGACTTTTAAAGACAAGCACCACTTTGGAAAAAAAAAGTCCAATCACCAAGCTGTGGGAATCTGGCAGGTATTCCTCAAAGCCTGGGGATGCTCATCATCCATAAGAAAACTTGGAGCATTCAGTAGTTCTGATATGTTGAGACAATTTTTGGGTGGTTTTGTGATACCTATTAAGGCCTCAAAATACTGGAATTGGGGGCACTTTATAGCTGTGATGTGCTGCAGCCATGAACAGCTTCTGTTGCTTTTATGTTTCTTTCTGTACAGACATTTTGGCTGATGGGAAAGAGATCTTTCCATGTGGCATGGGATGTATGCAGCTCATCTCATCTCCTACTAAATGTGATATCCCATTTTTTTTAATCAAACCCCTAATCTCCTATCCATTGACAGTTTTTGCTTGAAAAACTGTGGTTGCCACTGGAAACCATGACTTGCCAGTTGTCCCTTTGTTTGATCCTGGCTGACACAGGACTGGGTTTTGTTACTCTTTCTGTACATTTTGATTCCTTCTGAATCATCCAAACAAGAGGCCTCAAAGCCATTATACACCAAAGCAGTACCAGTAGTTTATTTTTTTTTACTGTTTTGGCTCAAAGCAGCATCAATTCAATTATTCTGATTGGGAAAGAGGCTCAGTTAAACTCATTCTCACGTCAATTCAATGAGAGGACGTTCTCCTTTCCTAAGTGCAATGAAATAAAAAGCAGAAATTGAAGGGGGTTTGGGGTTGGGTGGTTTGGTTTTTTTTGAGGAAGAGACTATAAAAATCTCAGGCTATAAATTCACCATGACAGTGAAAAGATGTGTCAGATTTTGGGCTGGGTTGGCTTTGTGTCAGTCACGCTCCGTACGCTGGACCGTGTGTTGGCTCCATGAACCTTTTTTACTTTATGCTGCCATAAGCTTTATATGTCTGTCCTCTCACAAGCTGAATAAATGTCATGTAGGACATTCTGTCCCAATTGTCACAAGTGCTATTGTGTGTCTGGATCCATATTGGATTAGTATTGATGAGAGACCTCAGGTATTTTATATAAAATGTGCATTAAGGACGGTGTATAGGAAGTACAGATATGAAAAGAGACCTCTTTTGGAAATAGCTGCTGTAAAGCAGTTTGTTCAGACATATTTAGGAAGATCATTTTCTTATTTCAGAGATGTTTAGGAGAGATTTGACATTTTTATTGGTAATTGTTTATTTTTTTATGTGTAAACCAGCTGTTGTGGCTTTCACATGACTAACTGTGCAAGGATATGAGGGAAAATTTCCCAATAAATACTTCCAGAAAATTCTAGAAAAAGCTGTTCCAGACACAGAAGTGCCTCAGTGTCAGCTCCTCCCAGACTAAAAAGTAAGATGCAAGATAGGCAAGACAGGAATCTCCCTTTTCTGAAGGCGTAGAGTTTCCACATTTAGCTCTGGAGTTCCATGGCCTTCCACCTGCCACTGGTGACCATTTGTTGGCTTGCAGGGCAGTGTCATTTCAGAAAGAAATTCCACTTGAAATGGAGAAAGTGGCCATTTTTGTGAGGCATAGATTCAGTTACTTACATGACAGCTGCTTGCAGAAGTAAGCCAAGCACTTAAGAGAATGATTTCAAAGAGGCAGAAATTCTCAACAAACCACTCAGCCTTCTTTTAGCTGGATTCACACAGAAACAGCAAATAATTAATTGAGGCCAAAATACATGCCGTGCTGAGTTTGCATTAGCTGGAAGGTTTGGAAATAATTAAGAGCAAAACTGTTAATACTCCATTGAAATAGCTGCTGCCTGTCTGTCCACTCTGCAAGCCCAATCTGTTGTGTTCAATCAGCTTTCAGCTGCTACTTGCCAGCAGCCTAATTCCCCAGTCTTGTCTCTGTGCTGTGCTTGTGCATTCCAGTACCTGCTAAGTTAAACCCTGCTGTCCTGGTGCTGCAGGGAGATTTCCAGTGCTATTCCAGGCATCCACCCTGGGTCAGAATATATCCCAAAGCTGGGGGTGCTGTCCACAGCAGCATGCCTGCTGCCAGTGCAGCACCACCAGGGCAAAGGGGAGCAGCAACTGTGTGCTTTAGCTCCCAGGATTAGGGCTGTGCTCATTCACCCCATTCTCTGGGCATTTCTGCAGTTTGGACAAGCTGTTGACCTGAAACATTTCCACCTCTTTTTTAAAGTGATCTAATGCAGAGTGAGATGTTCCTCCCAGCTGCTGTTAACCACAGCCACACTGCAGTTTGATAACATTATCTCAGTTTTCCTGCATCTCTTTGCACTTGTGTTGCACATTCAATACCTTGGCTGATCATTTATATTACAAGAGGATTAAAGGGAAATTAATAATTGTACTTCTTATTGTTTAGCTTGTGCAAGGTTGTGTGCACACAGAGTGAGGCTACAGGGGAGTCTCTGCTTGGTGACTCTGACAGTTCTAAAGCTGTGTGGGGAGTGTGGAAATCCAGTGCAGTGAGAGCTGTTTGCTGCTGAAGAGGCATTTTAAGCCTCAAACCTGCACCACCAGTTCTTTGCTGAGAAATGTCTATGAAAAATGACAAAGTTCATTGCACAGGCATTTGGAAGGAACTAAAGAGCAATCCATTGACCTTTGCAGATTAAGTAATGCATGCTGTCATAAGGAAGTGCTATTGGAGCCCCAAACAGCGAATGTACACACTTATCCTCACTCACCCTCCCTGGAGGCAGCCAGGATTTCCTGAGCCTGATTTTTGTGTTCTGGCACATCAGATCTCTGAGCACCAGAGCTGCTCTGCCTGCCTCTTGGCCCTGAGTGTCCCCAGGTGTAGTAAACCCCTCAGGTTTAGCCAGGGCCCCTTGGAGAATAGAATGCTGACACAGCGGCAAAGAAGTTTCCTGTCTCCAGGGACATCCGCCTTGTACCTTATCCCTACAGCCATGGAAGGCAATATTGTGTTAAACCCTACTATTGGTCACTTATGGTCACTCTAACACCTTTGCCATTGGTCAGGATTGGATCCAGGCCAAGGGTATAAAAGTAGCACACTGTACCCCTACTAACTGGGAAGAAGAAGAGCTGAGACCCTTCACAGACCCTGCAATAAAGCCACACTCGTGGAACAGCCAGCGTCTTCTGCTTCTCCTCTCTCTACCCTCTGCTGGAGCCTTAGGCCAAGGGAAAAGCTACCTAGCAAGCAAAGCTGAAATCACAAGAGCTGCCTGATCACTAAGAGCTGAACTTTCCCTGCTTGTTAGGGGCTGACCCGCGGCCTTGGTCTGAGAGCGAGCTGGCTTCTGGCACCCAGTGCCCTTGGGGACTGAGCTCTGGAGCTGGAACAGCTTGCATAGGATACGACCAAGCAAGGCTCATTTACCCAGGCAGCAGCGAGGGCAGGGGGCCATGGGGGCTGTGCAGGTGCAATACTGAAGGCTCTGTGCTCAGCTCCTGGGCCAACAGAGCCCTCAGTGCCGGGCTCTGGGTGCCTCAGTTCTCACTGCATTAAATGGGACTCAAATGTTTGCATAATACACAGAGAAACTTCCACTCGAAGGCAACAGCAAAGAGCAGTTTTGCTGCTTTTGCAGAACATTTCTATTACAGAAAGAGGACATGAATGAAAATGAACCATGTGTATAATTCAACATTTCAGTGCAATAGAAATTAAATATGTTCTTTTTTTTCTTTTATAATTTGTTAGCTCATTTATTTAATTTATGAGAAAAAATTTATAGATTTTTTTTTCCTGGAGAATGAAATACTCTGTTCAAGTACAAATGAATATGTCACATTCTTATATGACTTGCAAGAAGATGAATTAGTGTGTCTCCTTCTCCAGCCTTTCTTCCACTCCTCCAATTCTACAGAAAGATTATTTTCAGATTCATTGTGTTGCTTTTACTTTATGTGGCCTGTTGCACACTGAAATAAATTTGCCACACTCTTGCTAACATAGTGTTTTTAAAACTATTTTTATTTAGAAACTCTTGGTACAACATTACACAATCTCAAAAATGAAATCAGTGAAAAAGAAGAGAAATTCTGTTCATCAGTCTAGCATTTGAACTCATAATCGTGTGTCAGATGTGGAAAAAAAAAATGGAGCTCTCCCGAGCCCCTGGACAAGAGAAGTCACTTTACCAGGACATTGAGATAATTTATCTGGGTGACTCAGAAAAAATGCTAGATAAGACTGAAATTTGGAGAGGCTGAGCACGTCCAGTCTTAGCCTTTGGATTATCAAGAATAAATCCAGCAACTGGCATGTGAATATGTTAATGCTGTAGCTTCTAGCATGGAAACAGGAAACTGTATTTATGAGGCAAAAATATATCAGAGATTAATTCAGTTCTATATATAATATATACATTTTACAGATACAAAATCTTTGCCAAAATATGCATAATTTGCAAGTACACCGAAGTTAGAAAATGCCAGAATAAAGGTTGCCTTTCCATGCATATGCCCTGAAGGAATCTTTAATTACAAGATTCCTGGCTTCTTTTTCTAACACTGAAATTTTCTAATTTCACTGCGTGCTTGATTTTGAAGTCCTAATATTTCCTCTTTTAAATAAAGACTTAGGGATGCATTTTCCCTGGTTTAAAAGAAAAACAGCAGAATTGGAAAACAACAATATTCCATCCTTTTACCAGCATCAGGCTGCAGCCTCTGTGTGATGCCAGGAGCCTCCTGAGAGGATTTCCCCAATGCTGGAGCCTGAGCAGTGATCCCGTGTGTCCTTTGCCATGTGACACAGCTACAGGTGTCAGCAAGGTAAGGCAGCACCTGAGGAGAGTTTTAAATGAGTTACTTATTATTGCTGTCATCATTTTCATTATATCCTCATTGTGCAACCTTTCCCAGCCCTGCTTGGAGCAGCCACGTGGATTTCCTGGGTGCACGGTCACTTCTGCCCATGCAAATGAATGTAGAACGTGGATTTCTGATTTGCTCACATTTGAAATCTCTTTGCCCTCAGTCTGTGCAGCTGTGAGGGGCAGCACGTGGTGCTGCAGCCTGCAAATCCTGGCCATGTGCTCAGGGGGTCCCACTTGAAGCTGATTTTCTCCCTCGTGGCTGTTAAGTCAGAGCAGTCCCACTGACAGCACAAGCTGATAATGATTTATCACACATCCAGTGCACTGAATCATTGTGCCTTGTCTGCCTCTTTCTGCTGTGGATTGAAGAGTTTTGATCAATAGTGACAGCATGCAAAGCCTCATCAAATTTGTTCATTTCCTCGAATCTCTTTCCATGCTTTGGTATTTTATATGTATAACCATGGGGGCAACATTTCAAATCTCTCTGTGTGCACTACAGAAAAGCCCCAAAAGTAGTGCTTACCTCTGCAAAGTCTGTGCATTCCCAAATTCCAAATTGTCACAGCACAGGAGGGTTGGGGACTCAGGAGCCTGACTCCAATGAGAGAGCTTAGAGGTCGAAAAACATCCTGTGAACACCCATGGAGTGAGAGGGTTAAATATTCATTTTACATTGCTTTTTTAGTTGATTAATTTAAACCAGGACTATACACCTGGTACTGAAACTGCAAACTGAAAGTTCTCTGTGAGATCTGAAAACAGCAACAGGCTTGCTTCCATAAATAATACTGAAAGTTAAACAGTGATTTCACAAGGTCCAGGACATAGTATAAATAAGAAAGCAGAAATATCCAGGAAATCCTAAGTTAACAAATGTTTTCGTTTAAACATTATATGTTTTTCTTGATCTCTGAAAATCATCTTCACAGTAGACACTAAACTGAGAGAAGTAAAAAAGAAAAATTTTCTCTGACTTGAGCAAGATATTTTGTCACACTGAAAGAAGGGTTTGTTCTGAAGCTTTTCAGTGCTAATCCAAAAGCTCACAGACCTGGTGAAAAGTGAAAAAGCAATGAAATATTCTATTAATGGCACCAAGCTTGTGTCAAAAAGTCTCAGATGCCGTGTGCTGACACCAAATATCACAGCATTCAGCAGCTGCAGGAGATTGGATTAGTGCAGTGCTTGGAATGGAACCATCCCAAGGGGGTTTGAGGCATGTTAGGCCAAATTCAGCCAGGAGGTAACTGCATGGATTTGACTGGATTTATACCCAGAGAAATTGAGTCTTTTTTGTTGTGGCCAAAATGTAATGCTCAGGTTAAAACTGGGCATCTGTACAAAAGTTATGACTCCTCTTTTTAAAGAAATCATTTAAAATGTCATCCAGTTATTTCAGGTAAGCACAGGTACTACTTCAGATCAGTGATTCTGCTGTTTTCATTTTTGGCTCCTAGACCAAACTGAGTTGCTGAAAATGAAAAGGAGGGAAAGGGGAGAAGTTCTGTGAAAATTTTTCCACTTACAGCACACACCACTCGCTGTTTCTGTGTCCCCATTGTCCTCAGGCCACCCCATTCTAGATTCAGGACCTGTTTCAGTCACAAGTGTTCCTGTTCTGTCTAAAGCATCATCTCTGTCTGGTATTTATTACATTGTCCAGTGGACTGAACGACCTGTGAGCGGGACAGATGCCAGAGGAAAACAAGCACAGGCTGGGGGCAGCCAAAAACCTGCTGACATTGAGTCATTGAGAAGCTCTGAGGGGATTGTCCTGCTTTGCTTTGTTTATGCTTTGTTCCATCTATGTGTTTTTTAAAAACCACAAACTCTGCTCTGGAAAATACATATTTTGGCTTTGTACAGTTTGCTAAATTCTGTTCAGCCCACTCAGCAGTATATTAACTTCTGCCACATGATTTGGTTTTTCTCTTACGGTCTCCATGGGGAAAAAAGGTGTTGGAACTGTAGTTCTTGTTGTCTGATGTTTAGGTTTATTATTTCTGTGTTTGCATGTAAATAGGGAAAGGGAAAAGTAGCCATGAGCTCCTGGCAAGTTCAGGAAACCTGGTGCTTGTACAGAACTGAACTGTGGCAGTGGGCAGCCACTGTGTATCAAAGGCAAGGATTATCCTTATCCTGTCTCAGAGCAGTGGGGAGGCATTTCAGCACCGTTACAGTAATTTCTGTATCTCAGGAGGCTCAGAGTTGCTGTAGCAACCTTTGCTAGATAGGAATTTGGCTGGTGAAGCCCCACAGGAATCTGCTCCCACTCTTGCCTAACCTCTCACATCAGCAGTGTCAGCTGCCAGGGAGAAGCCCCAGCTGCGAATCAGGCAGGGTGAGGGGACCCTTCCCACAGGCTCCTCACAGAACTTTCCCCTCATTCCTGCTTTTTGACATTTTCCCATGGAGGAGAGCTTTGCTGTGTGTGCAGAGTTCTGTGCTGAACCTGAATTGTGAGAGTGGTCACAGTGAATGTGGTGCTCACAAACAAGCCCTGTCCGTGTGCCTGCAGGTGCAGCCAGTGGAGATGCAAAAGCAGGAGTGCAGATCAGTGTGGGGAGTTTGACTGGGAGGCAGCAGGAGCTGTGGTGACACAAAAGAAGTATTACAAAGTCACCAAGGGGATTGGGCAGATGGAACAGACTTGAGTAGGAAGGAATACAGACAAGGTCCCCAAAGGCTGGTACTTAGATTTGGATAAAAAATGAAGTGTGAAGTTGGTCAGAGCATGAGGGGATGCATCACTCCTAAACCAGTTCCTTCAGAAGTGTGAAGTAGTTTCTGGAGTAATGAAAGACAGGTTTTTGGCCTTCTAGACTGATATATGGTTGAGAATAATATTTGGAAGGTTTTATTTATAGTTTTGCCCAGTGGTTACAGAGAAGACAGTCCATGTTTTGGTCTCTTGCCTCCTATTTCTAATTCCACAGGTGATTGACATTGTCAAACCAAGGGCCTGGGTGCTGCCTTCTGTCATAGCTCTTGCAGGAGGACATGGCATAACTGTTGTTTCCCTTTTATAAATGGTTTAATGATTATTTTCAATCAGGACATGTGGGGCCAGTTCCTTGTTTCCTGTTCCTACTCCCAGATTTGCTTCTGTAAGTCATTATTAGTCAGCTTAGATGAAAATACCAGTAATGAAGCGGGTACCAAAATTAGGGGTGAGTTGAATCAATGTGCTGAGCTGGAGATCCCAGGGGCTGAGGAGCCAACCCACACGCCTTTTTGGCAGCTGTGGTGCAGGGCTGCTGCTCTGAGGAGCAGAAAGCTGAGGAACTACAGTGCAAGGCTGTCCAGCAAGGATCACCACAGGGAGCTGTGGAGAACTCCAGGCTCTTGCTATACCAGAGATGCACCGGCTTAACAAAAAAATCCTGAGTCTGTGAGGTTAAACCAGGTTGAATCCCTAATGCTAATGCAAGATTTAACTCTTCCAGATACTATTTTAAGTTGTCCAGGCAGTCACTACACACAACCAACTGTGAAAAAGATCATTTAAAAAATGTTTGGTTTGTGTATGTGATGATTCTCACTGCTTTAAAGCCCAGTAAAGCAAGTTGAATTCCAGGAAAAAAATCCCTGGTTTGCTTGGGGTTTTTTAAACCAAGTACCTTCCAGTGTGAAGCAGTTTTGAATGATGCAGAGAAGGAGAAGATCCATCCTGGCAGGTTTCTAGGGCTGCAGGGAGCTGCTGGGCTCAGGCAGAAACGGGCCCATGTATGGTTATAGTCAGAACGTGTCGCTGAGTGGCAGCGAGGAAGGCGAGTGGGCTTTGCAGAGCTGCCTGATCTCTGAGCTCTAGCAGAGAATCCAAACTGAATTTGGACTGTGCCCTAGTTAGGCTTATTCCAGCTCCCCAAAGCTGTGTGTCACTTCATGCAGTTTGGGCTGCAGCCTGGGCTCTGCTTCGGGGGTGTTGTGTGTATGCTTTTTACTGTGTATTTTTAAAAGAGCACCCAGTTCTGAGGAATCTATTCCCAGCTAAAGCACACAAGCACAAGAAAGGTCAGAGAGAGGCATCTCTAGCTTTGGTAAATAAACAAATCTCTTCTCAGTGGCTGGGATGTTGTATTAATAGCAGTAGATTTGGTTTCGCATTGTGGAGCTCCTCCTGTTTCATTGCTATTGAAGATAAGAGAACACAAAATGTTCTGTCACCCTCCCTATGAGAAAACAAGCCAACAGGCAGAGACTATTATATTTAAAGATATTACTGAGGCAAAGGCTCAGAGCACACAAACACCAGGTTTATATTCAGTAACTACTGGATACCATCACTGGCACACCAGTAACTCAGCCTTAGTTAATGCCTCGCATGAAAGAGTTTGCAAGGCAAAGTCACTGCATGAGAAATAAACTAAAAATAAGGGTTGAGCCTTAAGCAGATGGAAAGGCTGAGCCTTAATTTTTTTCCTTTTTTCCACTTTTCTTGGTGATTCAGTTGCAGCAAAAAATTTAACAGGCCTTTTCTGCTTCTTCACCTGTGCACCCACCAGGCTGCTGCAGTTGGGTTTACTTCAGCTGGAAACCTGGAATTGTTCCTTTATCACGGGACACCAAGATGAACAAGTTTTTCTAAGCAGTTCCTCAAAGGAAGACTTCTTGTGAAATTGTAAAAACCCCTGACTTGGCAGCAGGCATGTGTAAAATAAATTAACAGAGCTGTACCTTGGAGCTTCCCTACACGAGTTCTTTGGGAATAATTAATTCTAAAATTTTGCATGTAGAATATTTTACTTGGGAATATGCACCTCCAGGGTGGAAGGCAGATTTAGCCTAGTGGGGAAGAAGCGTGATGGGAAGAAATGAGGAATTTATCCTCAGCTAGGTGACATATATGACACAAAGCATTGTTTCTCTAGCACTGGTCACTGTTACATGAGTCAATCCATGCTCAGAGTGTTTCTTGTCCTCAGTGGCACCATTGCTCCTGTTGGGCATCAGTCCAAGAAGGAGACAGTTTTCTCTCTGCAAATAAGCATCTTCTGTTGGAGAGCAGATTGCTGGAGATAAGTAAAAATAAACACGAAGCAAATCAGATAATTCTCCTCTCAACAGTAATTTTCCTTGTCCTTGAAATGTCCTCAGCCACAGGTTTATTTGTTTCCCTGATGCTCAGGTGGAGTCTGTTCAGAGGGGAGTTATTCTGCATGCAGGAGGCGTTTTGGAAAACTGCACCTCTACATAGGCTTCATAAACAAACCAAATGACTCAACAGAAAGAAGTTACATGCACTGAGATTTTTTCCTCTAGGGGTATTTTTAGAGAAAGAAAATAAAAATATTGGCAGAAGACAGACACTGAAATCATCAAAATTGTTCTCTCTCCAGTCTGACCAGTCTGGAATTTAATTTATGTGCTTGTTGTGGCCCCCTGGTAGCAGTCCACCTTTCTGTGTTGTGGCAAAAACAATCTCAGCTGAGGTTAAGATGCTGCTTACATGTGTTTGTAAGTGAATATCACTTCCCATCTGCTGCACTCATTGCATTTTACATAAAAAAGGGATTAATTATTTCTTCTAGATCAGCACATATGCAAATTCCTCTAAAAAATTCAAAAGAAATTCTGGGCAGAGACAATGGACTTCTTTGACAGCTACTGATGAGTCTTTAAGATGATTATAAATGTTCAGAGAAAGTAACAATTTCTGTAGTTAGGAATAAAAAAAAAGGTAATTGTTCCATATTGTAGCTTCCTTACCATTTGAGAGCAACGCCAAATTTAATTCTGCCATCACAGGAATTTCTGGCTGCGGTACATGTGAGAAAAGATTTCCATTTTGAGCATGAAATTTCTTTTAACTGTGATTTTCTGATACAACATATGCCATAGAAATGAGGAAAAAATCCCTGCAGTTTGTGTGAGGGCCTTCTGATCCCTTGGAAGGATTCTGTGTGCCTCGGTGTGTTAGTGCTTGAGAGGATTTAATCCAGATGGTTTTGGGAAGGAATGAGTTTTATTTGTACCTGATACCAATCAGATTTTCTTTTTCAAACAGATTCAAGTGTCATAAGGGCTGTGCTGTGAAGAAGGGATTCTATATAAAATTAAAATCTTTGCATGCAACATTTTTCATTTAATTACATCATAAGCTGCTAAAATAGAAATATTTATTTTTGTTTTAATGATATCATTGTGGGATTTCAAAGCCACATGTAAGCACTACATTTATGTAATAACCACTGAAAAAATAGTACTGGAAACAAAGAGTATCAATTTGAATTATCCCAAGAATATCATGCTCTTGAAAGGTAAGAGATATTAAACACCCAATATATGAGAATAATAGGAAAATAAATTCTTTTATAATTTCAGTATCGATCCAGTTTTTTGGCTTTCTAAAAATGAATTTGTGTACAGGGTGTGTGCAGCTGAACTTTTGGGTAGTGATTTTGGCAGATTGAACCCGATATGAAGATCTTAAATCCGTTTGAAGATCTCAAATCTGTTTGAGCAGCACCTGAATTTCCCTTCAAGGTGTATTAAAGGGCACCAAGCAGCCCCCAGCTGCATGAGCAATAATAATAATAATTATTATTATTATTATTATTAATAATTGCTGTTCTGCTTGGCAAGGTCATCACCTGGCTCCTGATTACATCTTAATAAATGGCAACAAATTACGATACTTCAAGACAATGAATGTCCAACAACATGATTTTAGTATTCCACGTGCCTGAAAAATTTCTCTTTTCTTTCAAGAATGAATCCTGTAGGCTGAAATGCAGCTGGAGAAGGAGGGCAGCTCAGGCCACCGCTGGCCTCAGGAGATTGATAGTGCTGGCAGCTGAGGATCTAATTATGGATTATTTGGGTCGCACTCTTTTATCCCAGGTAGGTGTGACTTGATTGACTCCAAAGAGGTTGGTTCATCCCTGCACAGGGGTTATGCTGAGAGCAGGAGTGAATTATTCCCCTAGAAATTGTCATCCTGGTAATCTTAAAGAGAGTTTAGCAATTCCTGGAAGCAGACATCTTGATTTTATATGGCATTTCATGCATATCTTAATGATATTGCACCAACTGCTGGCAATGAGGTATGTTATTATTACATTTGCATTAGTTATGTGTGTTTTTAATAAAGCTCAGGATGAGAGCATTTACTCAGAAAAATCCTGTTAGGAATGTTTCCTGTACAGCTTCTCTCTCAGTTTGGCAAAGGCAAAGCCCAAACCAGACTGACACAGTCTGCAATCCTTAAACTGACCATAAACAAGACACATGGCAGTGTAGGGTTTATTGCATATTTTAAATTTTCATTGCTTAAGAGATTGAAAAATATTGTCTACTTGAATTACATAATAGCCCACAACTGGATTGCAGTATTTTGATATTTTCCACAGTTTCTTGCATAAGTATTTTTAAAATCTCCCTGTTCTTGTACTTTACCTCATATTACCTATCAATACACAGAACATGTCCAGTGTGTCTGGGAGTTACTGTGGCATTAAATAAAAGCCATGAAGTCAGTGTAAATGATGGGGTGCAGCAATTAGGGCAGCCTGATTTGCCTTTGTTTGTTCCAAATTGCTGTGGAGGAGCTCAGGAGGGATCTGTCCAAGACATTACCTCAGGAAAGAGGCTCAGTCTGATTTATCCATCGTGTGGGCGACACATCTCCAGAACTATATGTTCCACTTTCACAGATGCATACATTCTCAGAGGGGAGGACAAAGAGGTGATGCAGGGAAAAGCATTCCCTGGAAAAACAAAAGCCCAGGTGATCACTCTGTACCTTGGTGTTGCATTTTCTGAGCCTCACACCAAGGAGAGGAGCACGACCCTGCTGCCAGAGTAACCAGGAGTTATGAGTATTCATTTCCTGCCTTCCCAGCACTGATTGCCTGGTAGGCATTTCTTAAGTGATAAAAGTCTGTCTTGTTTTCTGCTGTTTAACTTTGTGATCACTGAACATCCATTAGGGGAGCAGCTTTTGATGAAGGGAAGATTTCACCTTGGCTCGGGAGCTTTTTAATAAAACAGTTGTTATTTTTCTAATTTGTCTTCATACTGTCCCTGAAGCACATTGAGGACAGCAGGGACTGTAGCCAGAGGTGCAGCTCTGCAGAAATAGTTTGTTTTGAGGGAGAGGATAGTTTAGGGAGCTCCAGCCCTTGTTCTTCATGTCCCTTTCTCCCAGCTCCTCACCTGCAGCTCCCCACCCCTTCAGTTGTGCTCTCAGTTGTTTTGTGGCCACAAACTGAACAACTGAGTTAATAATCATCTTTCACCAAGAGATTGTGATAAGCCTGACTGTGCAGTCCCACAGAGTTGTGCCAGCACCACTGAAAAAAACATTGTCACCATAATTCCAGCTGGTTTAGGCTGAGGTGTCACAGAGCAGGACAGTGCCACCTCTTCTCCTGGCTGTTCATGGAATGTGTTGGTGTGTGCCAAGGAACAGCTTCAGCTGGAAGCAGAGTCCTCACCACCATTTTACTGGAGGGATTCTTGTTTTGAGCAAGCTTTGCCTGAAGTTCCACACAGTCTATGCAGCACCCTGCAAATTAAGAAACTCCATCCAATTTTTATTTTGGCTTCCTTTTAGATTCCAGGTGTGGATTATTGCTGGGGTTAATCTCCTGGAAACCCAGGATCCTCCTTGCATTCAGGAGCAACCACAGAGTGTGCAGTGAGAGGGCGGGCCTAGCCCATGCTCACTTAATGACTCCTTTTCCTGCAGCCAATAATCACCCCCAACTTAATTAGCTAATGTTGTGTTTGGGGATTCCATCTTTATGCACCAGGGAAGCCACAGCATTGCAAACCTCTCTGTTGTGTGCCCTTTTATAAAAACTGGATGTACCCATATGGATTGTTTCAAATAAAGATAAATTGCATTAGCACTGTGTGTTTGCAGGTGAAATTGGCTCTGATGCAGCTGCTGTATCAAAGAAATTTCCTTTATTATGAAAGTCCAGTGTTCATGTCCCTCCTTGTGGGATATAATACTGGAGACATTGCTGAGCCTGTGATGAGGAGTTCATCTGGTTCCAAATGAACTACTCAATAACAGGCTGTACATGGTCGAAGGAGAATATCTCCATCAAAGCATTTTGAATTGGTTTAAATTTTTTGTATTGACTAAAGAACCTGAATTTGTTTTTTTTTTTTCCCCAAAAGTCTAAATTTTCTCATGAAAATTTTGACTTTGTATTCTAAAGTTGTGGGGGTCTGTCAAACATTACTCTTTTTTTATGAAATTATGTGAATATTTAATTATCTTTCTTTCTCTCGACACTGAAATTCTCACGGGGGAAAATGTTTTTATTCCCCTGTTGTATGTGCTTGTATCAACAAAAGTTTTTGTGTAAGGCCAAATTTATCAGACTAAATAGGAGCTTTCACATTGACTGGGTTATTCATTAACGGAGGTTACCCTGGAGTTGTTCTCATATGTAAAAGTAAGATTTAGTGCTTAGAGATCAATCTGCTCTTCAATTTGAGGGCTAATCCAGCCAATTCCAGCACAGTGAGGAGGGGACAGCTGAGCAGAAGCAGCAGCTTTGTCCAGAGCTGCCTGGGGCAATAAACCAGAAACCCAAACTCTCCCATCCCTTACCATGCTCCAAGCCAGCCACTTTTTCTTTGGCAGCTCTTTCACATTTCTGCATCTTTGCAGCTTTTGAAAGCAACATTGAACAATATTCCAACATTATAATACAATATTAAAAATAGCTTCGTTTCCTCTAAGAAAAAATAGAATTCCCAGTTATTTCAGTGTCAGGTTATATAATTAATATTTCAGCTACAGGACAAAGTAGACACTTGTTAACGACTGAAATGTATAAAGAACAAGCTCACAAATCCCAGGTTGTATTCTGGTTTCTAAGTGAGACCCAACCTTGTGTGCACACACTCACACTGGGCTTCTCCTGTTCTTATCTCTCTGGCATTACAAAAAAATCTCAGGGTAGGAGAAAAATCTCACATTTCATTTTGTTGACTCCATTAGCTCCATGAAGGAGTTGTGATGCTTTTTATGTTTAAAATTCCTCATTGCAATATAATTGAAAGCTCCTTCAGGAATTGCCTTTATCTTTGTCTGTATCATGTTTGTTTTTTTTTTTTTAATCTGTTCTGACCTTTCCATTACACTTTTCAGTGAATTCTCACATCTCAAATGTCCAGAGATTTCACTCCTGAATTGCTTTTCAGGCAGTGGCAGGGTCAGCTGAGGATACTCCCAGCGAGGACACTGACTCGTGCGCTGGGAAATTCGGTGACGTTGGAGAGCACAAATTCCTTTGTGTGCCAGCAACCCAAACCTGGGGCTGGATGGGGGCTTGGGGGCCTGAACAACAATTCAGGATCAGCCTGAGGAGGTTTCACAGGGACATCAGGTTGGGAATCCTGGGCATGCCCTGAGAGCACAGCCCAGAGACAGGGACTGAATTCCTGCTTTTGCTTCTGTTCCATTCCAAAGTGGGCTTTGTTCATCCAGGAGATTACATTGATTTTTGATCTGGCTGCATGGCCAGCAGAATTCACTATGACTTGTCAATTATTTTGAGATTCTGTGATTTTCTGCACTAAATAATTCATTTGAACCTGATTTGTGGATGTGCCAATGTAGTCACACGGATTCACGGGATCAGAGTCGCTTCTCTTAAGCTGTCCCCAAATACTTTACATGACAATGCCATCAAATCAGGGAACTGGATATTCTGGAGTTAGACCTTGAGCCATCAGTCAGAGTCAGAGTGTAACAGAGCTATAAAAGTGTGCATTGACACGGAGTGTGATCAAATTAATATAAACAATACACTCCCAAGCATATGCCACTTATCCCAGATAAATCCCACTGGCATGTCTAGATTTAGTTTCCATGTTACTCCTTGGATTTGATCATTAGGTAACACTGGACAACATTGATATTGAAGGGAGCAAATCTTGTACAGGATAAATGACAAGAACATTTACTCTGTCAGCTCTCCTTTTACTTCCAGCAGGGAAACTGCATTATCATTGCCACAAACTAATCCCATTTTGTCCCTGAGTGCAGGAGGTCTGCAGCAGAGCAATACAAATGAATTAAAATATATTGATTGTATAGAAAATTAAGTGCAAACTATTTAACACATCCTAAGTGATTAGATGCAATAAAACCTTGCAGAGACAATTGCACAGCTGGCAACCCAAGTCAGGAGAGAACAATTGGGGGAGAGAGGACCTGGCTCCAGACCTTGGCTTTTCCACTGGCAGCCTGACCAACACCCTTTGTGCTGGAGGGGACAGGTGTCAGCCCCTTCCAGTCCCCAGTTGGATTTTACATCAGGTCTCTGTGAGCTCTGCCTTGAAATCCCATTTTTCTAAGCAAAGACAAAGGCAAACACCTTTTATTGGCACTGGTTCTAGGGGAGCAAAGGTGTTACATAAAGGGCTGCTGAGGTTCTGGATTACACAGTATTTTTAAGGGCCATGTGATACATCAGAAACTATTTATGTGTACATTTGAAAGTAGCTGTTGATTACCCAAACTAATTCTTATCCTAAACAGATCAACACTGCCAAGAAGGTACAGAAGAACAATTCTGCAGTAGCATAAAATTGAACTGTCTTGTTTGTGGGTACACGAAAGGATTAAAGAGTATAATTTTACTCTCTTAGACCAAATGAATTCCTAAATTGGAAAAGCAGCTCTGTCCAAGGTCGCCTCTGTTGTTTCCAAAAATATCTCGAAACAAACGCAAGAGGGGCACTTTGTTGGGTGTTATCTAGACATATATAGTTTCAATCAAATTCTTCAACAAGTGTCAGAATAAAAGTCAAACATTTGTCTGACACTGCCAAGTCACCGGCAAGTGAATCCCCTCAAAGGCTGGAAATAAATTTGATAACAGAATTAAGAATTAGGGGATGTTTTCTTTAAAGAAAAAGCCACATTAATTTGGGATTGAATTGTAAACACCTTTTAGATATTTCATGAAAGGGTTGTCTAATTCTTTCCACAACACTGGGTGAAGTGATACAAGGTTGTGTCCATGACCCCAGGAAAATATTTATAGTGCTTTTTCCAGTATATTTTTCCAGTATATGAGTTCCCTTTTTCTCTCTCTTTGTGTTTTACGATCGCCCTTCAATTAAACCAAGAAGCAGAAAAGAACCTTCATGGTGTGAGCGTTTAAAGTGCTGCATTTGCCATGGAAATACTGAAGGGCAGCATGGTAAATAAACCCACAAAAGGAGCAAGAGCCACTGTGGGAGCCTGCTCAGGAGCTGGGGGAGATTTTCCTGGAGGAGATTCAATGTCAGGATGGTGCTGGCAGTGCCCATCCCTGGCACTGCCCCATCCCTGGTACTGCCCATCCCTGGCACTGCCCAGCCCTGGCACTGCCCAGCCCTGGCACTGCCCATTGCCCTGGCACTGCCCAGCCCTGGCACTGCCCATCCCTGGCACTGCCCATTACCCTGGCACTGCCCAGCCCTGGCACTGCCCAGCCCTGGTACTGCCCATCCCTGGCACTGCCCATCCCTGGCACTGCCCATTGCCCTGGCGCTGCCCAGCCCTGGCACTGCCCAGCCCTGGCACTGCCCAGCCCTGGCACTGCCCATCCCTGGTACTGCCCAACCCTGGCACTGCCCAGCCCTGGCACTGCCCATCCCTGGTACTGCCCATCCCTGGCACTGCCCAACCCTG
Organism: Zonotrichia albicollis; assembly: GCF_047830755.1. Taxonomy (NCBI): domain Eukaryota; kingdom Metazoa; phylum Chordata; class Aves; order Passeriformes; family Passerellidae; genus Zonotrichia; species Zonotrichia albicollis. Next base: position 2,650,574 of record NC_133836.1, read on the forward strand.
GCACTGCCCAGCCCTGGCACTGCCCATCCCTGGCACTGCCCATTGCCCTGACACTGCCCATTGCCCTGACACTGCCCATCCCTGGCACTGCCCATCCCTGGCACTGCCCAGCCCTGGTACTGCCCATCCCTGACACTGCCCAGCCCCGGCACTGCCCATCCCTGGCACTGCCCATTGCCCTGGCACTGCCCAGCCCCTGGCACTGCCCAGCCCTGGCACTGCCCATCCCTGGCACTGCCCAGCCCTGGCACTGCCCGTTGCCCTGGCACTGCCCATTGCCCTGGCCCTGCCCATCCCTGGCACTGCCCATCCCTGGTACTGCCCAGCCCTGGCACTGCCCATTGCCCTGGCACTGCCCATCCCTGGCACTGCCCATTGCCCTCGCTGCCCCAGGAGCATGCACTGCCTCCCTCACTGCTCCCTGAGCCACGGAAGGCAAAACCAAGCACAGAAACCCTTTGGGCCAGAAGGTGCAACATTGGTGTGAAGTGGTTGAGGAACAGGTTGTCTGTGGGTGACTTTCCGTGCTCTGATAGTTCTGTTTGCTTTTTTTTGTTTTTTTTTTTTATAAAAACACGGCAGGCTCCGAGCACGCCACGAGGGAGATGGGGACAGTTGTGGGATCTCAGCACCTCAGGACTGAGGTGTCACCGAGAGCACCCTTGGGGGGCTCGGGAGTCCTGGAATGTTCCAGAAGTGTCTGGTGGCTGGACTTTGATCCTACACAGGAGACGACACCTGTATGAGGACAGGAGGGTTTCACCGGGGTGAATGGTGAAGGGATGAGTTAATTAGAGAGTGAAACACAGGGTTTAGGATTTCTGTACAGGGGGGTTTAGAGAAGTAAGATGGAGGAATTGGGGCGTGTCCTGTCCTTCTTCTTCTTCTTCTTCTCTCCATCTTCTGTGGTGATGGTGGCACTTTGGGATTGGTCATTACTGAAAGTGCACCGGGCAATAAGAATAAATGGTATTGGGGAAAAATGATAAATATTGTACACGTAACTTTGGGTATAAAGATAGGTGACCGCCCGGAGGGCAGGGAGTGTGCTCATGGCTGGCTGCTGAGCAGAGCTCTGTCGGGCCGAGAGAAAATCTTTTAGATAAACAATTAATAAACACCGAGACCGAGAAAAGAACTGAAGCCTCTTCTGGTCCTTTGATACACGGGCTGTCCCAAGGCCACTCCGGGCCCTTCCAGGCCCTCCAAACAGCCGAAAACCGGACAGACAGTATTTTATAAATACTTTATAAAACCTCCAAGGTTTTAATGCTGCACTCCACAGAAAGCTGCTTTAGGGCACTGCATCATTTAAATAGCAGCTGATAAGCAAAATGTACGATTTTAATGTGATTTTAATTTTAAATGTTTCCACTTTTAGAATTCCAAAGTAATTAATCAGCCATTTTTGCTCTTGGTAATTCTTCACTAATGGCTGTAAAACTTGTATAATAACTGCAAAGAAATGCCTAAACCCTGGTTTACTCACCAGAAAATGCTGTGGTAGTGTAAACCAAGTCAACTGCTGAATTATTAATGCTTTATGACCTTAGAATTTCAACTGCTGTTTGAAAAAGAATAATCCAGTTTCAAAAAACCAAACATCCCCAAATTTTAACTGCAGAGAATCTTAATGGTTTTTAGGGTTTTTTTTCAGCATGAACCAGTTGTAAAATGTATAAAGAAATTGGGAGATTGGTTCCCTCATTATTTCCCTTACTTGGTCATTATTTGTGTGTGATGTAAATCTTTATGGTTTTGTTGTTGTTGCTCCCAAAGAGCAAAGCAAATTTCCTATTCCATTCCAGGAAAAATAAGTAGGGAGAGAGAAAGGAATTTCTCTTTGATAGCTGGTAAGATCCCATTTCCCATATTCCTGTCAACTGCATTTTTCTGGTATTAGCAGAAAGTGCAGGTTTGGGCTTTATCCTATTTCAAGAGTAGACTTAATTAAGTGCTTATTGTATAAATGAGTGGGTTTAGAACTTGAGCAGTTGCAATAAAATTCAGAAGCTTAAAAATGACATCTCACTGTGTATTAAGAGACTGAACTGAAGCAGGAAAATAGACATTGGCTTGAGTAGATCCATTTGGAGGAAAAAAACTCCAGCTCCTGGCTTTCAACAAATGGTGGATGTCTGTATCCTAATTAGCAAAAATTGAGTTTTTTCATTACTATGCAGAATGGAATGGCAAAAAAAAGAGGCAAAAATACACTTTTAAATAATAAATATAAATAATGGCTTTAAATACAAGGGAAAGAATACAGTTTTAGTCAAATGATAAACACTCAATATTTCAGCACTGGATTTGTGCAGCAGCCTCGTAAATGTCTACGAAAAATCAAACCACTTTGCTCAAGACTTGTTATTTCAATTGTTTGTGCTGAGAAGATCTTGCACAAACATTTAATTTTTGCTATAAATTAGAACATGTCCAATGGGACATTGATTTGTGTTGGCTGAAAGGCGTTATTTTAGATAATTACTGTTATTTTTATTTTCAGTGTGCCATAAATCTGATGATGGGCCCTTTAATTCCTGCTTGTTCTGTCAGGATGAAGAACAGAGCTAAATCCAGCAGACCTTGTTTTGGCAAAACTCCCACTGAAGTCGGGGCTTGTGAAAGTCAGGTTTGTCTCCCGGTTCCTGCTGATTATTTGGGACATGTTTGCTCCCTCTGCAAGTCCCCAGAGCTGCTCACCCAGGATGACACCACAGGGATCAGTGTGGAAAATGCCCTTTTCACCCACTGCCCTTGGAATAACACCGATTGCCTGGGGAGTTTGGAGAGCCTCCTTTAAATTCAGAGAGAATTTAAAGAACTCTTTAAACGAGCTGGAAATAGGTCAGATTGTGATTGTTAGAAAACAACTCCCCCCGTGGGTGGTGCCAGACAGGTGGGACCTTGTGATAAAGTTGTTGATTCGTGTAACACTTCCTTACTGGCAGGCCGGGGGTGTCAGTGCCCTGCAGCCAGGCAGCTGAAGGGTTAACGGCGTTCCCGGGCAGGAACCTCCTGCCGGGAGCGATAACCCGGGCACTGCTGGGATTTGCCTTGGAATGGGCTCTGAGCAAACAGGGCCAGACAGAACCAGCCCAGAGCTGCCCCTGTCCCGGCCGGGGGGATGGAGGAGGGTCCCACGCTGTCCCCAGCCTTCCCCCAGGGGACACTGCAGGTGACAGAGCTCAGCCAGTCACCGTCTGCTCCCTGGGGGAGCTGGCTCCGGGCTGGCCAAGCACTGCCACAGGGGATCCATGGGCTCTGCATCCATGGCTCCATGGCACAGGCACGGGGAGTGAGCTCCTGCTGCCTCTGGGCACACACAGAACACTGATCCAGGCTCTGAGCTGCACCTGCAGCTCCTGGGCCAGATCCCACATTGATCCCATGGGCAGTACATTGATCCCATGGGCAGTGCATGATCCATGGGCAGTACTGATCCATGGGCAGTACATTGATCCCATGGGCAGTACATGATCCATGGGCAGTACCTGATCCATGGACAGTACATTGATTCCATGGGCAGTGCATTGATTCCATGGGCAGAACATGATCCATGGGCAGCACCTGATCCATGGGCAGTGCATGATCCATGGGCACTACATGATGCATGGGCAGTGCATGATCCATGGGCAGTACCTGATCCATGGGCAGTGCATTGATTCCATGGGCAATACATGATCCATCACCTCCAGCTCCTGAGCAAGATCCCACATTGATCCCATGGGCAGAGCATGATCCATGGGCAGTACATTGATCCCATAGGCAGTGCATTGATCCCATGGGTAGTACTGATCCATGGGCAGTGCATGATCCATGGGCAGTACCTGATCCATGGGCAGTACATTGATCCCATGGGCAGTACATGATCCATGGGCAGTGCATGATCCATGGGCAGTACCTGATCCATGGGCAGTACATTGATCCCATGGGCAGTACCTGATCCATGGGCAGTACATTGATCCCATGGGCAGAGCATGATCCATGGGCAGTACATGATCCCATGGGCAGTGCATTGATCCCATGGGCAGTACATGATCCATGGGCAGTGCATGATCCATGGGCAGTACATTGATCCCATAGGCAGTGCATTGATCCCATGGGTAGTACTGATCCATGGGCAGTACATTGATTCCATGGGCAGAGCATGATCCATGGGCAGTACCTGATCCATGGGCAGTACATTGATTCCATGGGCAGTACATGATCCATGGGCAGTGCATGATCCATGGGCACTACATGATCCCATGGGCAGTACATTGATTCCATGGGCAGAGCATGATCCATGGGCAGAACATGATCCATGGGGAGTACATTGATCCCATGGGCAGTACATGATCCATGGGCAGTGCATGATCCATGGCCAGAACATGATCCATGGGCAGTACATGATCCATGGCCAGAACATTGATCCATGGGCAGTACCTGATCCATGGGCACTACATGATCCATGGGCAGTACATTGATTCCATGGGCAGTACATGATCCATAGGCAGTGCATTGATCCCATGGGTAGTACATGATCCATGGGCAGTGCATGATCTATGGGCAGTACCTGATCCATGGGCAGTACCTGATCCATGGGCAGTACATGATCCATGACCTCCAGCTCCTGAGCAAGATCCCACACTGATTCCACAGGCAGTACCTGATCCACGGGCATCTCCAGGCACTGCTGCCACCTCTGCTGCAGCCTGGTCTGCAACTGAGAGCAGCATCAACTGCAGGGAAGTCTTGTCAAGAAAGCTCTGCAAACGGGAATGTTTAAACACAAAACCCTTCATGGCTGTGGGCACCTACATGCATGTGACATCCTCAGGAGTAACCTCCATGAGAGTAAAGAGATGAAAATAAGCAATCCTAGGTTTGGGTAGCAAAGGAAGTTTTATAACATCCATTTTAGTTATTATAGTTCAAGTGGAAGTAAGATGGTGCCTCTAATGTAAACCAGATTATCTGATACCCAGATGGTAAATGGCTGCTACTAAAACACAGTGGATGTGCTGCTTTCCCATGCCAGTTTCTGATGTCTGGAACTATTTCATCTCTCAGGTCCATGTGGATCTCACTGTAGCTCCAAGGACAGCTGAAATCAACATCACTAAATCCCCCAAAGCTGCAGAATATTGCAGTAGTGTTATAGCTGGGATGGATGCCTCATCCAGTTCTGGACAGGGATAAGGAGAAGCCTTTGCAACCAAAGTGAGCTGCTGCTCATGTGACTGCTTGGATTGGTGTTCCAGCTGGGACAAATCTGGTAAGTGCTGCTGCCTCGAATTTACCTAAATTTTTGATTTATTTGGACCTTTCCAATAGAAATGCAAGTATTTTGCCATTTAGAATATTTAATCTTATTAACCAGTCAGGCTATTAGTAATAACAAAGTAAAAAACTGAGAAGTTAGCTTTTTTTGTTGCAAGATAGGAAGATAAAACTGTGAAATTCCAAGATTTTTGAATGCTGCCATCAAATTCTGCACTAGATGGAAAAGCCAGTGAACAGAATCCATTAAGGCTGCATTTATTAAATGTCCACTTGTATAAAAAGCTAAAAATAGTGTTTGAGTTTTTCCAATTTTCCTTTGATAACAGTTATTATGATTTTTTGCTTCATCTCAGAAAGTCATTTTGCTGCTGCTGCTGCAGTGTATAATGTGTGCCCTTTCTTGGTGCAGCACAAATGACAGAGCACTAATCAGATCAGAACAACAATCACGTCATCTTTGAGTAACTAGCAATAAACTGTTTTTATAAGGAAGAAAGATGAACTATTTTTAGGGTAACTGAACAGAAACCCAGCAAATGATTGTACTCAGTCTTACTCCACATCACTGCTGTGAGTTTCCAAGGCATTGCTTTTCCCTGGGCAGCAGGCTAATCCCTGTCATACATCTTTGTGTAAATGGTCCAGTCAAATAGGATTTCCAAGGTCTGGGTAAAAGTTTTGACTTCCAGTCTATGAAATCTCCTTTCTCCCTTCCCTGTCAGTGACTCTGAACCACAGGCTGATCCCTGAGTAACCTAAATGTCCATTTTTGGTGATTATCCCATGTTTTCAGTGTGTCTCACATCTCCTTGTGTGTTATTTTCCTGTTGCTGTCAAGCCTTCAGCAGGCAGGGACGGCTGTGCCGTGGCTCCTGCAGCTCTGCACCTGGGCAGGGGCTGTGTGGGGCTGATGGCACAAAGCCCCCAGGAGTCCCTGGAGATGGCAGTGCCCACCCAACAGCCTGGCCTTCCCTGCAGAGATTCCTGCCCTGCAGCAGTCAGCTCCTGGAGGCAGGGGGTGGTGGCACAGCTCCCCCTGTGTCTGTGCCTTCCTCCCCCCGTGCCAGGGCACCCTGCTCCTCTCCCTGGCCTGGGACAGTGGGGTCAGTGTGCAGCTGTTGGGAAAAACCATCTCCAGCTATTTGGCAGCGTGGGAGGGTGGCATGAGGATGTCCTGGGATCTGTGGATCCCACTCCTCACACCCTGAGCCCTTTGGAAGCTTCTCAAATAAATGTCATTAAATAACCCCATTGTTCCTGTGACCCAGCCATCAACAATTTCCTTCTTTCACCCAAAAAATGTAAAAAAGAAGAATATCATACAGTCAAAATGTAGTTTTGCCAGTTTTTATTTTAGTCCTGCTAACAAATATATTTAATGCAAAGGCAAACCAGGAACTCTATATATAATTACCATACTCTCTGGATATAGAAACCAGCAGAAGATCTCATAGTTAGGTATCAAAGAAAGCAAAATTACTTTTTTTATATCCTGAAAAAAGACACTCTACTTCAAGCAGGAAAAACTATAAAAAACCCCACCAACCTATCTAGGAATCCAGTAAGCCAAAGGAGAGCAGCAGAAGCTGTGTCCCACAGAATTATCTCTGTGCTGCTGATCTGTGACAGGCCAGGAGCTGCTCCTCTGCAATGGTGACGTGTGGGGGACACTCAGTCCCCACCTCCATCCCTGTGCCCCAGGGCCACCTCTGAGGGCAGGGACAGCTCAGGGCTGCACTCCAGGCCAGATGCAAGAACCCCTGGGCCATCTCTGCATCCATGGATAACCTCCAGCCCTGGATGACCCTCTCTGTGTGGGTGTAATCCCTTTGGAATTGCACCGTGCAGACAAAACAGCTCCAAACTCCTCCCTGGGGAAAGCTTCAGCCGAGCTCCCTTTACATTTTCACTCTCAGAAAATACAGAGGGGGTAAATGTGCAAGGAAAAAACTTCTGTTAAAAACAACAGCAGCAAAAGATAATGGAAAAAGCTCAGAATCCAAGTGATTGTTCTGCAGGCAATCAGCTGAGCTCAACTGTGCAAGGAAAGAATGGGCAGCAGTGCTGGGGCCAGGCCAGCAGCTCCTGCTGCCACACTGCCTGGGTAAGGACAATGGGGACAGCAGGGCCAAGCCAGGAGGGCCACAATTATACAACATCAAGACTCTCAGGCCTTGCAGAAATGTGACCTTATCGATAGAGAATGAGAGGCAGAGCAATTACATGAGTTTTCTGTGACCCTGCAGAGGATTTGTTTCCCTTTGATCTCCCTGCAGATGCCATTGCTGGCCTCCTGAAACACAGATTTACGAGCAGGTTCAGCCCAGTGCAGCCTCCCAAAGCTTCCAGCCATGGCACATGGGCACTGAGACACAGAGCAAAAGCTTCCAGAGGGGCTCTTTGCTCTCTCTGTTTATGCACCAAAACCCAACCATGTACAAAAACTGTAGAATTGATGAAAGCAACAGTATTTAACAAGAGTCCTCCTACTTCATGTGGGTATCAGGAGGAAGAATTCATAACACAAGCCTATCTTTACCTCCTTCCTGAATGATCTGACCAATGGCTGCTTGATTTTGTTGTTTCAGAAAACATTCTCTCTTACATTCCATTAATTTCTCAAAGTCCTGCCACATTTTCATTTGCTTCATGTTCGGCCCGTGACTTTCCCGGACAACTTTCTGTTTCTCTCGTAGTTTCTGTTAAAAATTCAAAAAGATCAGATTTCTGCAACAGCTCTACACCACAAAAGTTGCTCACATAAGCAGCTTGGAATGACAGAGATTTTTATATGCTATGGAAATATTGTTTTGTTCACACTGATAACACTCCCTGCAAGTGCTAAAGGCATTAACACCTGGGACTTAGATCCTTGTATGGATTGACAACTATTTCCATGGTTTTTAGCTGTCTAGTCTTATCTACTTGAGAACTTATGCTAAAAATCTGACATCATTTCCATGCAGAGCCCTTGCAGTATCAAGGTACAACCTGCAATGGATTCACACCACGATACTCTAACACGAAATCCATGTTTTACAATTAAACCCCCTCCTGATTATTAAGAGAGGCAGCCCAGACCTGTAAAAATCACTCAGACTGAGTAAGAAAAGGAAATTAATAAAAGCTGTTTGGTGTGACTTGCTAAGCCCAGCCTCGTCCCTGCTGATCTGAGCTTCAGACAAGATTAAAACTGGACAACTGCTTTTGTCTGACACTGCTGATCCCCTGGCCTTTAGCAGCTGTGATAAGGGTGACAGGCTCACAATTTATTGTCTTCAACAGGTTGCTTTATATACAACAGAAAATCTGAGCTGGCACAGTTCCTTATGCCCTGTTCAGGGTCTTATCCAAATGGTTTTCAGGGAATGTGCTGTCACATTGAGCTGTTTGCCATCCCTTCCAGCAGCCCATGCTATTCCCTGCAGGAAATCAAGCCCTGAGGAGGGAGCAGGATCCTTTTCCAAGGTATTAATTACCAATGCCAGCAGTGATGGAATTTTCTTTGTAGGCTGCACAATGCTTTTTATAAAAGACTGACCACAGCCCCACTAAAATACAAACTGTACAATGGCTGTACAAGGTAAAAGCCTCATTCTTACCTTCCCAAGGTTTTCTTGTTCAAGGATTATTCGTGTATACTGTTCTCTAAAGGAAACATAAAAAGATTTTATCATGATTTGGTTCTGTGTAACAGGACAGAATAATGATGCAAACATGGAAAATAATGGAAGTATTGGGAGGTTCATAAATGAGACAGAAGAGGAAACACAAAGAAATCTTTTTGTCATTGGACAAAATGAATCCTTGACATGAAGGATCAGATCTCCTTATCTCAGCTGTGCAGCTGGGAAAAGTGATACTGGCTGAGGTCTCTTACAGTTTTGAAGCAGGCATGATCACTGCTCCTTCCAGCTTGGGGGCAACAGCGCGGCCATGCAGAGGAGATCCTGATCCTTCTGTGATTAATTTATCCTGGAGACATCCTGAGGGGAGCCACAGCTCACTTGGACAGGTGTCAGAATTCACACAGCCCTTAACTGCTGGGAATGGATGGGTGGGAATGGCCAGGAATGAGGGGAAAATCCAGGAATGAGGGGAAAATCCAGGAATGAGAGGGAAATCCAGGAATGAGGAGAAATGGCCAGGAATGAGGGGAAAAGACCAGGAATGAGGGGGAATGGCCAGGAATGAGGGGAAAATCCAGGAATGAGGGGAAAATCCAGGAATGAGGGGGAATGGCCAGGAATGAGGGGAAAATCCAGGAATGAAGGGAAAATCCAGGAATGAGGGGAAAAGACCAGGAATGAGGGGGAATGGCCAGGAATGAGGGGGAATGGCCAGGAATGAGGAGGAAATCCAGGAATGAGGGGGAATGGCCAGGAATAAGGGGAAAAGACCAGGAATGAAGGGGAATGGCCAGGAATGAGGGGAAAAGACCAGGAATGAGGGGGAATGGCCAGGAATGAGGGGAAATGGCCAGAAATGGGGGAGAATGGCCAGGAATGAGGAGGAAATCCAGGAATGAGGGGGAATGGCCAGGAATGAAGGGGAATGGCCAGGAATGAGGGGAAAAGACCAGGAATGAGGGGAAATGGCCAGGAATGAGGGGAAAAGACCAGGAATGAGGGGGAATGGCCAGGAATGAGGGGGAATGGCCAGGAATGAGGGGAAAACACCAGGAATGAGGGGGAATGGCCAGGAATGAGGGGAAATGGCCAGAAATGGGGGAGAATGGCCAGGAATGAGGGGAAAACACCAGGAATGAGGGGGAAATCCAGGAATGAGGGGGAATGGCCAGGAATGAGGGGGAAATCCAGGAATGAGGGGAAAATCCAGGAATGAGGGGGAATGGCCAGGAATGAGGGGAAAATCCAGGAATGAGGGGGAATGGCCAGGAATGAGGGGAAAAGACCAGGAATGAGGGGGAATGGCCAGGAATGAGGGGAGAAGACCAGGAATGAGGAGGAAATCCAGGAATGAGGGGAATTGGCCAGGAATGAGGGGGAATGGCCAGGAATGAGGGGAAAAGACCAGGAATGAGGGGGGAATGGCCAGGAATGAGGGGGAAATCCAGGAATGAGGGGAAAAGACCAGGAATGAGAGGGAAATCCAGGAATGAGAGGAAAAGACCAGGAATGAGGGGAAAAGACCAGGAATGAGGGGAAAAGACCAGGAATGAGGGCGAATTGCCAGGAATGAGGGGAAAATCCAGGAATGAGGGGAATGGCCAGGAATGAGGGGAAAAGACCAGGAATGAAGGGGAATGGCCAGGAATGAGGAAGAAATCCAGAAATGAGGGGAAAATCTAGGAATGAGGGGGAATGGCCAGGAATGAGGGAGAATGGCCAGGAATGAGGGGAAAATCCAGGAATGAGGGGAAAAGACCAGGAATGAGGGGGAAATCCAGGAATGAGGGGAAAATCCAGGAATGAGGGGGAATGGCCAGGAATGAGGGGAAAAGACCAGGAATGAGGGGGAAATCCAGGAATGAGGGGAAAAGACCAGGAATGAGGGGGGAATGGCCAGGAATGAGGGGAAAATCCAGGAATGAGGGGAAAAGACCAGGAATGAGGAGGAAATCCAGGAATGAGGGGAAAAGACCAGGAAAGAGGGGAAAAGACCAGGAATGAGGGGAAAAGACCAGGAATGAGGGGAAAATCCAGGAATGAGGGGAAAATCCAGGAATGAGGGGGAAATCCAGGAATGAGGGGAAAAGACCAGGAATGAGGGGGAATGGCCAGGAATGAGGGGAAAATCCAGGAATGAGGGGAAAATCTAGGAATGAGGGGAAAATCCAGGAATGAGGGGAAAATCCAGGAATGAGAGGGAAATCCAGGAATGAGGGGAAAATCTAGGAATGAGGGGAAAATCCAGGAATGAGGGGGAATGGCCAGGAATGAGGGGAAAATCCCGGAATGAGTGGGAATGGCCAGGAATGAGGGGGAATGGCCAGGAATGAGGGGGAATGGCCAGGAATGAGGGGAAAATCCAGGAATGAAGGGAAAATCCAGGAATGAGGGGAAAAGACCAGGAATGAGGGGAAAAGACCAAGAATGAGGAGGAAATCCAGGAATGAGGGGGAATGGCCAGGAATGAGGGGAAAATCCAGGAATGAGGAGGAAATCCAGGAATGAGGGGGAATGGCCAGGAATGAGGGGGAAATCCAGGAATGAGGGGAAAAGACCAGGAATGAGGGGGAATGACCAGGAGTGAGGGGGAAATCCAGGAATGAGGGGGAATGGCCAGGAATGAGGGGAAAATCCAGGAATGAGGGGGAATGGCCAGGAATGAGGGGAAAATCCAGGAATGAGGGGATAATCCAGGAATCAGGGGGATTGGCCTTTCAGGCCAGGCCTGACAGGGACACAGTGCAGTGGCAATGTGCACGTTCCTCTCCCAGGACAGCCCTCACATTTAGGGCCTGGGTACAGGCTGAGAAGTGTTAATGCTGATTTGCAGCATGGACACCCCTGGCTGGCCACCTCTGTCTGCACCAGGTGGCCTCATCTCTCTGCCATACCTGACCCATGACCCCTGGCAGTAAAATCTGCACACCACAACAGCACCGTGCACACACAGCACAGGCACTTATCTTTAGCTTTTCTGAGGTGTGACAATAGAAAAAAACCTGTGCACTGAGCCATTTGGAAAAGAAAAATCAATTCTATTTTGTGTATAATTGTTACATTTTTCTGGTGTGAGAATCAGCTAGTGGAATTCCAAATGACCCAGCTCATTTAAAGAGCTTTCTAAAGTGCTCAGGGTAGATGACCTCTGAGTGGAGAAATCCTGATTTCCAGAAAGAAATGTTCCCCTTCATGATGCCAGAGCCTGAGGGTTTCCTGGAGTGAGAGCAGCTGTGTGGACCCCAAGCTCTGTGTTCCCTGATTCCTTCCCTTTCTCCCAAGGACTTTCACTGGAGCACTGGGGCCTGGGCCAGCTGCTCCTGGAGCTGGATCCTTCAGGATCTCCTGCTCTTGGACAATCCCAGCCAGAAGAGATCAGAGCTGTGCTGAGGCTGCTCCAGGTGCTGTCCCACTGATCCCAGCAATCCTGGCTGAAGCTGTTCTTTGCCCTGGCACACAGCACATGTTCTCACACATTTGGCCTCCAGAACACCCTCTTTTCTTTTTCTTTTTTTTTTTTTTTTTTTTTTTTTTTTTAAGTAGAGTTTTCAAAGTAATCATCAGAAGATTTTCTGTCTTTCCTAGTAAGTTTTTCTTTACTATTTATAATGATGACTGGAAAGAATGTAACTTAATAACTTTGTTAAAACCCTACAACTTTTTATTTTTAGAAAAGAAAATTAACTTTTCACATTCCTAACAAGTGACTCCACGGAACAGAGAGTTTATATTGAATAAAGAGGGTCTGAATTAAGACATTTTTTGTTCAATACGTTCTTAGGAAAGTGCAATTCTATTTATGGTTCATTTTTACTCCGTTTACATTCCAGCGCTTGCTGAAAAATACATTCAGGTTCTAAAGGGATGTCTAGAGAAAAATGTCATCGTCTCATTTTATATTTTGCTCAGATCTCTCCACTGCACTTTACTGTAACTCACTGAAATGAGACAGCTCTGTGACCCCTTAGCAAGGTCAGGGCTGGCTGCTCCCTGTGGGAGGATCATTTCCACAGTGGGGCAGTGAAACAGGGACAGCACAGAGGGGGGGCAGCCTGCTCACCTTCCCTGCCCATAGCTGGCACTGCAGGGCTGGCCTCTGATGGTGCTCTGTGTCACTCCCACATCCTGATGTCCAATCCCACATCCTGATGTCCAATCCCCCATCCTGCATGTCCAATCCCCCATCCTGCATGTCCAATCCCCCATCCTGATGTCCAGTCCCCCATCCTGCATCTCCAATCCCACATCCTGATGTCCAATCCCACATCCTGATGTCCAATCCCCCATCCTGCATCTCCAATCCCCCATCCTGATGTCCAATCCCCCATCCTGCATCTCCAATCCCCCATCCTGATGTCCAATCCCACATCCTGATGTCCAATCCCCCATCCTGATGTCCAATCCCCCATCCTGCATCTCCAATCCCCCATCCTGCATCTCCAATCCCCCATCCTGCATCTCCAATCCCCCATCCTGATGTCCAATCCCCCATCCTGCATCTCCAGTCCCCCATCCTGATGTCCAATCCCCCATCCTGCATGTCCAATTCCCAGGATCTGAGCTGGAGTGAACCAACCCGAGCTCCCACTCCTCACTGTCTGACCCTGCTGCCTCATCCTCATCCCCATGAATATTCACATCATCACTAAGGTTTTATCTGTTCAGCCTTCTGCTTAATTGTGCTGTTTCATCTTTCCTTCATTAGATAAATGTTTATTTCCTACAGCCTTTCATTATTTTGTGAGATGGAGCAAGAGCCCTCTCAGCCTCCATCACCTTTTCTCTGCTCATCTTCTCCCTCCCCAGTGTTGGTAGTTTTGATTCTTTGCTTACTCTTACTTTGCTACACCCTTTACTACGCAGTGTTTGAGCACTCCCATGCCTGCCATCCTTGCAGAAGGTCTCTGATGGATCTTCCTCTGCTCCTTCCCTTCCTGGTGATCTCTGCCTCCTCCTCTGGATGATGGAGCTGCAGCTCCACTGGTACCAGTGCAAGGGCCTTCAGGAAAGGGTCTGATGGATTCTCCTGAGAGAATCCCTGGGGTTTTCTCCCTGTCTGACACATTTCCCTATCAACGGTCATAAAACTGAGCAAACATGAATTTTAGAACTGTTTGATAAATGTTTTCATGACTGGGAAGTACTGTGGTGGGAAATCAAAGACCACTGGTGAAACTGCCGACACCAACTGGATTATTTTGTTGTCAACAAGGATCAAATATTTACTTTTCTGGAAAACAGAATTTCTATTTCATGCAATATTCTGAAACTCTGAAAAGCTAATTATGAACAATAAGCTCTGGGTATTTTGACACTTTTACCAACTGGAAATTATAAATGTTTTGGATTTTCCTGATGCTTAATTTTGAAACAGTTTGTTGACTGTTGCCTGAATTTTGTTTCAGCTTTTATGTTGTATTAGAAGATTGAACATACACAAAATCTTCAGCAGGATACTTTCACAAAAATATTTAGTTAAGTTACACTTAGTTAAGTGTAAAAAATCTCTATGACATGGTAACATTTAGACTTAGCACAGATAATGAATCTAAAATATCTCATTCTCAGAAAACATTTCCATCTTTGGCAGGAAAAATTTCTATTTAAAATAGAAAACTACACCAAAAATAATCAGCAGCTCAGTTTATAGTATTTCCTGTTTCTCTTGCTGCCAGTCAGAGGCAAGGGGTCCTGAAAGGAGTCATGGGATGAAGGAAGTGGCTTTTTACTGGAGTCTCTGAAACTGAGGGTAAGGATGGAGGGTTGTGGATGGTGCAGAACCATCCTCAGGGTGTGGGGCTGCCAGCTACAGCCTGGCCTGGGCTGGGAATCTCCAGTGGGAGGGACAAATCTCCTGCTATGTCTGACAGAACTTGTACGTTCACAGCAGTATAGGCTGGGATCCGAGATGCTTATTTTTAGATTATTATAGAGTTTCTAAATTTATCAGGTGAACTCCTCCAACCCAAATGCCAATGAGAAAATTCCTGACTTCATCCTCAGCTTGTGAATCTCCCTCAGGTCGCCCTGAGGGGAGAGAATGGAGCCGTGCCCCGCTCACCGAAGCGCCCGGCGCCGCTCCTGCGGCTCGGGGGACACGTAGGCCTTCATCTCCTCCCTGGCCCGCTGCAGCTGCACCTCCAGGCTCTGGGAAGGAAGGAACACACCATCAAACACATGCACGGGCTGTGTGTTATAATTGCCATTTCATCCCACACTGAACAGTTTGTGCTCTCACCCTTCTCATGCAGTTGATGTAACGGTAGTTGCTCTCTTCCTGGGCACACTCCTCAAGGAGCCCTTTCACTTCCTGTGGGAAGAGAATAAAATTCCAAAGCACATGGTGACTGCAGGCTCCCAGGAGATGCCCTGTGTTGCCATATAAACCATGAGAGTTTATAATAATAATAATAATCCTCATTATCATCATCATCCTGAATTAATAATTTCTCAAATGTTTATAACATTTGGGCTTCTCTCAACTCTCTTTTAGAGTGAAAGACAACTAAGTGGTTTTAGATGTGCAGTTTCAGTCACAGTCAGAGATGCAAAATGGCTGTTAACAGGTTTTTATTAATGCCTGACTTGTAACAGCCACTTCAGCAGTGCTGCCAGGACTCCTGTTCCTCAGCACATCTGAAGTGCCAGGCACAGCTGTGAACAAGCATTTCCTAGAACACATCTGCAAAGGGCATGATAGAAGCTACAGACATGCCAACAGGATGTTAATCACCAATCAATAATTATATGGAGGAGTCTGGACATAGTGGGTTGCTCCCATCTCTGAAGGGTCCATTCCCAAAAAGCCTCATGATTCCAATGGAATTCCTGTACACATTCCAGGCTGCACAGCTTTGCAATTCCAGAGCTCTGTCACTGTGAGATTTCCAGACCATCAGCTGGAAAACTGAATTCTACAGTTCAACTCCTGTCCAGCTCAGTCAGTGGCTGTGATTGTCACCACCTGGGAGAAAATGACTGAGTTGTCTGCCAAGAAGAAAAGCCTTGACTGCTGTTGTAAAATAGTTCCTTTGGAAGGTCCATTTCATACCAGGTCCATCTGGTAGGAAGGAACTTTTAGAGCAGGGAAATAACTGTCTGTATATCCACCCACACTTTAAACTCCCTGTTTACCTTGCAGTATATTCTTCTGAGGGCAAGGCCTGGAGAAACCAAGCCCAGTCAAAATTCACAGGAGTGATGGAGTGAGACAAAGCAGGAATTCAAGACAGTCCCACTTAATGAAGTCTCCTCACCACCAGTTTCAGTCATTAATTATCCACTGAATTTGCTGCTAATGCAGTGAAACTGCTAACTACATATAAAGATTTGTCTTGATCAATTAATCTTTATTTTATGGACAGACACTGTGCAGGGCAGCAGTATTTGTGGCAGACACATCCCTGCTGATCAGAGCTGCACCCTGAGCCCACGTGCTGCTGCTCAGGAGCTGAGTGACTGCAGGCATGGCCTGGGGTCACCGAGCCTCGCTGATCTGTGCTTTGCTCATGCTGGGTATTGGAATATGAATCCCAGTATTACCAGTTAGATTATGCCTGGGCCAGTCTGAGCCTCGCTGCTGAGCCAAAGGCGGCAGCTGTGGTGCTTCACCCCAGAGACACCTTTAGCTTGCTGGTGCTTTCAGCTGGGCACTAAACAAGTCCAGGCTTGTCAGGGACTCCGTTTACCTCAGGAAGAGGCTTCAGGCGAAGGTGAGGGCAAAGGAGGGATTCTGCTGGAGGGTTTAATATCCAGAGGTTTATTCCATGGTTACAGATGTCTGAATCTTGGGAAGAGCTCCAACAGAATCGCGAGCACATGGACGGACTCACCTTTTAAGCTCAGGGGGAGGGGAGGGGAGGGGACAGGTGAGCCACCAGCGAGGTGGGTGGGGCAGGGTCTCAAGGGACAAGGGACACCCAGACAGGCCAATGACCCCCAGGCCTGAGGGGCATCCTTTGAACCTGACCAACCACACGACGCCTTTGCTGGAATGTTAAGCCTGATTGACAGGACTCACTCAGCAAGGGGGCGAGGGGGAAGGGAGGGTTTTGGCACACCTGGGGAAGGGACCCCCAAGTTTAAAACACACTGCACCACTGGGGAGGCCGGGCAGCCCTGCAGCCCAGTGTAGTAAACCCCTCAGGTTTAGCCAGGGCCCCTTGGAGAACAGAATGCTGACACAGTGGCAAAGAAGTTTCCTGTCTCCAGGGACATCCGCCTTGTACCTTATCCCTATAGCCATGGAAGGCAATATTGTGTTAAACCCTACCATTGGTCACTTATGGTCACTCTAACACCTTTGCCATGGTCAGGATTGGATCCAGGCCAAGGGTATAAAGTAGCATACTGTACCCTTATTAACTCAGAAGAAGAAGAGCTGAGACCCTTCACAGACCCCCCAATAAAGCCACACTCGTGGAACAGCCAGTGTCTTCTGCTTCTCCTCTCTCTACCGTCTGCTGGAGCCTTAGGCCAAGGGAAAAGCTACCTAGCAAGCAAAGCTGAAATCACAAGAGCTGCCTAATCACTGAGAGCTGAACTTTCCCTGCTTGCTAGGGGCTGACCCGCGGCCTTGGTCTGAGAGCGAGCTGGCTTCTGGCACCCAGTGCCCTTGGGGACTGAGCTCTGGAGCTCTAACAGCTTGCATAGGATACGACCAAGCAAGGCTCATTTAGCCCAGCACCAGTGCAGGGCAGGAGGCAGAGGCAGCGCCCTCACCTGCTCCAGCGCTGAGCGATTGGTCTCCAGCCCCGCCGCACAGCTGTCGTACTGCATCTTCTTCTCTTCACATTCCTGACTTAATTCCTTGGTGAAAAAGCAAAAGGGCACAAAGTGAAATCTTCCTTTGGCTGCCAGGGGACACTCAGGCCCCTCACACAGCAGCCCCAGCTCCTGCAGTGTGACCCTCGCTGTGGTTACACAGGGAAGCCACCAACGCCCCCATACTGGGATCAGAGAGAAGGAAATTCCCTCTGTTCCCTGCCAGGGTAACAAGGCTGTGCTTGCAAGAAGAAAGAACAAATAAATATAAAAATAGACATTAAGAAAGGATCACTATAAGTGTTCCCTATGAAAAGCCAGATTTCCACTTGTACACACAATCAACCCCTTTGCTGGATTTCATCTGCTGACACTTTGAATGGAACCATTAAAAGTAGGATTTTGGAAAATTCACTGATAGATAAATGGATCAGTTTATTTAATTCCATGGTAATGAGCCAACTTATGGCAGCTGTACACCCAAAAGACTTTTTTTGCCCAGCTCTCTATAAAATTTTGAGAACAAATGGACAAATTTGTCAGAGCCACAGACTAAAGCAGGAATTAGATCAATGCAGCCAACATTTGGATGAGAAGTTATCTGCAATCCACTCAGAAAAACGGCATTGGTTGGGATCACCAGTGCTGAAATCCAGAAACAGCTTTGCAACTAATCTGAAACTAGCTTTGCTTTGGGTTTGAACTATGACTTTTCACATTTTTCCCTGATGTAGTAATTTTTTAAATTGCTATAAAGGACTGAATTCTGTGCCTGCACTGTCAGCTTTTACAAAACCCAACCTTTAGCACGTTGCTTGCTGCAAACGCTGTTGACACATTCTGCTATTTCCAGCTTTCCCTCAGAGCTGATCATGTCCTTGTAGAGCCCTTCAGAGATCTGCAAATTGGATTTATTTGTGGGTTTGACTCGGTTTACACAGAAAGAAAGGAGTGTTTCCACAAACCTGGCAGGTCTGGCGCAGCTGCCTCAGCTCTTTGATGACAGGAGCAAGGCTGGCCTTCTTCTCTGCCACCATGGCATTCAGCTTCTTCACCTGAGAAAGGCCCAGAATAATACTCATTAACTCTATCACCCTAATTGTACATTTGTCTAATTAGGAATGTGAAAAGAAAGGGAAGTAAACCAAAATACAGCGAGAAAAAATGTGAGATGAAACCTTAATTATGCAACTGAAGTTCGGGCCTAATTAAGAAAGGGGAAAAGCCCATCTGGCAGTGGGGCCATTCCCACAAATGAGGCCAATTCTGCTCCCCCTGTCCCAACTGAGGACACCCCAGAGAGCCCAGGGCACTGCCTGGGCAGACACCAAATCACCCCTGGGGAGATGAAGGGGATGCTCAGAGGGGCTCAGAGAAAGGAAGAAATCCTTAAGAAAACAAATACACTTGCACAGGTTAAATAAAGCTTGAAAATGCTACAACTGAGTCACTTTGATATATTTAGACTGAAAATTCAAATTGCATCCACCTTTCTGTTGAGAGCAATTCTATTTTAGTTACACCATTGTATTTTGGAAGTGCCCTAATGAGTTAAAAAGATGCTGTTTTGCTTTTTGCTCTCTTATAATATTTTTAAATTAGAAATTCAAGTTCTTTCTTGCTTCTCTGGCTATGTGGGCAGGTAAATTAAAACATGACAGTTCTAAGGGCAATTGAAAATCAGGCTATAAAGAAAAAGACAAGCTATTTAGCTCTTTTAGCATATTAAGTATCTTTTCAACAAATGCTTAACTCCAGTGATTTACAAACATTTTAGAAAAAGCCTCCATTACAGATTCTAACCATTCGTCTCTTTCAAATAATGTGTCAAATAAGAACAAATATGAAACCACTTCTGAAATTACAAAAAAAAGTGAAAAAATCAACGACAAGAAGATTTGATATCCCTAAGGTTTCTGAAGGAGAGAAAAGAGGGATTTATTTGCAAGATTTTAAAGAAAATAAATGCACTTTTTAGTAAACTTTGTCAGGATTATCTTTGCAGATGTTTTTATTATAAATATTTATATTTTATATAAACACAGATTAAAGAAATTTATAAACCCAAACAAAAACATTAAATTGGGTTTTCTATGCTGAAGAACCAGATACTCAAACTGAGGAAATGCAATAGTTTAAGGCAAAAATCACCATTTCAGACATGTTATCTAAAGTCTGGCCTTTCACTTCATCCATTTCACTCTTCACTGCAGAGACTCTCTCCAGCTCCTCCTGGGTGTAGCTGTATCCAGAGATTCCTTTCTTCTCCTCGATTGCTTGCTGCAGACACAAACAATCAATGCTGCATGTGAGCCCACTAACCCAGAAACAGCAAATTCCTTCTTGGAGCCAAATACTGTGAAGAAGTGGAATGGGTAAGTACTATAATTAATTTATTTTATTAATCAATTTATTATAATTAATCTAGCTTCCAGAAAAGTAGGTTTTATCTTGTGCATGTACAGCAGGACAATAAAACCCCTCTGTAAATACAAAATTTGGTCATCCAATAGTCAGTGAAGTGAACAGTGAGTTTCACAGAGCAAAGTGGGCTGGAGGTCAGGCTCTGAAGAATGTGTAAAATCTGTCTGCTTGATCAGAAGATGCAGCAAATTATTTTGTAAAGTATTTTGGTAACAAGAATTTCGTAACAGGGATTGGAAGAAAATCCCACAGAGTGTTCCTGCATTTGGGATGCATACAGTTATCCAGAGCAGAAATCCTTCTGGCTTAGGGAAGATTCATCCAGTTTTAAATTTAAAGACATTTTCTTCTAAATATTCTGGGGTTAGAATGTTTCCTTCTTGCCTGCTCTTTCTTTAGATACCATTCCTATACACTTTACAGCAGTAACTTAGATCCTATTTGCTGCTGGCCATTCTCTAAGCCCTCACTACATCTATGGATACCAAAAAGCAATTTAAGCATCCAGCCTTGCCCCAAGCAGCATTTGCACAGATTTACCATCCACTTTAAAAAGCAGGGCCAGGCCCCTCAGTCTAAAAAGAAGCTGCAGACCAGTCCTGATGGACACAAAGTACAACAGCCTCAGAGTCAACAGCCAAAAATCCCTTTTCTACCCCAAAGGCTCCTTCAGTGAGGGCAGCAGGAGCTGGGGGTGATACACATTAGAATAATGGCAGCAGCATCCTGGGATGCTCAGGCCGTTCCCAGGGCAGGAAGGGTGGGAGCAGCAGGAGCTGAGGGTGACACACAACAGCCAGCAGGGTCCCTGGATGCTCAGGCTCCTCCCAGGGCAGGGAGAGCAGCACAGGGTGACACACAACACCCAGCAGGATCCCTGTGATGCTCAGGCCGCTCTCAGGGCAGGGAAGGTGAGGAGCAGCAGGAGCTGGGGGTGATGGACAACACCCAGCAGGGTCCCTGGGATGCTCAGGCTGTTTCAGGGAAGGCAAGGGATCATCACAAGGTGACACACAACACCCAGCAGGATCCCTGGGATGCTCAGGCTGCTCCCAGGGCAGGGAGGGCAGCACAGGGTGACACACAACAGCCAGCAGGGTCCCTGGATGCTCAGGTAATTCCCAGGGCAGGAAAGGAAGGGAGAGCCCCAGCTGAGGGTGACACACAACACCCAGCAGGGTCCCTGGGATGCTCAGGCCGTTCCCAGGGCAGGAAAGGAAGGGAGAACCCCAGCTGAGGGTCACACACAACAGCCAGCAGGGTCCCTGCGATGCTCAGGCCACCCCCAGGGCAGGGAGGGCAGGGAGATCATCACAAGGTGACACACAACACCCAGCAGGGTCCCTGGATGCTCAGGCTGTTCCAGGGCAGGGAGAGCAGCACAAGGTGACACACAACAGCCAGCAGGATCCCTGGGATGCTCAGGCCATTCCCAGGGCAGGGAGAGCAGCACAAGGTGACACACAACACCCAGCAGGGTCCCTGGGATGCTCTGGCTGCTCCCAGGGCAGGGAAGGTGAGGAGCAGCAGGAGCTCAGGGTGACACACAACACCCAGCAGGATCCCTGGGATGCTCAGGCCGCTCCCAGGGCAGGGAAGGTGAGGAGCAGCAGGAGCTGGGGGTGATGGACAACACCCAGCAGGGTCCCTGGATGCTCAGGCTCCTCCCAGGGCAGGGAGAGCAGCACAGGGTGACACACAACACCCAACAGGATCCCTGGGATGCTCAGGCTGTTCCAGGGCAAGGGATCATCACAAGGTGACACACAACAGCCAGCAGGATCCCTGGGATGCTCAGGCTGTTCCAGGGAGGGCAAGGGATCATCACAAGGTGACACACAACAGCCAGCAGGGTCCCTGGATGCTCAGGCCGCCCCCAGGGCAGGGAGAGCAGCACAAGGTGACACACAACAGCCAGCAGGGTCCCTGGGTGCTCAGGCCGCCCCCAGGGCAGGAAGCAGGGAGAGCCCCAGCTGGGGGTGACACACAACAGCCAGCAGGGTTCCTGGGATGCTCAGGCTGTTCCCAGGGCAGGGAGAGCAGCACAGGGTGACACACAACAGCCAGCAGGGTCCCTGGATGCTCAGGCCGCCCCCAGGGCAGGAAGCAGGGAGAGCCCCAGCTGAGGTACCAGCTGCTGCTGCGTGGCCTGGTGGCGCTGCCGCAGGAGCTCCTCGGTCCTCTGCAGGATCCCGTACTCGGCCGTGATTTCCGCCACCTCCTGCCGCCTCCTCTTGTAGAGCGTGTTCTTGCTGCGGAGCCGGCTCACGTACTGCTTGAACTGGGGAAGAGACAGCAACAGGGCCTCAGCACAGCACAAATGCAGCTATCCCTGTGTCCTGCACACCCAAATGCACTCTTGGAACAGAGGGCTGCAGTTCAGGGTGCCCAGGGCCTATTTATTCTCAGCTCTGCGTTCGTTCACTGAGGGAGGTCAAGGAAAGCAGCTCCTCTGCTTTCTGTCCCAGCTCACTCGTTTGCAGGCCTGAGATCACTCCCTTCTGCTCGCCACCATTTGACAGCTGGAAAAGTAAATACTCCTTGCAAAACGTTATGGGAGTCATGGATAATAAAAACTTAATGCAACAGTAATTTGCACTTGTAACAGAGCCCCAGGCCTGCAGACCAAAACATGGTAATAGCCAGCAGCTAAATTGGAAGGAAAGAGGACATGGGAAAAATTCCTTTTTAAATGTTCTCAGTAGTTAAAACTTGTTGTTCTCTTTCCTTGACTCCTGCAGACCTGGATGATATTGCTGGCTAAGTTTTAAAACCCAGGAAAATAAAAGCAGAGTCCTTGCAGTATCTATTTCACTCAAAATCTAAAGCAATGGAGAATTTATATTTTGATTAAAAAATTGAGTAAAATAATAAAAATCCTTACAGTCCAACAGCCTTAGCTAATTCACACCTGGACCCGTGTGTGTTCAATTTGTAACACAAGCACCAGGGGCTGAAACAAACAGGTAAGATTTTTCTGTGCTTTAATGTTTTCCATCTGTTGTGCAATCTCAGCTCTTATTGTTGGATTTTACATGAGAGCTACAAGGTAAATGCCAGTCACAGCTCAAAAAATGCATTCAGATCCAGAGATGCAAAGCAAATAAAATTTATGAGTGTAAATGATGTAAGAACAGGCTTCAGATGGATGAGGAGGTGTTCAGTGTGTGCAGGGAGCACAGACCAGGCAGCCCCAGGAGGAAAATTAATCCCACTCCCACTGATACAGGTTTGAAATTCAAATATAAAATAACTTAAATTTCAAAATTTACATTAAATTTTCTTTTTGTGAAATTATCCCTCTCCCTTCTACAGAATTAACCCAAACCCCCAATGTGACCAAAGGCTAAGAACCCCCAGAGTAACTGTATGTTCTATAAAAAGTGTCCTGGGCAAACTGCCCACAATGAAATCAACCCTGCTCATCTGCCATCCTGTGCAATATCTAGGCCAAAGCTGCCTCTCTCTTGCTACGCTCCAGAACTATTTTTAAAGCCAAAAGCTATAAACGTTTTTGGTGAAAGAACAAACCCACAAATTACTCAATGTGCTCTATGCAGCCTGGCCTCTGAGAGGCTTTGGGATAACATCCTACATCCTGCTACTACCCAGGACAAGGATACACAAGGTCACCTGAGCCCCTGGCACATTTCATACAGTAGCACCAAATTCATTCCTTTTCATAGCAAATTCAATCACAACCTCTTCATTTATACAAAAGACTTTTTCCTTCCCTTTAATTGCTTAGACAATACCAAGCTTTCTGTGATTTCCAAGTGATTACAAAAGTATAAATACAATCTCTCCAACCAGCTGAGGAAAACCTGAGGGAAGTACAGCCATCTGTTTTGATCCTTGGGACATTTCATTTGACCAGTGGAATATAATAAAGAATGAGGTAAAGGATTAAACTTAATATGTGACCACACAGAGCTATCAAATCTGAATGATCTTCTGTCAGTGCATCCCAGGATGAAAAGCAAACCATAATTCTCTTCACTTTTAAGGTCTTGAAAATAGCTCGAGTGGGAGGTAGGGTATTTGCATATTCAATATTCAAAGCATGAAGTATTTTACAATGGAAGTCAAAGGATCTTGTTGATTAACGAACCAATACCACCACTGTTCTATTATTAGTTGATTAACTTAGGATATATAATACAAATTTCATCCCAAATGAACTACAAGTTGCTCACAGTGACAACTGAAATCTGTTCCTTTTAGGAGGTGCATGTCAGCACAACCTCTGGCTTTTTAAAGCCAACTTAACCTTTCACACAGCTTTTGTTGCAGCAAACAAGGTAAAACAGATATAAACAACAGTAGGAAAGTGATTATCTGTGTAGAAAATCAATCAATAATTTGGCAAAATGTTCAAAGACCTGATTTACTCCAAGGGCAGCACAGATTAGCTCCTCAAAATCTCACTGACTGAAGGCTCCTTCAGATCCAGGGCCAAGTTCTGAGCTGGAGCTCTTAGCTTTGACTCTGCTTAAATCAGCAGCTTGTAGGGATCTTACAGCAAAATTCGGCTTGTTCAGCCTAAAAGCTGGGAGTCATTCCACAGGTTTCCAAAAATAAAAAGAACATATAAAATACCAATGTTTTCATCTCTGTGAGCATTGCTCCTGAGGCTTTATCCACCTCATGTGTACATGAGAAATCAATGCCACAAAACACTGCATTTTACTGTGGTGAAAAGTCTTTTCAATAATTGGACTGGTTCACAGAGAAATAACATTGTTTGGCCACATCACTTTCAAGGGCAGTACCCAAAGGAATCCCCTCCTGAGCACAGCATTTTCCCACAGCCCGAGGCAGCTGCTCCCTTGTCCAACCTCAGCAGGCTCATCCTGGAATTCCCATGGATCTGCCCATGGGTGATGTTCCAGTCAAGGCCATGGCCACCAGCAGCTTTTCTTTCCCAAGGCATTGAATGAAATGACTGGATGAGAACCAAGTGCTGGCACTCAGGGAGCAGGGGAAGCAAACCAGCCTGGAGCCTGTGTCAGCCCAGTCAGAGCCCCTGGAGACACAAAAACCATCCAAGGGAAAGCAAGCAAAGATCCTGCCTTTTCCATTGGCTATTTTTATGGGTGACTGTAACATAACAAGCCTGGAATGCAGATTATGGAACACAGTGAATGAAAGCAGGACTTTGATTTCTCATAGAACACAGGCATGCACCATCCCTGGGCAGATTTCCTGGGTTATGCTCCATTTTTATTGGAAGAATCCAGCAATGCACCTCCTTTATGCTTCTCCATTTATTGGAATCTGGAAGAGGTTGGTATCACCAGATTCAGTCTCTCCACACTTAGTGAAGGAATTCCCATAACAGTTCTAAAGAAAAATCCAGTCAGGGATGTAGAAATGGGCATCCAGGGGCATCCAGAGCCTGGCAGGTCATGCCCTGCAGGAAAGGACATCCTGGTGCCCTCTGTGCTCAGGACCAGAGCCCAGCTCCCCTCTGCAGCCTTGGCTTTTCACTACAAGCTCCTCACCTCATCTCCTTTAACCTCACACTTGCCACAGGAGAAGTTTTCACAAGGTTCTTATTCCAAGATTATCATTAAAGGAGAAAATGGATAAAGCTTGTTTTCTCCAAAGAACAAATCCCACATAAATCCCTCACTTTGGAGTCAAGTCTTTTAAGACAGTATTTTCTGCATTCATGCAGCAGAAAACCTTAGCTGACTATATCTATTTTCATTAAGAACTGAGGAACAGATGTTTTAATTTCTAACTAGACTAATTAATGGGATACAGACTGTCCAAAGTATTAAAATTCAGTTAGGAAAAGTTCCTGAACATGACAGGTTTTCCATATTTTTTTACTAAGAGGCTTTAAATTCAAGGCAGTACAGCCAGTGTTGGACAGAGTTAATAACTCAGACATAGAAGGATGAGCTTCTAAAAGATAAGAGCAGTAGAAGCTGAGTCTAATAAATGAAAGTATCCTACAGGCTGCTCATGGCACAGCTCAGCCAGGAAAACTCTTCCACAGCATTTTCCAGGAGTGCTTGCTCCTGGTCAGGCAAGCAGTATTAAGGCAGCCATTGCTAATACTTTGAATCAATGCAAATATTCATCATGAAAACCCCTTTTCAGTGCTCAGGGAGGATTCCCAGGTCAGTGAGATCCAGGATTTCTCCATGGCAGGGGGTGCTGAGGGAGTGCTCAGCTCTGGGAGATTCCCGTGTTTGGTTCAGGTGACAGGGAAGGAACTTCCACAGCAAAAATCTGGCAGATTCGGGTGGATCAACAGCTCTTGAGGAAAAGGAGCAAGATCTTTGGTCTGAGGCTGCTTTCTCTATTTGCAAATGGAAACATTTGTCTTGTTTTCCCAGGGGCAGGTAGGCATGGATGAGCATTTGTATGGAAAAAGATCAAACTCCTTTAGTAAATGCATGTGCAAACCTCCCACAGCTGTGAACAAAGGGAGGGGAGCTCCCCTGCCCTGTTCTGAAAACCAGATTCATTCCCACTGCTGCAGCTCAGCACAGCTCTGAGACAACTCTGAATCCTTGGGAAACTCAGCATTCCTGGGGCCCTGTGCTGAACTCTGCAAAGTACAATGGCTTGTGTAAAGGGCTAAAAATAGCCCAGCTTTACCTAGGATCACTTGTAATTGAACCATCCAGCATTCCAAGTGTCAACATGTGATTCCCTAATTTTCAGGATCTGACAGCTGCAGTGAGGAGCTGCCAACTGTGCCCCCTGCTCACTGCACTTTGATTGAAGTACTTAAAAAGACTTCATAATCCACAAAGACAATTTATTCCTGCTTTTTTGTGTTTGATGTAAGTGAATTGGTTACTCCCTGCTGTTTCTGCTGAGTTCTATCCAGGTGTAAAACCTCTCACAGCCAGTGCAATGCTCTCCATGACTGTGGAAGGAAGCAAAACAGCAGCACCTAAAAACCTAAGCCAGGCCTGACCTTTTGGTGAAGGAAAGGCTAAAACCACCTCAGCTGGAGATCCAGATGCTGCTTTAGGAGCATGAGTTAGGAAGGTGCTGATTGTTCCACTGCCAAGTCTTGAGAGTGGGATGTAATAGGACAGAGCAAAGTGAGACAAAGAAATGCTGGGTATAGGAGAAAAACAATGCTTTGGTTTAACTGTAGCACTTTGATAGGATTTTAAAAATCCATTTAAACTTAAGACAGCAAAGCTATTTGTTAAAACTCCCTCTTACTGCCTTTTTAAAAATGGAGGAACTAAATGGAAGAGGAAAGTGCAAGGAAGCTCTTTGCTGTCAGTGTGCAGTGAAGGTTGAATGGCCAAACTCCTCCTGTCCCCATGAACTGCAGCACTGACTCACCACCACATTAATCAACATTTCCTCTGCTGCTGCCTCAGAGCTGGAGCACTGAACCAGAAAATACAAATGCTGAAGCAGAACATACCAGAAACAAACCTGCAGCAGGAGTGGGCTGGGAGTGAAGAGCCCCGACTGTCACAGGGGAGGCAGAACCTGCTCATGGCACTTTTGCTTCATCACCTGTTCCCTGGCAGCCCTGGCTCCCTCAGCCCTGTGGGGCAGCCCTGGCTCTGTGCCCTGCCATGGACTGCCAGGAGATGCAGAACCCACAGCAGCAGGGCCCTGGGCAGCACTGCTGGCAGCAGGCATTAACCAAGAATTCAACATCGCTGTCTCCACCTTCCACATGAGGAAACCACGACCTTTGAAACAGAAGTGACCAAAAACCATCAAGAATTCAATTCTTTTCCCAGTCTTTAGGCACAGGAAACACCCTTTTCACTGCTTTGCACTGGTGCCTCTGAGTACCACTGCACTTCACCTAAGGAAGTAATAAACATGAACAGGACGTGGATTTATACATTGACTTCCTTGCCAGTACACATTTCCTTGCAGAAAATACTTTACAAACCAGGAAATGCTTCTTATGAAAAGACAAACTCTTTTGATTTTAAGCCAGTGGTTTTTTTTCCAGATCGCTCATTTATCCTCTCTGCAAAATGAAGACTTGAAAATATTTTAAAAATCAAAAGCAGAACATATTTGAACAAAAGGAATCCAGGCCATGTCCAAAACAGATCTTGTCCTTTTTCTGTCTTGAGCCACTTCCTTGTGTCTGACAGTTAACTTGAGTTTTTCATTACTAAGCCTTTCACAATGTTGTGAGGTTTCCTTCCTACCCAGTTCTCAAATTTCTATGGATCAGTTTCTTGTCTCCTGAAGAATAGGCACAATTATTTCTTACCTTACAGTGCCTGTGCAGATAATGTAAAACATATGCTGCTGTCTTGGTAATACATTCTTGTTGATTAATTAAACACTTCTTTCCATCACATGTCACAAAACACAAATTGTCAGCTTTCTGCTTTAATTTTTGCTTAAAAACTTGTCAAAGACTCCAGCAATGTGCCCACTGGAGCTGAAAACCTTGGAGTGGAGAGAAATCCAATGCAGTGGGTTCCTTATTATTGCTACCAAGGGACAGGAGCAGTGTGTGATGGGAAGAGAAACCAACATCTTCATTTTCCTCATCCCTGTGCCATTTCCCCCACCTGAACTCCTCATCCACACTTTCAGACTCCTCCAAAAGGAACTGATTTTGTGGAGCAGCCACGTCCTATGGGATTAGGAAGGGAGTTCCTTCTGAAAAGGGCGTTCCCTGTATTTAGTGGTATGTAAAAAAAGCACAAAAACAAAGCACAGGCAAGCAAAGAGTGTGTGCTTCTGGCTACACGATGGCAGTGCAAAGACAATACATGGGAGAATGATATTAACCCAGAGAGTGATGCAGATAAAATTCTCTTTAGTTTAGTCACTCTACCTCTAAGTTCCCTTAGCAGGATTCTTCCCAGCTGGGAAAAAATTACTGACTTGAATTGAAGAAAAGTCAATTTCTTTTGCTGGCACACCAGTACCAAGCTGCAGCTCATTATTCTTTGAAGCAGAAAAAGCTGCTTTGAGAAGTACAGCTGCCAATCTCACTGTGCCTGGGCCAGCCAAAGTGGTGCCACAGCTGAACCTCAGCAGGGTCTGGGAAATTTGGGTTTTAAGTGAGAACTTTTGTGGGTAATAAATACCACAGGACTAATTGCATCTCTGATAATCACTGCTATTATGCTTTATAATTATACAGATTTTTTACATTATTTATCATCATATTGACCTTTCTGGTTAGTTATTCACCATCACACCACTGAGATGATATTTCCATTATTTGGATTATTAATCCAGCCCAACACTGAGTCCTTGTACGCCTTGCAATGGATTAGGCACAATGAGAAAAAGAGAAATAAATCATTTGAAAATAGCTACAAATCCCTACCTCATGCTCAGTCAGGACTTCAGAGCCTCCCAGCCCGTGGGCCTGGCTGTTCCTCTGCTCCACCTGCTTCTCCAGGCTGGACATCTCCTCCTTGGCTGCCTGAAGCTCTTCTGCCTTGGCTTCTTTCTTCCGGGAAATTATAGAAGCCTGCAAGATCATTAATGTGAAATTGCCTTGTTTAATCAGGAGAAAAATGATTTTTAGATCAAATGTATAAATGATATACAGCAGGTTAAACCACAACCTCATTGAAGTTGGCTGCAGCATCTCAACTTTCTCCAGAATGGATGAGGTTTCCAGCACAGCCTTTTTGCCCAGACTCAGGCTGATGTATTTTACATTTTAGATTTACATTTCTTCACCTCATTTTTTCGTTTTCATTGAGGAAAAAGGCAGGCATTTTAGCTGCTCCCTTTCTTCTGCTTAGTCCCTCTTGGTGCATATCTAAGATACACCAACATGGCTTAACTGGAAAGTTATCCAAGATTTCACAAATGTCATAATACAGATTTTTATAACTCCAACCTACTCCAACCTACAGAAATATGTTACACTAAAGCAGAACTGAGCCACTAAATCTTGGCAAATAGCTAAAAGATGATGAATAAAGCAATAAAGTACAGAAATAGTGTAGATTACAGATTAATTTTTTTTCTTAGTCTAGAAGATAAAACACTTAAGAATAATATTTTATACAAGACTGAATATTTAATAATACCTGAGTTTTGACCAGAACAGATTTGGTAACATAAGTTAACCAATAATAATATATAAATAACCAATAAGTTAACCATAATAACACATTAGTTCAAGGACTTTTTAAAAAAGCATTTTTCTGTATCTTGTTGAAAAATCCTCTAAAATAACACAACACATTCATTTAGAGGCAGGTACAGGAATTTGAGGCATGGCTCATTTCTTCATGTGAAAGGGAAAACTTACACAAAAATGAAGCCAAAACACAGCAGCTTTCTCACACTCAGCTGAGAGGACCAGCTTTCTCCCTAAATAAATCTCCAACAGAACTGTGCTGGGGTGGGAGCTCAGCTCTGCTGCACGAGGTGTCTGTGCTGACAAACCAGGGCACAACAGAGCTGATCATTCTGTGAAACAGAAGCCAGGCCCTGGCTAAGGAAGCACAGAGCTCCCAGCAGCTCCTCAGGGGGACTCTCCTTGAGCAGGATTCTCTCAGGAAGAGCATCTCATCCAAAATAAATCAGAGTTTCACTTTGCATTTGTGACTGAACTGCAGAACATATCTTATCCATGTTTTTTCCCTCCCACTGGTACATTTTACTTAAGCCTTTTGATTTTTCAAGCCATCACACTGAAGATCCTCCATAAAACTGGTGCAGGTAGCCTGGAGAAGGAATCACTCAGGTTCCTGGGTAAGCTCTGAAAATCTCCAAGTTCATCAATCCTTTTGATAACTTGGGAATTTACTAACACTGGACCAGACAGCCTATTCTACAGCAAGATTATTTTACAGTCTCAGGATGAGAAATCAAAGAATTCCTTATTAAGAGAGGCAAAGGAGAAAAATGGCATTTGGTGAGACCTAAGGAAGGGGCAGAGCTGCAGCAGGCAGCCCCATGCTGCCTCCTAAGAATCCATCCACAGCTGGAACTTTCCCAAAACAGCTCCCCCAAAATGCCCCTTCCAGAACTGCTGTGCTGCAAGGGCAGCAGTAAAAACCTTCACTGGCATGACCAAAAGCAACCTTTGACTCAGCCCTGAACATACAAATGTTCAACACTCTTTATTTCCCTTCTGACCTCCATTATGATGTATTTCTACTGATGATGTTAGATAAACCAAAGGAAAAAATCAGCATGGAAACCAATCAGAGACTGATTTTGTTCTCCTGCTTAAACCACATTTTGTTCCTCCTTACCTGCTGGCGATACATGGAGAATTTACTGTCGGCGGGCTCATAGGTGATGATCCTTTTCTCAATCAGCTGATTTATTTGTGCAGTGACTTCCTCTATCTGCAAGACAGAGAGGAAAACTAAGGAAACAGAGCTTGGTGTCTTTGTCTTCTCCAGGAATTGCTTTGCAACCCAGATTTACAATCCAGCCAGTTCCTTTTTTTAAAACAGAGAAACAGACCCAAAAAGCTCTGTGAGTC
The DNA here is from genome assembly GCF_047830755.1 of Zonotrichia albicollis. Lineage (NCBI taxonomy): Eukaryota > Metazoa > Chordata > Aves > Passeriformes > Passerellidae > Zonotrichia > Zonotrichia albicollis. The sequence continues at coordinate 2,682,092 of NC_133836.1, forward strand.
ATTAAGTATTGGCCAGGAAGAGGCTGTTTTTGCATTTCCAGTTCTGTGCCTTTATGATAAGGCAGAACCATGATGCTGGCCCTGAAAATGAAGTAAATTGGTGCATGTGGAGGGAAAATGCAGTGAGTTGGTACAGAAAAAAGAAATTGCCACATACTGAGTGAAAAATTTAATTTTATTGACATGAACTAAAACTCCCTTTCATTCAACCATTTAACAGAAGTTCAAAGGGAAGCAAATGAAGGTTAAGTGATAAAGATTTAATCAACACTTGGCAGAGTCACAGACCATCATGTTCCAGGTCTGTGGTGCCTTCTCCTCCTGCCACTTGGTTGTCCTGAGTCCCAAACTGCTGAGCTTCACTCCAGCCACAGCAGAGTGCAGAGTGCAGCTTTCCCAGTGCTCACATGGAACAAACAACCACAGCAACTTCCCTTTAATTCCCTGCTGCTGCTGAGGGAGCAGCCTGAGCGCTGCTGCCATCCCAGGGAGTCAGGGCACAACACTGGGACAGGGCTGGCCATCACCTGCAACTTCTGCCAGCAACATCCATGTGCCTGGAAAACTGAGAATCTCAAACAAATTGCTCAATAGGATAAAAATACTCCAGCACCTGCAGAAAAAAAACCCCCAACTCTCCTGTGAATTCTATTCTATTAGTGGTAGAACAGGCTTGAATTTGAAAATGGCATAAGAATTCCCTTCTGTGAATAAATTCCTGGGTTTTATATTATAAAATGCATGATGGAAACATGCTTGGTGCACTTCAGCTCCTTTTTAAGGCACTGAGATAATAAAAAGCCTACTTAAGGAAAAAAAAAAAAAGCTGCCTAAGGCCATGCTGTGACTTCAGCCAAGTGTATGACATGTTTTTATTATCTTTCAAGAAGAAGATACTTCCAAAATATAACAAATCAAAGGTTACATCATGGAGAAAGAGGGCAAAACTTGAAGCTTTTTAAAGTATTACGATAAACCCAACAACACTCTTGGAAAAGAAATGTGCAAAAAAACAGGGTTTCAAGCATGCCTGAAAGACATAACTGCAGCCACAAATATTGTTTTGATTAGAGGAACTAATCTAGGAAAGCAGAGGCTGAATCACAGAGCTGGTTTATTATTTCAGCCCTAATCTGCCATTTATTAATGCTGTCATCCCTTAAGATGGATCCTCTGTTTCCTCATTATCTCCATTTCATGGCAAAGCCTGAGCTGGAAATCCCAAGGGTATCAAACACCAGCTGGTAAGAACCTGCTCTTCTTCCCTCTGACATTGGTGTAAATCTTCATCATTATCATCAATAAAAATACTAACAATTAGCATTCCTCTAAATTCTTCTAGGGCATTATATTTCATATTTAATATTTTATTTAGGATTATGCAAATAGGAAAACTTCATTGAGTTAATATATAAATGTATTTGTGTGGCAACAAACCCCTCTGCACATTCTGGATATATCTGACAAATAAGGGTTTTCTGAGACTATTTGCTTTTAACTTATGAAAGGTAAATCAAGTATTTGATGCCTAAATTTTCTTTGTTCTTAGAAACCAAACCAAACAATGCAGGGCTGTTCCAGCCCCTGAGGAGTTCTGAGCCACTGCACAGGGATTGAGGCATCACCCTGAGGTGGGATGGGATGTTATGTTGGGATCAACCCCTCGATGGCAGGGAGAGTTTCAAACAAGTGAAATCTGAAGAGAAGGAAAATCAGCCCTTGAGTGCTGAATTAACCCAATTTCCTCAACAGCACCTGAGGATTTGTTTGGGTTTGGGGTTTGGTTTGGGGTTGGTTTACTCCTGTCTCTTTCGTGAGTATTTAAAAACACCTTATAGAGAGTTTGCACTTGGGGATTGAGACCCTTTGGTTTTACAGCTGAGGGGAGGCTGCTTTGGGAATGAAAGATTTTCTCTGGGATATGAGCAGGGATGAGAGCACTGCAGAGTCCAGGCAGCCCAGAGAACACAAATCAGGGTGGCCTTGGTGCCTCACCTCACTTTCCAGGGCACTGAGATCAGCTTGAGTCATGGCTGGCTCTGCAACCAACTTCTGTAAGAAATACACTGAAGTCTTTTTACTTTCCATCTCTCTGGGTATTTTTTCATTTACCAGGTAGGAATTGAAATTTATCTCCTCTTCTAGTTTCTTCATTAAACCTTAAAAACAAATTAAATCAGTGAGTGTCTATAAAAGCAATGTAGCAGATAATTAAGTTTGATTTCCCCAACACATTAAAGTATTTAGCAGCTGATTACAATAACAGCATAACATTTGAGTCTTCAGTGCTCAGAGAAAGGGGGAGTTACTTGATTTAAATTTTTAATCTGGATCTTAAACAATATAAGAGGATTTATTATGCACCTCTATCTTGAACATGTAACTATCAGCTCCTTGAGAGATTCTTCTTATTAATAACAAGAAAACCCCACCTCACAGGAAACTCCAGCTGAGTCAGATACAGAATTCAACACACACTGCTGATATAAACAGCCATTGAACCTTTATCTGTAGAAAAATCTTCATTTGGCCCAGCTCGTTGATAGATTTATTATATCCTTAGAGATTCGTGCTAAAATAAAACTTTTTTTCTGGCAGGCATTTAAAAAGGCCTTAAAATGAGCAAAGTTTAATGTATGCCTACTTGCTGGAACACAGATTGGCTCCCTGTAAAGATTTCTTCTTGAAAGAACAAACATTGAATATCAGGACAGCTCATGGACTGAGAATGCAGAAAATAACAATCCAATAGAAAATCCCATTTATGAGCTTTGCTGGACCAGCCTGATGCACCTGCACCTTACCAGGCTCTGGAGGACTTGGCTCTTTCTAGGCAGAGTAAGTCAGGCTCCTTAACAGATCATTTATAAATAAACTTAAGAACAATTCACAGATAGAAAAATGCAACAGAATAAAAGGAAACATCTATTAAATGACACTGCACAGTCTCCACTGACAACAGGCAGTGCAGTGAATAATTCCTCAGAGACAAGGACTACAAGAACTACAATTCCTGTCCAAGGACTACAAGATTCAGAAGCTGCATGTCAGATCAGAGTGGGAATGGGTATTTCAGAGTATTTTTCATGATCCAGGTGATCCAGGGTTCTTTTTGGTTTTCCAACAACTTGTTACGGTTGGGATTTTAGTTCTCTCCTTATTAGGGAGAAGATGGAATTGTGATGAAATGCCAAGGAAAACAAGAAGTTCACAATCTCCATCTCTTCCATTTACTGCACGAGCAGAGAGGAGTTGAGCACAGAGATACAAAAGTGCAGCTGATGCTGCTGAAACAGGGATGGGAAAGGATGTGGATGAAAACAGCTTTTGGTTCTCAGGCTACGAAGCCTGACTGCCAAAGGGAAAGGTCAGAACAAAGTGAGAGAGCCCAGGAAAAGGGGCCCCCGTTTTTCTGCTGCTATTTACCTCTGAATCAATGTCCTGAGAGATCCTCCTGAGCCCTGCTCCCAGCCCACTCTGCCAGGAGAGCTGCCAGAAGGGAAATAAGCCATCAGCTCTTGAGAAAAACTCGAGAACTGAGAGAAAAACCAGGCCCTGGGGAAAGCAGCGCTGCCAATGAAGCTAAAACTGAGTGGGAGTTCCTCGTTCCCAGTTTGTTGATTTCTGTGTTTATGGAAAGCATCCACAGGAGCTTCTCCCCTCGGTGGAGGGGCCATTTATCAAACCAAAGAGCCCCAGAGTGGTTGTGGGTGGGAGAGTGGATTCCTCTGCCATGGTGCACTTGGCACTGCAGCTGCACCCTGGGCACACGCTGGCATTTCCTGGAAGGGAGACATTTCCCACTCCCTTCCTCCAGAAGAATGAAATTCCAACCTTCCTCAGCCATGACAGAGCTGGGCAGCAGGGACCACATCTCAGTGTCTCACTAGAAATGCCCCAAATGCAAATGCAGCAAAGCTGCTCCCACACCCCCTGTGAGCTGAATTAGCACCTCAGAACTGGCTGGAGCACCCTCCCAGTCTGGTATTTATCACCAAGATCTGTGGTGTGGAAATCAATCTGATATCAATTACATTCTTCTGATATGAAAGATTAATATTTTAATTAAATCAATCTCTTGATGTTTTTAGCAGCAAAGAAACCTGCATATATAACCGACACTTCATTTCTTGTGCTACTCATTTTCTGATAAAAATGTACATTCTTAAATGATTTGTTGTAGATATGACAAGAAATTTAGCAAAGAACAAGAGCTTTGATAAGAGCAGAGACCTTTTGAGTTCATGGGGTATAACCTTGATCACAATCTGATTTATTTCTCAAATAACCTCAGAGCTGCTACCAAGTCCTGCTACCCCTGAGTGTTCTGTGTTCTGCTGACTCCTCATGGAGCAGCACAACCAGTTAAAACTTGATTTCTTGATGGGGAAAGACATGATGTCAACATCCCTCATGAGTAATATCATTTCTTTCCTGAATACCCTGCATATATTTTTCCTCCTGTACAACTCAACCCATGGAGCAGAAACTACCTAAGAGCTACTTCTGCTGCTTAACAGAACCCGAAAAACCAAAACACAGCACAGCTCCTGCTTTGGGCTTCTTTTCAGTGAAAAGCATTCTTTTGAAATTCCCAGGCTAGAGAGGAAAAAAGGCCAGCATACTTCAGATCTTTCCATTACACATATAAATTCTGTTTTTAATGTTTCAACATTGACTTATGGTTACAAAATCTACACACGTAAGCAGCACAGAAATCTGGCTCTGTGCCCTCAGGTTATTTTAGCAAGCTCCTGCCAACCACATATTTACATGTGGAGAGCTATTCAGAGCACTCCTCATGTTTTCCATTCAAATTTTTTTATTATTATTATTTTAAAGAGAGGGATGGGAGAAAGAGTTTACTCGTGCTTGCTCAGTCATGTAGAAGAGATGCAATTTTCTCTGCACAATTCTGTTAATGGAGCTAAATCTTGATTAACTCTGTGCTCAGAATCCCACTGCAGGCTGCCAGCTGGGCATCCTGGACCAGAACCATCTGCAACAGGAATTCAGTGTTTAAAAGGAGGGAAACAGAGAGGGACACTCATTTCATGACTCTCTGCCAACAACTGGTTTAACATCACACGGGAAGGCCATGGCCAAGTCTAGAACAAACTTCCAGCATCAAATCCTTCCCTTCCCTTTCTGCAGCCACAAAGGCAGGGCTGAGGTGATTTCCTCCACAGGAACACCACTTCCACTTTCCCTCTCTTCAACGGGGGCCTGGGACGTGCAAACACTGGCAGATCAATCATCCCTCCCATATATCCTTGAAAAACTGAATTTGTGTGAAATCCTGAATTTGTGATTCCAAGTTCTGCTTTTCATGTTTATAATTATTATTATTAGAGCTCTTTGAAACCTCTCTGACCCTTCAGTGCTCTCCTGAATGCTGAATTACTGAGCAGGGGCTGCAGGGCTGGATGTGCCAGAGGCAGAGCCAGAGGCACAGAAACTCTGCTGTGCCCTTTTCTCCCACAAAGGAAAGCAGGGAAGGCGCCTCAGCCATGGCAGTGGGAGCTCCACATCTCCCATTCCTGACCCACAAATTCTTCTCAGACCCTTCTTTCAAAGAGCCCAAATGCCAGAAATACATTGCATGTACATTATTCCTGGAGGAATAGCCTGGAATCTGGCTCATCCTTAAAATAAACATTGTTGGCATGAGCTTGGCTTCCCAAGTCTCTGTGGTCACTTGGAATCAGGGGTCTCCTCATTATTCAGCCATTTCCTTATTTCTATTCCACCAGTGATCATTTGCTTTTTCCTTTCAGGAATCTGGTGTAAATACCAAACAAAAGAAAAGCCAAACATCCATTCCATTTCTCCAAACCTTCCATTAAACTCCTTTTAATCCTTTTAACAGAGACCACATTGAATTTCTGCTGCCTTGTTTGTTCAAAATGGGGTAGAAGAGTTAATGACCATAAAAAAATCAACTGCAGCAACCCCATTAATCTCACCAACCAGATTTGTATTGTCATCACAGATATCAAATTATCTTAAAAGTGCTTTACCATGACCTTGCATCGATTGACAGTGACTTTATAATAAATAAAATCATTTGAAGATGAAATAAAGTCCCACCTAAGCCAGTCTCCCTTACCAAACACTTCTATAACTTTTAATTGTAATGTCTGCAGTGTTGGAGGAGACCATTTAAACTTGGAATTTTAAGAAAAGATAATTGTGTGGAAGAGAAAAATATTAATTTTTTATACCAAATGGAATATTTAAGTAATAGGTTCCTAAATTTCTCATTTTCATCAAGAATGAAATAAAATAGGCATCTGTACAAAGCAATTCCTCTTTGACAAGTATCTTTGAAGTTCTCAGTGTTCTAAATCTCTTTCTACTTATTAACTTGATGAAGTTTATAAATGACCCATTTTACTGCTCATCAACAGATCATTTTACCACATTCTTTTAATCAATATTTTCAAGCTACTCATTCACTTCCTCCTATATCTGCCAATAAAGTAACCAGCAATGTTCTATGAAATGGACAGGGACCAAGAATTTAGTGATTTGATTTGTTTCTTCATGCTATCAATTTCTGTTTGTGCAGCACAGCAGAATTATGTCAATCTTGCAGAGCAAGTGTGAGCTGGGTTGTGGTTATTCAGAGCAGAGCCCAGTGTTAATAAAAATCCTGTTCATGTTCAACACAACAAACATCACCAAAAACCCCCAGAATATGAAAACTTGTGTTACTTAGTGCTGCCAGCAGCAAATCCTTCTCCAGTTAAACAATATCCTGAGTAGGGCAGAAGTGATTAAACAGGGAAAGGCTGAAGTTCATCAACAGGGAAGGACTGGAATGAACAAGCAGGGCAGGAGCGTTCTGTGCAGCAGCATCACTTCCAGCTGTTTTGTAGCATCATAACAATTAATGGCACAATACAAAGCCCTCTAAATATGATGTTCCTAAGAGTTAAAATCCTACCAACCACAAGGCTTATTCTCCTGGCACAGCTCAAGCAGGCTGATGCTAATTGTATGCTAATAACACTCATAAATATCTGCTAGTTGCATTTCCTTCCAGAGTTCCTTTACATTTCTTTAAATATAAAATTAATTATAAAGTGAAGTAATCAAACCCATAAGACAAACAACAAAGCTTTTGCTTGTTAGCAACAACTCTGAACATTTTATCTTGTTTAGGAAGTGAAAACACCTGAACATTAGAAATGCAGGAAGTTTCCTTTAGAGGGAAGGATCTGACTGCCAGTGAACATCCAGCTGCTGCTCTGTCAGCACACAGGGCTGGTCCCAGCAGGCAGCTGAGCCACCAAACTGCAGCCAAAGGGAATCTTCAAAATGAAATAAATTGTGCTACCTCGTAGACCAGCAAAGCTTTTAAAATAAATGGAACCTATTCAGTGCACTGTGGTCACCTAATTTCAATTATTAAAAAAACCCCACAGTTGGCATTCTGTAATTGCTGCTACAGGCAGTGCCTCTGTAACTGGGGAAAGCAATTACAAAGCTGAGTCCTGAGGTCTTTGTTTGGGCAAAATTTCAACACAAGTTTTCTTAAGTAATGACTCCAAGCTTTGATTGGGAACATCTAAATACTTTTTGTTTTTTCCCCTGCAAGCAGGACTCGAGATAAGGAAATTAAATATGTTAACTTTATTTTCATCTCAATGATGAAATGACATATTTACTGGCTTTTTATTATGTTACCTTTGCTTCTGTGAACTGAACCCATCGAGTTTCCATTGGCCTTAAAAAAACCCAGGAACTGAAATAGAATTGTTGACACAGCTTTGCTGTATAAACTCTCTGATAACTACTGCAAAAAAGGACCAGTTATAAAATCCACTGCAAGTCCCTGTGAGATGGTTCAGACACTCCTTTAGTTCCACTTGTGGTTCAGCGGCAGAATCATTAAAAAATCAGAGTAAAATTATAAAGTAATATCAATGCTACGAGGTGGTGACTGAGAAAAATCCTTTAACTCAGAAGAGCTGGCAAAGCAGTCGTGTGATGCAACTGAAATAGTAAATGTTCTTGAAAGAGCAGGACAATAACTTGGTTTACTAAATTTAAATTTAGAAGTAGTCATATTCTATAATTTTGGACGTAATTTATACACTATTCTATGGCATGGTTTCCACCACACTAACCTAGGATGGAACAGGAAAAGCCCTACTCACTTTCTGGTTTGGAATCTGCCACCATGTGCTGCATCTCCTTCAGCTGCACCTGGGCTCTCTGCAGCCTCTGCTCCGTGTGGAACAACTTGGGAGAGACAATTGGACACACACAGGGTGATGCCTTGGAAATCCACGTGCAAACTCAACCCACAGAGCCCCAAACACAAACCATGGCAGCTTTAATGCCTGGTGATTTTCTGTTTCACAAGGGAAATGTGCCAGACCAAATTTTCAACACTTGGCCTGGGTTTACTTGATATTCCCTCCTGTTAATTGAGAAGAGTGTTCTTGTTCTCCCAAGTGATATTTTTTTTCTGATGGCAGAAATTCATCCAACAATTTTCAACTAAAAATATGAGTGGCTTGAGCATTACAACAACAACAAAAGGCAGCAGGAATCAGGATTGCAGCAGATAACTCTGCTTATCCTGCAATGCAGCTGAGTTGTCACAGCAATCCACTGTCCATCCCAGGAGCAGTCTGGAAAGCTTCCTGCCAAACCAACCCCAGCTGATTTGCATTTCTGTGACTTAGAGAGATGTGCAGTGAGAACTGGAATTAACTGGACATCACATTCATTTTAGTGGTGATCTTACTCAGGCTCCAGCAAAGACCCAACAGCTTGAGAGGCCACTGATTCCCACTGATCCCACATCCAGACAAAGGCTGCAAGATCAGAAATCTGAAAGCTTTTCCCATTTTAATAGGAAAAGCTCTCAGATTTCAGGCTACAGACTTTGGTGAGTCAGTGTAACAAAATGGCACTGCACTCTATTGAAGTATCTTGTTTAGACAACACAGGACAGAATAAAACCCACCCTTGCACCTGGATGTCAGCTGCTCCCAGGGCTTCTCAGGACATCATTTTTCCCAAATTCAGGGGCTTAAATCCCAGGGTTGCTCCTGCATACTGCCCCCACCCAGGAAAATACAAGGTACTTGCTGTGTTGCTGAGCCCCTGCAACATTCGTGCAGATCAGAGATAGAAATCAAACCAAGGAGACATTTGCTCACTGCCATAAATGTGAAGAGTTCCCTTTGGGTGCTCCAGCAGTAAGTCATGGAACATTTCCTGGGAATGCTAAAGGATGATGTCAGTGGGAGCTGAGGCAGCCAAGTACCTTCACTGTGGTGTTCCAAACTTGCAGGGTCAAGCCTCTTCCCTTAAAATGTACACAGATCTTTTAAATGGAATTTTATTTTCTGGGGTTGGGAGAAACTCTCCCATCTACTGCTGTTCCCGATGTATTTTTAAAATGCACAATTCCCAAACAAACATCAACAACTCTTTACCAGGTGTGTTGTTATGCCAGTACCTGACTTTTCTGTTCTTGTTTCTGTTGAGCCAGAGATTCTTCTCTCTCTTTCTCTAAGCGAAGCTGTCTTGCTATTTCAAGCATCCGTTGATGATTTTGTACTGTCTCCACCTACAGCAAGTGGATAAATAGTGCATGTTGCTGTCAGATAGCTGAGAAATACATTAAAGAGATCAGATGTCTCACAAGCCCACTTAGCACTTCCCTTCCATACACGTTACTACTCAGAAATGACAGCAAAGGACTGGACTCGAGATTCTTAAAAGCTCTGGATCAGCGCCTGGGGAGATTCCCTGTAGGTCAATTAGTTACTTGATTCCTTCCTAGACATACAGTGTGTTTATCTTAATCCCTGTTTGCATTCCAAAATGGGAGTTGCAGGCCAAGGATTATGACACTGAAATGTAGGAGTGCTACTTCTCTTATTACCCTCTTCTTGAGACGCTCCACTCTCTTGGCCAGTTGATCTTTCTCCTCTTCCATTGCACTGATGTCCTAAAAAGCAGGAAAAAAAAATTAATTTATTCCCCATGTATATTGGATTGGACTAAGTTCTCTTCAAATTAATATGAAAATCAGAATTGTTCCCTGAATACACGGAGGCGGCTGTAATTTTATTGATCTATGATCAAACATCCAGGATTCCAATCCCTCTTCTCTCTTACTTCCCCCACAGTTCCCACTCTCTTTATGCTAACATTCTTCATCTGCATCCTTGAGTATTACAGTGAACATTTAAAATAAAAGCAGGTGGATTTCTCTAAAATAAAAACAAACAAACAGAAACCACCAAGGAACGAATCAGTATGAATTCAACATCTGATGCAGTCTGACATATGTTCTTAATGTCACCAGCATTACCCAATTCCTGGCAGACCAATTTGCATGAAGTTGCTTATGAGAGATGTCTGCTGCCACTTCTTGTATTAAAACTGTCTTAAAAGAAACATTTGCTAGTGCTGAAACATGTATCTGATTATTATTATTCTCCTTTAGTCCTATTTTGCAACAGCAGGGCTCTGCAGATTGGTAGTTATGAGAGAAAGGAAAACGAATTCTCCACATGTAGGCCCTTATCTCAACATTTGCTTGGCTTCTCTGTGTGACCCCTGGAAAGTTGTACACAAGTTTAATTATTGTGCTGAAACAGAGCAAATATCTCTACTTAACACTTGAGCCACGTGGGTTCATCATTTCTGTTGACTTAAGCTCATAATTCATTCAACACCCTCTGGAATTATTAGCTGCTATCAGGAAAGCAAAAGGCTTTGTATCAGTCTGCACTCAGAGGAAATGGAGTTCCAATATTTGGAAATCATGCTGCACAGAGTCTTGGCAGCCTCGTTCCCCAATCTGCTCCAGAAATCTCAGCTCTAAACAGAGCGAGGACTTTGTGTTTGCCAACAGAGAGCAGCTCCAGAGGCAGCTGCAGGGCCCACCAGCTCTGGCCTCCACAGCTTCCACACTGTCCACAAAGCCAACAAACATGGAACTGACATGCAAAACACCAACTAAAGAAAAAAGTGTGGAGTTTGTTTACCCTTCTTATTTCTGCAGTTGATAAACCAGATATTTTCAGCTGCTCGTGCTCCTTATGTAGGTTTTTAAATGCTTCCATGAGTTCTTCATACTGTGAAATGAAATGGAAATTGTGCAGAATGAGCTCTGTGTCTAAGGATTTTCAGATCAACACACTGTTCTACTACTAAGACAGTAAATGCAGACATAGAAATATAGTGAGAACAAGATAAAAAGGCATTTTCTTATTGCAAAAGCCTGTCAACTTATAAATAACAGTGCATTATCTTCCATTTGAAGAGACAATCAGAACCTCACAATTTTCTCGGTATTTTCACCTTTTGTAGTACACAGTATATTTGCAAAACAGGAAAATGTCACCCAAGAGGGACAAATTAATAAATTACTCTCTCTTACTATACATCTGTGTATCCCACATATAAACCAGCCCCAAAAGGAAGTGTGTGCTCTAACAACACTGAAGGAAGCAATGGGGCTTGAGTTTCCAGAGTGGCCCAAGAGCAGAGCTGAGTGAACACGTGAGAAGTGGCTGTGCCACGTTGCATAACCCTCACAGCATCCCAGAGATTGACAGATGCAGCTCAGCACTCAGAGACAAGGAGACAGTGTGCTACTTCCACACCAGTACTTTGCCCACCAGGAATCTTCAACTGAGAGGCAGTGTGAAAGTCTGTGTGGGTAGAGAAATAACAGGGGACAGCGAGAGTTTAGAAATATGGAGAGGAAATAAATTTAGATTCAACTCGGAGAAACGCGAGCTGTGGTGGAAGGAAAGATTATCTCCACAGAAACAGCCCTTCAATGAGATGGGAAAATCTAAAAGGAGAGTATCAAGGCATTTTTTACTTCCTGGAAAGAGCAGTTGATATGAAAGGTGAATACCAAATGGCAACAGCAAAGGCCAGTTCAAACAAAGGCATCAGAGCCCTGAGCAGTGAAGCAGCACCTCCATTCTGTAAAACCCTGGGGAAGCAGCAGCCAGAGCACTCTGCTCTGTTCTGGTTGTTTCAGTAGCAAGCACACACTGACCAGCTGGAAGGGATTCAAAATAATAGCAATAAAATGGCTAAGGAGAAGATAAAATCACAAAGAGCTGGATTAAGTGGCAAACAATGGTGTGACAAGGAATGCACAGGCTGGATGAGGAGGAACAAGTTAGAAAATGCAGGAGTAAAACCCAACTGGCTTCCATGATGCTCCTTGTGCACTCTGGAAATCCTTTAACAAGAATGAAAATGAGCAGGTGCTCTCTGAGCAACTGCACTCCCACTGCTGCTGTCCAAGAGTTTTCCTTTGTGTGTCACTACCTCTGTCAAAAGAGGAGTTCCATGAGACTTTTCCCCATTGGAACATGAAATTTCAAGGCAAATGGCAGGATTCAAACAAGGCAGAGCGGAGTTTGCTGGATCATAACAAAAAATAAAGTTCTCACTTTTCGCCTTGGGTGCTCCACATGCACCTGAAATAAGGGACACACTCAAATGACCAAAAAACCACCCAGGATCCTACATGGAAAGAGATCTCTGGCACCTGGGAGCAAATCACTGAAGCCTGAACAATGAGATTAATGCTGAAGTTGCTTATTTCTTAAATTATATATTGCAGGCAATCCAATGTCTAAATCACAACACAGCTGGGAAGGTTTGCTGAGTATCTTCTATAAGTAATTTACAAGAGTTCATTTTAGTTTGATTCTACACACCCACAAAACTTAACTGTGTTTAAAGGTGTCTGAACTCTCCTTTTTGAAATTTCCCTTAAAAGACACCATTGCAAGGCTGTATCTAAATAATTCAGGCTAATTGTTTAATTCATTAGTATCTAAATATTTGCACTGTCATGTTATAGTGCAGTAAAGCATTCTATTACCCCAGCTCCTGTTTTGAATTAATCAGCAGAGTATTAGTTTAATGAGCTGGTTCTATTACTGTAATCCCAAAAAGGAACACATCTTACGTCATGGAAATTATGGAGGTGGATATTTATACACATTAACACTGTGACATTCTGAACAAAACATGCAATCTGCATTCCTTTCTCTCCCTGCTACTTCTGCTGAGTTATTTCAAGGTATAAATCCAATATTGTTAGAGGTAACAAAAAAATAAAAGGCTTAGTCAAGTCTCAGTGAGAGTGTTCAGCTTTGCTGGTGCAGAGTTAACAGATCAAGTTACCTCTTACAAACACTCAAACCCACTGTGGTTTAGCAGAACAAAAGGCACAGAAAACTGGGAAAAAATAAGTAAATATGTACCGCAGATAATAAACCCAAAACTTTGGTTCACTTCCAGTTTTACATTTCAAACCCACCCAGTCTGACTATCTAAAATCAACATTTAATGCTCACAAAAGAAGTGGGAACATAATAAATACAAATGTCAGCACAGAGAAAAAGGAATCTTTTCTTTATTGACAAAAAAATAAATGGTTAAAGCAGAAGTGGAGAAGGGCTCATACAAATATTGGGCATCAAATACTATCACAGGACTATCATGGCTACAAATACAATCAATGGACAATTAGGACACATCGACTTTTGGTCATAACATTTCCTGCACTTGTTTGAAGTGGTTATTTTATAAAGTTAAAAATATCCAGGACATATTTCATAGAGAAAAAACCCTCAAACCTGCTCAAAAATTAAGAACTAAAAGTCTGTCTAAGCCAAAATGGCTGTGAACATTATTTGGCACCTAGTGCTTAATGGGCTTAAGGCCTTTTAATTCAATGCTCCTTATTAATACATAATTTCAGGGTTATTGGAAGAAAAGTGGTCAAGACATCAACTCTTTATTATGAATCTTTGCTTATCCTTGATTCCGACAAGCTTTTAACATAACTCACTTGGACATGTATGCCAGCAATAACTCCCTGATTCATTTATCCCTCCTCCCACTGCACTTTAATCAAGGTGCAGTGTTGGCCCTGATGAGGAATGGTACCTGTTTGTTGAAGTCAGCCACAGTGTCATCCTGCAGGAACTCTGCTGGCACCTCCAGCCTCACCAAGAAACGTGCCAGGTAAGCTCTGGTCCTGAGCTCACTGGTCCTCTGAAGAAGCCAGTGCAAGACAGGATGAATTACAGCTTTGCTTCCAGTAACCAGCCCCTGGCGAAAAGCACTCCTGTATGGAACCAACCAGGAGAAAATGCCAGTAAATCTCAAACAAAAGAATGCTGGCTTGGAACAAAAAATCTGCAATGTTTTGACATTCCTTCTCCACTTGCCTAATGATTTTTGTAATGCTGTTAGAAGAGAAAATGCTCATGATGAGGCTTGGGTTTGATTAGCCTGGAAAAGAGAAGGCTGAGGGATTTGCACATTCCAGAACCTGAAGGAAGCACAAAATAGAGATCTAGAGGAACTTTTTACCAGGACAATGGGAATGGCCTCACAGTGACAAAGGGCTTTGAATTAGGAAGCAATTCTTCCCTGTGAGGGTGCTGAGGCCCTGGCACAGGGTGCCCAGAGAAGCTGTGGTGCCCCATCCATGGAAGTATTCAAGGCCAGGCTGGATGGAGCTCTGAGCAGCCTGGGATGGTGGAAGGTGTCCCTGCCATGGCAGGGACTGGAACAGGTGATCTTTAAAGTCCCTCCAACCCAACCCATTCTGAGCTGGAAGTCTGCAGGTCAAGCTCCTGATTCTTCTGCCTTGAGTCAGATAAAAACCCCATAACACACTACAAGGATAAAGCCAGCAGTGACAGCCTTGGGGATGCCGGGCCAGCGAGGGGGATTTGGGATCACCTGGCACAGGTGAGATGGGACCGGGACCGGGGCTGGGCAGGGCCGGGAGGCGCCCTCTGCCGGCCCGAGCCGCCACTGCAGGCAGCGCCCCCCTGGAGCCACACCTGGGACCCCAAAACACCCCCGGAGACACGGGAACAGCGCCCACATGGAACCCCAAAACATCCCTGGGGACAGCGCCCACATGGAACCCTAAAACACTCCCAGGGACACGGGAACAGCGCCCAGCTGGAGCCACACCTGGGATCCCATCCCAACATCCATGGGGACATTGGAGCAGTGCTCACCTGAACTAAAGGTCAGTACCATATAACCCAAAATAGATGTTTTAACGTGATTTGTAGGCAAAAAGGTACTCACAGGTCAGACACAGTCCCTGGAGGTTTGTATTTGAGGATTCCAAGGAGATTCAGCATTCTTTTAGCTGTTTGTTCTGGCAGCTCCTCTCTGATGTCCACAGCATGCTGAACAGGTTTTAAAATAAGTAATTATTCTTTATTATTATTCATATAGTAGAAATTATTGTAATTATTATAAACCAATCTATTTAATAATTAATTACTAAGTTTTAGAATAACACTATATTATTTCCTACCACCAATTATATTTTTTTTTTAGAAACTTGTTTGTCCAAGTGATGTTAGTTATCTGGCAACACTGAAAGAATTGGTTTTATTAATTTACCAGGCAACAGTGAGATCATCCCTTATATCACCAAACTTCAATTCTCTTCTAATGGATTTTCCTGTCAATTTACCCCAGGAATCTCTTCTCCCTGCTCATGGGATCTCATCTGTGCAGTCACACTGACCACATCCACCCTGAAAGTCAGACATCCTGGCACAGGTACCCAGTCCCCAGGTGTGTGAATGGTCCCTTCTGATCTCACACACACTTTTGGCAGCCTCCCAGGACTGGGATTTAATTTCCATTGCACCAGCACAGTCGGGAGGTTCAGCTCTTGATCAGCTCCTGCCCTGGGTGCAGGACACAGCCTGGCTTTGACTGAACACGATTGTCAGTATGAACCAAGGTCTTTAATTTCACAGGAAAAACATCCAAGATCTTTAATTTCACAGGAAAAACATGGTCATCATCCTCTGAGGAGCAGGGATGCTGCCGCCCTGCCCCAAGCAGCATTTGCTGCTTTGCCAAGAGCACTCAGACGTACAGGCAGGAAGGATTCTTGCCAGGCACATTTATTTCCTGGAAAATTCATACAAGCTTCTTTTGGTGAGACAAACAGTGCAGGATTATACTGAGCCAGGCTTAAATAAAAGCAAATTCCAGTGTCAGGCCCCCTCAGGAGGCGTGAGCAGCCTGAGTGCCCTCCTTACCTTCGGGTCAATCTCCCCCAGAACATCGCTGAGCAGCTGCAGCAGCTGCAGCGGCTCCAGGGAGTCAAACGAGATCAAATTGTAGTTCTTCCTGAAGGGCTCCTGATTGAGCTTCTCAACAATGACCTGCATTTGGTCACCCATAACTGCGGCCTGGGAGAGCCTCTGCAGAGGGCACACAGCAGATGCCGGGGGGGCGGTGACCGGGTCCGGCCGCCCCTCGGTGCCGGGATCGGGGCAGCGGGATCGGGGCCCGGGCCGGGCCCTGGCGGGGAGGCCTCGACCGGAGCCTCGCGCGCGCCGTTACCGCGGGGACGGTTGCCAGGACACGGGCGCGGCGTCACTTCCGGCGTTACCGGCGAGCGGCGCGAACCGGGCCGGGGCCGCGAAGTGAGTGGGCGTGGTCTTGCACGGAGGGGGCGTGGCCCGGGGTGAAGGGGCGGTGTCGAGCTATGAGGGGGCGTGGCCTGGCCGTGAGGGGCGCGGCCGAACTGTGAGGGGACCGGCACCGGTATCGGGACGGTGACCGGCACCGGGCTCTTCTGGCGGACCGCGGATCGCTGCCCTCACAGCCGGCTGTGGCAGCGCGGAGCCCGCCGCACTGGGAGCCCTCCCGTTGTCCCCACAGCGTGCCCCGGTCAGTCCTTCCCGCTGCTCCCCGCAGCCCCGTCCCGTCCCCTTCCCGCCGCGAACGGCCCGGGAGTTGCGGCTGAGGGCTCTGGGGCACAGGGCAGGGCTCTCCTGAGGCTCCTTCACGGAACGAGTGCGAGCAGTGGCAGAAATAGGTCCGAGATTCAGCCTCTGGAGGATAAACTTGGCTCTGCGGCTCCTTCTGAGGGAGGCTGTTGTCGCATGTGTAGGAGATGTATAAACAGATTGCTGCAGTTACCCAATTAAGATTTCTGGCAGCCTTTGACAGCACAAAGGGATGTCAAGTGTGGCTGATGTACGTGTCAGGTGAATGGTTACTTAATTCCTTGGAGATGGAAAGGTGCACAGAGGATCCGTGTGGAACAGGCACAGCCAGTCCTGGGCCCAGGCCTCATCTGGGGAAAATGGCAAATTTATGTCCTCGAGGCTGAGCATCAGTTTTCAGTGTGCCTCAAAGCAGCAATAAATACGTAGTGCATAAATCTGAAACAAGGACAGCAGCTTCAAAAACACCAAACAATCCGAACCAGACTATAAATTAAAGTCAAACTTGCTCATGGAATCTCTCAGTCTGCGAGTTTGTTCTCGCAGATCCTTCAAAAGCCATGCTGAGGCCTGAAATAGTTGGATTTTGGAGCCTCACTGCTATTTCAATTAGGTTCTTGGATAGTCTTAGAATCCCATGTGAGTCCCCAGATGATGGATTAAAATATGCAGTGAGTCATGTTAAATTGGTGCCAATTGAAATGCACAGGTTGTAAATCACTGCAGAATTTGACTCAGTAAGTAGCAACCATAAATGTAATACTTTGCAATTCTAAGCACTGCGACTAACTTAGATTAGCTCCTCTTTTCCTTCTGAGAAACAGAAAATGCTTCATACAATAATTTCATAACATTTATTGGTCTTCACAGGAAGGCTGGGAAGTGACACTGATTGATGTCTGAGCTCTTAACTGGTTAAATGAAGTGACAGAAGGGATGGACGGGTGCCTTGTGGTTGGGCATGAGAGCTGTGCTAGAGCCAGGAACATAATCCAAGTCTCCTGACTCCTGGGTTTGAACTTTAAAACCAGATCATGTTCCCTTTGTGCTTTCAGTCCATATACTGACCTTTAGGAATCGTATTTACCTACAAGTTCCCAGAAGAGATCTGCTTTCCTTTGTCATGCTTTCCTGGTATCAGTTACTGTTTTCTCCGATGAGTATTTTGAGCATGTAGAACACAGAGGGAGCAGATCACAATGGTATTTCTGATGGAGGTGCCTGTGAGGTCCCCATCAGTTAATCCTGGAGAAACTCTGTTTCTGTAAACACTGATCCTCATCCTTCCTCAGTGCTGAGGGGAAGGCAGTTGTGGTCATTGTGGAGAGGGATCTGGGCTGGGTGCTGCTCTGAGATTTTGCTTTCTATTGAGACCATTCCAGTCCTCTCCCCTTCCCAGGAGGAAAGAAACATTCCCCTCTTCTCATGTCTCTGTTACATTAAAGAAGAGGAAGGATGAAAACTTTAGATAATGCCAAGATAAGAAGAAAAAGAGATGGTGAGATGGAAACCCATGAAGTCTGTTCTGACTCTGGGAAAGGAGACTCCATGACCAGACCTTGTTAGAACTGGACTGGCTGAACTTGCTGTCATGTTTGAAAGCTCAAGTGATTGGAGGCAGGAGCAAAATCACACATTGGAGCCCAGTTCTGTGGGACTTCCCAACTTGGGGAAGGTGAGAGAGTTCCCATGTCATCCTTAAAGTTTTGTGTTACCATGATCCTTTCTTGCACCAGGCTTGTGCTCTCCATGCATGCAGCCCCCTGGCTGCCCCTGCTGCTTGGCATTTACAGAACCTGAATATTCACAATTACTGCCTGAAAGAACACAATCAAGGCTTAGCTCAGTGCCTTGACCTCTTTATCACAAGAGAATCTTCACAGATAGAGATTATAAACTCCCAGTGCAGCCTTGGGTAAATATTACAGGAAGCAGCTGAGATTTGTTTATGCTTAACTTGTCTTAAGTTATCTCAGTTTGGGTGATGTGCTGTCTGAGTCAAGTCTTACAGACTCGAGGGCCAGTGTTCCAGTTTACTTACTGTATAATTCTGGGGGCATTTTCCAAATTAGTTTGCATGGAGAATGATACAGATTTTGAAGGAAAGTTTGATGTGAGAGTTGCTCTAAGAGTTCAGCTCTACAGTTCCATCCAGTTCTCTGCATAGAATTTGTCTTTTCTTTAGCTTGGGAAAGGCTTGTGGAAGCTGCTTATTGCAAAGACATCCTGCAGAGGTGACTTGGGGAGGAAGGAGGATGGAAACAATCCAGAGCTCTCTGGATCTGCAGGCACAGCTTCCCTGCTCCCTCCCGCCTTTCTCCTCCCTTTGCAGCCGCTGCTGTGCAGATGCTGCCGAGCAAAGTTGTGACAGAGCTCGGCCGCAGAGAGCAGCAAATCCGAGAGGGACAAACCTGAGCGAATGAGAATCCGGCTCCCCGAAGAGACATCACCTTATATGGGAACAGCACGGACAGGAGCGTGAACGGCCCGGCCGGGCTGCCGAGGTCAGACCCCAACCAGATGGAAGATGTTAATGTGAAAACAAGAGCTTTTAGGAAGAGGAGACAATACTTCTGCCTTGCTCAAGCAATCTGAGCCCTCCTCTTTGTTTGTTTCAGTTATTATAAATATTGTGCTGTGTGTACACATAGGCCTGACTGTGTTATATTAAAAATTAATTTCTTTATGGCTATTCTAGTACCTAAATGCATCCCCAGCCTGTTTCTGGTTCCCACTTGCAGCTGTACTGTGGTCAGCTAAAGCCTAAGGAGTGATCACAGACATCTTTAAAAATTCAGCCTGTTTGTGCAGAACGCGGCTTGTTCCTGTGAGCTGAGGCATTTAAGACAATAGCAGCAGCCAAGAAGTCTGTCTGGTTCTGAATGTTTTGTCATGTCTACATTTGTAAGTGATTTAAAGTACTAAAGGACTGGAAGAACAACATTAGATCTGTGTTGTAGGGTTTGTATATTTTGTGCTTTTATGAGAGTATTGTGTTGCATGAGAGAGGATCCTGATCCTTTAAATCTGGGTCTAATGGATTCTTATCCAAACTTGTGTCTTTCAGACTGAGCCTGGGATTTGGAGGCCGGACCTTGAGAGCTCTGCAGGTTTCCAGCCCCACCTCCTGTGTGTGCAGTGTCAGTGTGGCCTCACACCTCTCCTGCCCCTGGGCCAGATGCACACAGCTGGCTCAGAACAGGCTGGGCAGCTGCAGCTTTGTGTGACAAGGTATGTGCCACCAATGGCTCTGCTGAGAGGAGCAGTGACTTCATCACTCACTTTGGTCCCAGCACCTCATACAAACCAGGCTGAAACCACATAGAATGGTGTCCCAAGCAATATGGGATAAGAAGCTGGAGGCCATTGATGACCCCAGAACCCCAGAACCCCACTGCCCTGTGCCTTGCCTGGCACTGCCAGCCCTGTGGAGTGGGTGCTGGGTGTTCTGCCCAGCCCACAAGAGTGTTACTGGCAAAGTCTGGTAGTCCTAAGGGGAGATGATGCCACAGCAGCAGCAAAACCACTGGTGTGGTGTTAGACCCCCTTGGAGGGTGGATTGTGGATCCTCTGAGGTGGGAGTGTGGCATAGAATGTTATTTAACAAGGAGGGGTTGGTTGGGCAGAGTTAACTCAGCTTTCTCTAGGAAACACTCACAGTTTTGTTCCTTGCCACACTGCTTGGTTTTTCTTGTCTGAAAAATCCAAAATAGCTCCACTGATTGGTGTCAGGTTTACCTCAGTGTTTCTGAGATTAGAGGCTGCTCTTTAGAGCCTCCCGTTCATGGTCAGATGAAATGGTCACCCCTTGCAGCAGATTCCAAGAACAATAAGATGTTTTAGGAATGTGCCCTAATTGATTGCCTCTAAAGGGCAAATTTTGCTCTGTGCTGCCAAGCAAGGGCTGTTCTCAGTGATAAGTTTGCTGAACAAAGTCTGCTGAGGTTGGTGGCGTTGGTTTCCTTCTCCTGGGAGGGCGGCAGGCCAGGACATTGCGCACACTGATCCCAATCACACCAAGGACCAAACCTGCAGGAAATCCAAGTGGCCTTACTGAGGTTCTGTGCCCACCTTCTGCTGCTCAGAGCTGGGTTCCCACTGCCACTTTCCAACAACATTGTTATCCCAAAGCACTGTTCTCCAGGAGGAAAAGGCTGAAACGCTGTCAAAACAGAGGATATAAATAAAGGAACATTGATCAGTTGCTTTGTATTTTTGTTCTTCAGATTCTATTTTATCTCCATCCAGAAAAGTCTGTTGTTAACCTGAATTGGTGCAAGTGCTTGTGGCTTGTTTTTCAAAGCAAGCCTTTTATATCACTTTTATGTAATGTAGAAAGTATCTTCTGAACATACAATAGTTTTTTCAAACTTGACAGTGCTTTTATGAGTTAGATGAGCTGGGTGACATTCCTGTCAGCTTTGGAACAGAGGTGTCCTTCCTCCTTAACACATTCAATTCATGAGAAAGTAAAAATGTTAGGCCAAGGTTTTTGAAGCAATCAGCATGGGGCACAAAAATAGTCACTGAAAAATTAAAGCCTATGTTTTTAAAGCTCTTTTAAAGAAAAACAACATGGACAGGACACTATCATTTGTGACAGAAAAAGAGTCTAGGTGCACACAACACAGCATGGGGAAAAGTTTTTGGATGACATCAAGGCCTGTTGCAGATAAATGATGTTTCCAAATGGCATCTGAAGGGTCAGGATGTCACCTCACATTGTCTGTGTCATTTAGGATGGGAAAATGGAAATTCTCTTCTTATGTGCATCAATTCAAAGCCAAAAGGTGTGAAAGTGAAACCAAGGCAGAATTTGATCCAGCTGATGTGTCTCATCCAAAAATTCTCTCACCTACTTGAAAATGACCATCTGACTTTTATCCTGGAGTGCCTTTTGTTCAAGAATGGTGTAAAGAAGCTGTCATGTTTTATTCTTATGGGCTTATTTGTCTTTTCTGTTTTGTCCAGACAGTTGTCTAGCCACTTCTCACAGACTCTGACAGGAGAGGATGATGTTAGCAGCTCAGTGAGTACCAGTGTGAAGGAAGTGGCCCCCAAAAGCAGCAGGATCTGGGTTACAGCAGAATACACTGTACCAATGCAGGCAAGTCTTCAGTTAATGTCAGTTCAATATTCAGAATTCAGATTTCTGCCCACTTTTACATTCTTGTTTAATTGGCTCATGTTGTTGAACTAAACTTCCAGCTGAAACACTTGATTTCTCAATCTGTCACCAGATCCAGATATGAAACTTCTTATAAAATTGTGAAGGAAATTACTTCACCCTCAGCCCAAACAATGACAAGCACTGTTGACCCAAGCAAGGGGCTAAATAAGGATTGATGAGGTGTGGCAGGACCATGGTTTGGGTAGTTCCTTCTGCAGCTTCCTCCTATAGAAAGCTGCAACAATCTGAAATGTCAAGCTCCCTATCTTACGTTTGAGGAGGACAGGTTGAAACTGTCTTTAAGTGGCAAAAACCCCTTGAGTAAGAGCTTGTTTCTTTACAGTAATTCAAACAGGATGATGTGTGAATTATAATGCAACTGTTAAAAACCTGTGAGGTCAGGGGTTCCCTGAGGAATCCATGGAAAGCCTCCCAAAGTGAGTGAAAGACATCTACTTTTGTGTGTGTGTTGAAAGAAAGAGACATGACAATGTCATGAAATGTTAAGGTGCTCTCTCTGCCTAGGCACCTATAGACCTCATGTATGTAAAACAGCTCTTTCCTTCACAGCCACACTCCTAACACTCATTATAATTCCCAAATAATTGACTTCTGCCCAGCTGCCCTGCTGTGTGATCCTGCAGTGGAGTCACAGCCTCCAGTTCGTGCCACCATGCAGCTGCCATAGAAACAGCTTCAGGTGTCACAGGCTCATCTTCAATTCATTGGAGACATTTGGCTCATTAATTCAGATGTCAAGGAAAAATGCATCCACGTAAGAGAGCTTTAATCAGGGACTGAAATAATAAAAAAACTTTCCTAATGTGGGGTTTTCTTCTGCAAAGAAAATGTGGAAGTTCTCTGTGGGTTCATTTATCACATTGAGGTTCATTTCACTTCCCTGTGGGGTGGATTGGTTGTCTGTGCTTTGTGCTGCAGGCTGATGTTTGGGGATCCTCCTCAGACCAAAGAACAATCTCTTCATCCTGCCCACACAGATCATGAAAACCTCAATGGTGCCAATCTCAGTGAGATAACAAAACTCTGGGAGAAAGACTCCATGGAACAATGCTGCTGTGACCTAGAGCAGGATGGAAGGGCCTGGTAGCCATCTTTTGTTATAACCCCATGACTGTACAATGTCCAAGATAAAAATGTTCTATTTCTAGTTTTCAGCAGCCAAAGAATGAAAAAAAAAACTTAGAAACTATTTTATTTCAACTGAAATGATGGAATTGATACTCTAAAGAAGTGAATTGTAATGAATTTTAGTTCCTCTCAGCCAGCTTTGAAATATATGCATAAGAAACTAGGTCAATTAGCACTTTCATTAGATCATTTAGAAGCAGATACGTATAAAATATAAGGTACATATAAGTTTCTACATTTTTATCTCTTCTTCTCCCAAATTTGGGGTTTTCTGCAGAAACAGAGCAGTTTCCCACTGCCAGGTCCCCTCTAGTGCCCACAATGCCTCCTACAGCTCCTTCTGCTGAGGTTTTTCAGCACTTGAGAGCAAATTCCATTCCCTTCTCATGTGGACAGAGTTATGGTCTGCAAAAGGCTTTGTCCAACAACAGGAAGGCTGTAATTGTTCATACAGCATCCGGGAAAGATATGCATGAGCTTCCTGAGTTAATGAAATCTGAAGGGCTTGTTACAAAGTTTCAGTGACTGCCAGTCATTTTGAAATGTCACCCTCTGTAGGCTCCTGCTGGGATGGTACTGAGGGAGTTTTGCTTTCAATTACATTGCACATTCTGCCTTGTTCCCTAACCTTCCTCTGACGTGCCAGGAGTTGGTCACTACAGGCACCAAAAATAATGGATGAGAGGTTTGCTCCAAACCTCTGATGTATAAAGTTCCTTCACAAGTCCCATTGGCAAGAAGATAAAATGGAGGAATCACTAAAAAGCAGATCTGAGTGTTTATTTTCTACCAGAACAATACCAAGGCCAGAGCCCAGGAAGCTGTGCCATGTGGCTGAGATACTGAGGTAGCAATGTGGGGCTTTGGTTACACCCAGGATTGTCTTCATGGACCAGATTCCTTTGGAAGGTAAATCTTATTAACTACACAGGAGGCCTCATTTCCTTCCTCTTAGTTATGGCAGGAGCTGAACAATTGCATGCTGGCAAGAAGGTTCTTTTTATTTTGGATTGTTCCTTTCTGCCTGAGGCAGGGCACTGTTGCTGGATTAGCTGGCTGAAGGACTGGTTTTTGTAACACCTTTTTTCAGAAGAGCTTTGGATCAGGTTCCAGATGCTCCCCAGTAGATGATGACCAACAGTTTCCCATTATAGGTTCATTAATTTTTAGTTCTTTAAAAATTAACACACGTAATTAATGTCTTGAGTGTTATACAGTGAAACTATTCAGTGCCTTTCCTGCTCAGGTAGCATCCACAAAGGTTGATTTGGTTTGTAATTAAATCTCATTCATTAACTTGCTTTAGAAGACATGAGAAGTCCCTCATGGAAGCTACACATCATCCAGCTAATGTGCTGTTTGTCATCACACATCTCTGGTGCAAGGCATTGCTCAAAATGCAATGACAGGAAAAATATTTCCTGCTTAGGAGCCCTGTCCTTTACAAGGATGGCTGCTTGGGAGATTGGGTTTCCCCCTAGGAATGGCTGTCTTGATGGAATTCAAATACTCCTGATCTTACCCTGTAGTAGCTGTGCAGCTCTGGTGTGAGTGAGCACACGGCTGTGGGGACCAGCAGTGAAACTGCCAATTCATGGGGCAGAGATCAGCACCTGTCAAATGTGGAAATTCTCACTGCTATTCTATAGCAAGATTTATATCAGAAGGCTCCTGTTCATGTTTCAGCTGTAATTAGAGACTTGGCTTAGGCTTGGCCCATACAAATAAGTGCAATAAAGAGAGAGCAGTTGATACTCAAAACTAAGAAAATCACCCTTATCTTTCTTGCTCTCCTGAGCCACCTAACTGCCTGTTATTCTTAGCAACATATTCCTCCCACTGACAGCTTCCCAGGTAATAGTGTAGTGGCATAACATTGATGTATTTAAGTAAAAGAAGTTTGTTCATTTGATGTTTCTTTTTTGGCCTGTGGTTCTGAGGAGTTCTGAAGATTTCACTGTGCCAATAAACACAACATTCACTTCCCAAAATTTAATTACACCATTAAGTGCAAACATTCCTCAATGCCTTCTGAAGAGTAAGTAGTAGTGCTCTGAAAATTTTGTGTAAATTGGCATTCTTTACTCAAACAGGCTGTGCATTCAGGACTGTATCTGCCTGAGTGACAAATGGAAAGTTTCTATATTTTTTTAGTCTTATTAGTCCTCCAGGAACCAAGGGAAATAAGGAAAGCTTGGGAACAGCCTCTCAGCAAAACCATTTCTCCCATGCACAATAGAATTGCTTATTCAGCTATCCTGGTTTATATTAGGGTAAAATCACTATAGCACAACAGATGTGTGATTCAAGTAAGGTGAAAGGGTTTTGTTCACACAGGTAAAATTTTGCTGGTGGCAATATCCAAAGAGTAAAGAATTCATCTCAATTCCCAGATCCCAGTTAGGGGCACATATATCTGGAAGCTACAAACAAAAAAATTCATATGTTTACAAAGTGAGCAGATGTAACACAGGTTCTGGACAGAGATGAGACAGCTCTATCAGGTCAGCTCTGAGCACAAAGCTGCTGCAGAGGAGGCTTCTGTCTATAGCACCAAGAGCAGATGGGAAATAACCTCTACCCTGAGGGCCACAAGAAACCTCTGATCCTGGAAGGAGTTAGGAAAACTCTCAAATAAAACCTGACTGACCTGCAGGCTAAAATCTAGCCCATAAAAATATCTCTGGAACCACTGAACACAGAATAAAAGGGCATTTCATGTCTGTGCAAGCAAGAAGATGGAAGAACATGTCATAATGTGGTGTGTGGAGTGAGTCAGTGCCTTCAGAGAATACAAATCATATACTGGTGAATGGGAAGCAAATGATCTCAGGAACTCTGATTAAACCACTCAGAGTCTCCCAAACTTAGCTTGCAGTAGGATGTGCAGGAGAGAGTGGAATCAATTAAAAGCTTGCTCTGCTCTGGTTTGTTGGCATCAAGATGGCAAAGCAGAGCAGCAGGGACTGAGCCCAAAAAGAAAGGAGGAAAATGAATTTTTCTTTAGGTGTCTCTATCTTCAGAATACCTGGAGAGGGTAGCAAGCAGAAGGCTGAGCTGCTGGCTTTTACACCAGACATATCCTCCCTAAGTTTCCTCTTTTGATACTTGAACAGGCAACCAACTGTAGAACAAATTTTGAATAGCAATGACAGAGGGATCTGTGGGTAT
Organism: Zonotrichia albicollis; assembly: GCF_047830755.1. Lineage (NCBI taxonomy): Eukaryota > Metazoa > Chordata > Aves > Passeriformes > Passerellidae > Zonotrichia > Zonotrichia albicollis. The sequence goes on from NC_133836.1 coordinate 2,708,381, forward strand.
CTGCCACTCCTGGAACTGACCCTTCAGCTAAGCAAATTCCTATTCAAATCATTTATTTAAATGAAGGTGAACAGGGCTTAGAGATCAGTCAAGTATACCAGACAAGAACAATACAGCACTTTGAGTCCTGCCAGCATGTGTGAGACAGAAGGCATATGGGTATTGTTATCAGAGCTTGGATATTGGTGTCATTGTGTGGTATAGAAGGTCTTTCAGTTTAATATAATGATTTTTGTCTGCACTGCCAGCCTTTCATTGTCACATTTAAAGGCTGTCTTTGCTTTGTGCTCCGTGACTGCCTATTGATCCATGAGCTGATGTGAGCTGTGCACCAGGAAAGTCAGGCTTTTGATAGAATAAGAAAGTGGAAGTTGGTTAAGGCTGCCATGGTTCTTGCCACTCTGTACTGATCAGAGAATGGAAGATGCTGATGTCCAGAATGCTGAAGTGTGCTCAGGACTTCAGAGCTGGTCTAGAGTAACATGATTTTAAAGCTATCAGAGCCTGGGCACTCTGTGACCAGAGGATGTATTTTCTTGATTCACCTAAAAATTGCTGCTTTGCTGTGGTGTGTGCGTGCCCGCGGGAGTGCGTCGGTGGGGAAACAACTCGTGAGGTGTCGATTCGGCTTCGCTGGGTGGGTGATGGCAACACACAAAAACAATCCTCCTCCAGACCTGCTGATCCATCATCATTGTCCCCATTGTGCTGTGTCAAGTGCAGAAACCAGTGGGGAGGATCCCTGCTGAAAATCCTCTCGGTGGTTGGATGAAGCAGCAAATGCTGTTTGCTTTGATTTATGTTGGGAATTGTTGCAGAGCCATCCTGTGAAATTTTGTGCTGCTGGCAAGCTGTTGCACCAGCCAGTCCAATGAGAACCATGAAAATGAAGAATCTGAGCTGATGTGTACTGGTGAGTCCCATGAGAACCATCAGAATGAAGAATCTGAGCTGGGGCTAACCCTTAGACAAGGAGCCTCTTCCCCAGACTGCCAAAAGTGCTGCTGCTGTGACAAATGCCAACCACCTCAGAAGCACCATGAGCAGCTCTTGCTGAAGGAAAAAAGGGCAGCACATCACAACCTGAACTGGTTTCAGCACCTGCTGCTGTCTGACTGCACCCTGAAGAAAGCCAGAAGTCACCTCAGAGCGTGACCCTGAAGGGAGGAAGCCCAAAAGATGCATCACCTAAAAAATGTGCTGAGCATTTTTCTGCCCCAGCCTTGTCAGCTCTCTGCAGCCCTGGATTGCAAGGCTCTGGAAAGAGGCCACTGAGTGAGTTTCATAACTCACCATTGAAGACCATGGTCCAACCAGATCAAACGTGCTCATTTTAGACAATTCCAGTGACACCAAGCATTTTCTGAAAAGCCCAGTGGGTTCTCTTTGTATTGCTCTTTTTAGCTTGAACCAAGGAATTACAATGAAAAGTACTTTTACCATTTTTGTGAAATATTTTTGGGCATTTCTTTCTTATTTATTGGAATTAAAATGTGAGGCTTTGCCCTCCTGTTTGCTCTTAGTTTCAAGCAGGCCTTGCCTCCTCTATCTCCTCCCCTGAACTTGTGTGAGTAGCTTTGTGCTATGATGTGTAAGGCCAGAGTACATCCAAGGAGCAGCAAATTCAGGGTAAATTAATCTGTGCTCCAACACCTTTTCTATTCTCTATTTTTATTCTATTTAGACACGTTCTATTTTTGTAGAAGCAAGGTGAGAAGGATTGTAACAGGTGTGTTCTGCACTCCTTTTAAGAAAGCTTTGTTGTTTCTGAGCTAACCCAGCAGTTTGCCATTTCCATTTCCCACATACATTTTAAGATATATTGCTGGCAGATTATGCCACTTGTATTTACATCTGCAATTGAAAAATGCATTAATTTTGTTAATATTCATAGGACAGCATCTTATATATCTAGAGTGGGAAAACACTACCCTAGGTATTTATGTATTTCTGTTCTAGCATATGAACAAATTCTCCTTTTGAAACTTACACTGAATATTCACTCATATTCCTATCATTTCCCCACTTCTTTTGGTCTTTTCTATTTTGGCTGGTTTTGTAAAAAATTAGGCTTTTTACTAATATGTAGCTGAACTAAAGAGTCCTAATAGTTTTGTAGTGCCTGAAATTCCCACTGCCACATTGTCCGTTCATCTTTTCCTGATGCTTTACCTGCTCTTATGAGCGTTATAGTGATGTTTCTACAATAATGACTGTGTTGGGTATCTCAGAACAAGGTAGAGGGTACATGAACTTTGCTTTTATAGCAAAGATTAATTCTGCAAGAGGATAAATAAAGAATTTGGTCACTGTGGAGGGAAAGGGGACATTCTTGATTATGCTCTGCTCTCTTTTGGAGGCAGTTGTTTGGTCCTTGCAGTAATTTAAGCTGTGCCAGGGTAGGTTTAGGTTGGACATTAGGAAGAATTAGGAAGAATTTATTCCCAGAAAGTGATTAAATATTGCAACGTGCTGCCCAGGGAGGTGTTGGAGTCACCGAGCCTGGAAGCGTTTAAGTAAAGAGTGGCGTGGCGCTCGGTGCTCTGCTCTATTTGTCAACGTGGTGTTCCGTCACAGGCTGGCCTCGATGATCTCAGAGGGATTTTCCAGCTAAAAACCCTAAAATGGGTTCTGTGATTCTGTGAAAACAGCCGCGTAAAGTCCGCGGGTGCCGCTGCCTCCGCTGGCCTCGGGCAGTTTGCTCCGGGCCCCGGGGCTGCGGCAGCGCCCGGCGGGCGGCTCGGGGCGCTGTGGGGCTGCGGCAGCCGCGGCCCGGCCCGGGACGGCTCCGTGCCGGCCGCCTTCCCGTCCCGGCCGCCGCCATGGCGCTGTGCGGGGCTCTCCACAGCTTCCTCTTCGAGTACGACACCCCGCGCATCGTGCTGATCCGGAGCCGCAAAGTGGGGCTTATCAACCGCGCAGTGCAGCTCGGCATCCTCGCCTATGTGATCGGGTGAGCGGGCAGAGCGGCGGGGTCCGGGCCGCCCTGAGGGGCAGCGGGCGGCTCCGCGCTGGGAGCCCCGCGGCTGAGGGCGGGAGCCGCCCCTCCCTCAGGGACCCTCAGGGACCGGTCCTGTGAGGGCAGCGCGGGCTGAGGGGGGCCCGGAGCTCACCGAGCGGCCTTAACTGGGATTGTGGGCAGAATCGCAGAATATTCCGAGTTGGAAAGGACCCCACAAGGATCAGGTCCAACTTTTAAGCGAATGGCCCAAGGGCTCTTCAGGAGTGGGACCATCTCAGATGGTGATTGTCGAAAGCAATCAGTCTGAAAGTAAAAAATATCACCCCAAAAATCAGACAGGAGATTGCCAATCTTGTGACTCTCTTGTAAGGAAAAGTTGTGAAACTGTCTGGAATGGCCCTTTCAGGTAATATGGAAAAAGGAGAAATTCCAACCTGAACTTATTAACGGTGTTTATTTATTGTTTCTTGCAATCCTTCTCTTTCAGGTGGGTTTTTCTGTGGGAAAAGGGTTACCAGGAAACAGACTCTGTGGTCAGTTCTGTAACCACGAAGGTCAAGGGTGTAACACTGACAAACACATCCACCCTGGGGGCCAGGATCTGGGATGTAGCTGATTATGTCATCCCTCCTCAGGTATTAACCACTTTCACATGCAGAAAGAGGGTTTTCTAGCAAGCAGCTATTGCTTTGCAAAAGTCCACTGAGAGCTGGAGCAGCTTTGCTTTGTTGCAGATCATGCTGAGCCCGTGCCCTGGGGAAGCTTATTACAAGAAAAGTGTCTATGTGCGTGCTTGTGTAGAGTTGTAGAATGGTTTGGGTTTGGAAGCAACCAAGATAATCTTGTTCCACTCTTCTGCTGTGGGCAGGGCTGCTATCCCACATTACTCCACACCCTGCCCAACCTGGCCTTGAACACTTCCAGGGATCCAGGGGCAGCCACAGCTTCTCACAACCTGTGCCAGGGCCTCTCCACCCTCACAAGGAAGAATTCCTAATATCTAATCTAAATCTCTTCTGTTTTAGTTTAAAACTGTTCCCCCTATACTATCTGACTGTGTAAAAAGTCCCCCTCCCTCATTTTTATAAGCCCTCTTTGGGTACTCAAATGGGCTCTAAGTTTTCCTTGAGCCTTTCCTTCTCTGAGGGTGCACTGATCCCACTGTCCATGGTGCCCACAAAGACTTGCAACAGCACGGGTCCTGCCAGAGGAGGACTTTGCTGGCATCAGGAAGAATCTGCAACAATAACGACCTGTCATCTTTCTTAATGCTTTCTAAAGCAAACAACCCCAAGTTAAGTTGTTGGCAGAAGCCACAGGAACAGCTTGCAGGTCACCTGATGCAGAAGTGAGCAGGAAGCATTGCTGTAGTTACTGATTGCCTGTATCTGTGGGAATCTGTGCTGTGTGGGCCACATGTGGTGGCCTTCGGGCTGGGCAGGCACAGCCAAGCTGCTGGTCATGGGTCCCTCTGTGTACATGACATGTGGTGCAGAAAAAAGGACAGATTTAGCCAGATTTTGGCTGAGTGGTCATATTTGCGTATCAGCGGAGCGGAAGCAGATGACAGATCTGGAGTCATACAGATGTGAAAGTAGTGAAAGTAAAGTAATGAAAATAGTGCTCCCTGAAGGAACAGGACCGGGCAAATTCCTGACTGGTAGATTGCAAAAATAAAGAGTGGGAGCTGGCTCGGACTTGCAGCTGGAGCTCTATTTCTGCACCTGCCTTACAACTCCCCTGAGGAGCTGTGTGAGCTGTTTTTGTAATGTGAATGAGGAACTTTAGGAACTTTGGGCCGAGTGGGAGGACAGAAGGAGCTGCCAGTGCCACAGTCCTTCCTGTGCCTAAACACAGCAGCACCAGGCAATACACATAGGATTCTGCTGCTTTAGCACTGCACCAGCAGTGTCCAGGGCAGGTCCCCTCTGCTGGGCCACCTGGGCTCTGACAACAAAGCTGTTTGCTGCAGTGCCTTGGATGCTCTTTGCAGACTGTCCCTCCTAAGTTTCCTTCTTGTTTTGCATGCTCAGGGTGAGAACACTGTGTTTGTCATGACCAATGTGATCCTTACACTGAACCAGAGCCAAGGCCACTGCCCGGAGGTAGGTGCAGAATCTGCTTTAATCCTGCCTTGTGTGGGTGGGAGTGTGGGGGGGAGGGTTCTCAGAGTTTTCTGTAACTATTGTTCCTCTCCAGCTCCCAGACGATCAAACAAAGTGCGAGGTGAAGAACAACTGTGTTCCAGGATATGTCAGCACCCACAGCAGTGGTAAGAAACCTGCTACAAAAGCTCCTTTCAGTCTGGGCTGTGGTGCCTCTGTGCTGTGCCTTCCCTGCTGTGAAGGAAGCACCATTTCACTTCAGTCTCCTTGTTCTCTTTCTCTCACATGTAAGAGAACTGAAGCAGAAGCTCAGATTTTTCTTCTGGTGGACTTAGACCAAATGAACTTAGACTGTGTTGGGTGGATGTTGAGTAGATGTGGGCTTTGGTGAGTTAGCAAACAGTGTGAAGCTTTTTCATGGCCTTCAGTCCCTGAAGCAGTATTTCACATGGATGAAGATTTGACTCAGGAAAAGCACCTAATACTTCTTTCTCTGAAGTGACACTTGCAATGGAAGATAATGTGGGGTTTGGTAGTGGCACTTCACCTCTGGGAAAACTGATTTCACCATATGGAGTGTCACAGGTCAAATACTGCCTGGTTTTGCTCAGCAGTACCTCCATGCACGTCTTTCCAGGCATCCAGACCGGGGAGTGTGTTCCATACAACAACAGCATCAAGACCTGTGAAGTCTTTGCGTGGTGCCCTGTGGAGGATGACTATCACATACCCAAGTGAGTGCTCTGTCTTCCTGCAGTGCCCCTCCTGAGAGCAGGATCCTGGTACACAGCTGATGCTTCTGCCACTGACATGCTCTTGGGAAAAGCTGAGGAGATGAGCACCAAGACCTCTGCAGAGTCCTGTTTGTATTTCCTTTTGTTTTGTAGGCCAGCGTTCCTGCGAGAAGCTGAGAACTTCACCCTTCTGGTGAAGAACAACATTTGGTACCGCAAGTTCAACTTCAGCAAGTAAATAGGGAGAGGGTGATCACACTGTCTGGTCTCCTGGGCAGTAAAGGGGATGCAACAACTCTTCTCTTTCTGTTCTGCTGCAGGCGAAACATCCTCCCCACCATCAACTCCACCTACCTCAAGAACTGCGTCTATGATGCCCAGACTGATCCCTTCTGCCCCATCTTCCGTTTAGGGAAAATAGTTGAAGCTGCAGGGCAGGACTTCCAGGAAATGGCTGTGGAGGTATTTGGCAGACCCTTCTCCTGAGCTTCGGCTGTTTTTAAAAAGGAGTGGTGGGGGGTTGTCTCCTCTGCCTCGTGGCATGAGCCACAGAGCACAGATGAGCTGCAGGATGGAGAGTGCTCTGGCCAGAGGGACTGGAGTGCATTCTATTTAACCAATGATTGGCCTTGCTTTGTTTGGGTGGGATTATGTACAAGGTACTGTAGCAGCAGGAAAGGGTATTAGACTGAGCCTGGGATTAGAGTTGGTAAATCAGGACCTGGTCAGCAGAGAGCCTGGTGCTGGGCTGGCCGTGCACTTTGGGCTGCCCATCACCTCCTCTCCTCCACTGGGCAGGGTGGAGTGATGGCACTGCAGATCAACTGGGACTGCAACCTGGACAGAGCCGCTTCCCACTGTGTGCCAAAATATTCCTTCCGGCGCCTCGACAACAAGGACTCTGCCCACACCGTCTCACCCGGCTACAACTTCAGGTAATGTGGCTGTGGAGGGCACCTGGTGCCTCAGCTCCATCTGCCACTGGCACCTGTGGGAGTTTGGGGCTTTCAGTGGTGCTTGGAGAGTGTTTTTGATGCTGTAAGACAGAGCAGGTGGGATCCTCACTGTGTGCAAACCACAGCACAGGGGGGAGGTCATTGAAGCTCCACTGATGGTGTCAGAGTGCCCAAGTCATGTTTGCATCAGCTTTTTGGTGGCTGTTTGATAAATGGGATGGCAATGGGACAACTGACTGTCTCAGGGTGTGCTGATAGGGCAGAATTTGAGGGGACTGAGGTGGGGTTGGGAGACTGAAGCATGTCCTTCACTCTGCCTGGGGGAAAAACTCACCTGTAGCAGTGTCTGTCAGCTGAAGACCATATCTGCACCAGGAGTATCCTGGCATGCACCACCACATCCACATTCTGGCCAGTACAGCTAAGTCCAGCACTTCCAGTAAAACACCAGCACAGAGCTGGCAGCTGGTTGCATCCAGACTCAGACTGTAATATTAAATAAGGATTAGCCACCTTGCCAAGGTCCTTGCAAGATTCCTGCTTGTGAGGAAACACAGCTCAGGGCTGTTATTTGTAGAATAACAAAATCTTGCTTAGGACAGAGGATCTTTGGGTGGAACTTGGATGAATTTGCTGAGGAGCTGTGCAGAGCACAAATGTGTGTTTGGGAGGTGCTGGGCCGGCAGGTATTGGGGTGTCTGGACCGTCTGGAGGATATCACAGCTGGATCTGAAATGCTCTTGCTAATTCCAGACTCTGGTACAGCCCCTTACCATTCCTTCCTTTTCTCTTCCACCCTCTTCTCTGCTTCCTCCTGGCTTAGTCAACCACGTGGCAGAGTAAGTCTGATCTCACTTATTTGTTCTCATCCCTTTTTCCTTGTGGTTTGTCCCCCAGTGTGGAACGCGGAGCAGCCTTTGTGTGCCGGGCCGAGCCGCGCGGTGCTCCCGGCCCTGCCCTCTCGTGGCTGCCTGGTCCCCTGCAGCCCCTGCCTGCCTCTCTCGTGTGGCTGACTTGGTTCTGTCAGTCCTTCTGCTCCCCTGCTAAAGCTGCTTTCTCCCCTTCCTATGCCTTGCAAGTTTCCTCATTTTACAGTGCTCACTGTTGCCTTGAATTCACCTGCTTTGGGTTTTTCTCCTATATGAGCTTGCCAGCATGAAATCTCCATCACTCGGGCTTGTAACTGGAAGTACCAACGTTCAGCCCATCCTCTTGGGATGGGGAACACACCTGGATGTTGCATGGTCACATAAGCAACCTCAGAATTTCCAGTTAAGCTCTGACCTGTCTTTTCTGCAGGTTTGCAAAATACTACAGGAATAGTGATGGCACTGAATCACGGACACTTGTCAAAGCTTATGGCATCCGCTTTGATATCATAGTGTTTGGAAAGGTAGGGTGACAGTTCCTGGAGGTCTTGTAGTGAACTGAGAACTTTCAGAACTTTCAGAGATGCTGAAAAGCATGCTCAGGCTTGTAACTGTCTTCTAGGCAGGAAAATTTGATGTCATTCCTACCATGATTAACATCGGCTCTGGCTTAGCGCTGTTTGGTGTGGTAAGTGACACTGTCTGCACTTGGACTCTGCTCTGGATTAGTGCCTCAGTTGTGAGGATCCCTGTCTTAAGCTCTTTCAATCTCCACTAGGCAACAGTGCTGTGTGACATTGTTGTTCTGTATTGCATGAAGAAGAGATACTTCTATCGGGAGAAGAAGTACAAATATGTGGAGGATTATGAACTGGTAAGCATCAATGAAGGCAGGGGAAAGGCAGAATTGCTTCCTCCTCTGACTCTGCAGAGACTCTGAAACAGGATGTAGAAACGGGGATTTGGAACCACAGTTCTAGGGAAACTTTGTCTTCATCAGAGAAGCTAATTTTTAACTCAAAGCTGCTGCAGGGAAGAGCACTATAAACAAATATTGTCATGTTTCCTGGGTAACCAGTCTTGGAGAGGAAAATATATGTTCAAGAACTTGTCATGCTCCTACTGCACCTCCTTTTTGGGTTGCAGTCATTGGCATTTTCCTTTTAAGAGCTGTAGGGAACAGCCCCCTGTTCCCATCAAATCCTTCCTTCTTGGCTTTTGGGGTTCCTGCAGTTGTGAGAAAAATCATTCAATGGGTTGGTATTTTCTGAAAGCAGTGTGCTGACAGCCACAGTTACAGCTCCCTCCAGGGATCAAATGATCTCTTTGGTCAGTAGGATTTAGTTGGTTGCTTGACTGGTTTTGAGGACAGAGCTCGGCCCTACAGGCCTGTGCTTGGTGGGAATTGTGGCTGCAGAGGGCAGATTTCTCAATTAAAACACCTCGTGCCACTGGAAGAGTAAAGTCTGAGTAACAGGAAGTAGCTTTCCTGGGCAAAGGATTTTATGTGATTGGAAGGGGAAGAAAGAAGAGCTGGCAGAGAACTGTAATCTCTGATCCTTCCAGGGAGTTGGTGACACATATGGAACAGACCCCTGAGCTCCTGGTGCTGCAGGACCAACTGCTGCTCTAAAGCGCTGCTGGGAACATTTCTTGACCCTGCCATGAGACCACCCCCTCCCTGCTGGCAGTGGGGAACCAAACTGAGAAAGGGACAGTCTTCACTACTCTTTACTACTTGGGAGCCAGTCCCAGGGTGAACAACTGGGTCTGCTCCTTGTCTGCTGTCTTTCCAGGTTATTTGCACTAAACACAGAGGGAAAACTGTACTTTATGCCAGACCTCTGCACTGGCTGAGCCTGGGACAGAGACAGCTCTGGCATCATCATTTTGCCAGTCCTGTCCCTGAGCTCACTGATAGCAGAGGGCACAGGACAAAAGGCACAGATTCTTCCTTAGATTGATCATTGCCATTGCCAGGAGGTGCCTAACCTTGGGACAGCAGCTCCTTGCTGTTGTCACTTTTCTTTCCCTGAAGGATTGTGAACATTAGCTGAGCCAGTACCTACTATTTCACTGGGGTTTTCAAGCTCCAGTGGCCACGGACCAAGATGAAGCAGAGTCTGATTCCATTGTGCTGTGATAAATGGCTTACTGGTTACAGAACTTTTCTTCTGTTTTGTCTAATTTTTATGCTATTACTTTAAAATTTACTTTAATAAAATACTACCTTCCCTCAGCCCTCTTGAAGTTCTGCAGGCTGGGTTTTGATTGTTCATTTCTCCCCACATACCAAGTGTTAGTGGAGGGCTATCAAAGCCAGGGCTCTGTGGGTTTTGCCTCTTCATTCTCTCAGCAGAAGTGCTGCTGCAACTACAGCTGCTCTGCCTGATTCTCCTGACACCTTGTCCATGTCTGTTGCCTTAAACCCTCTCCAAGGGAAAAGACTTGTAAGTCAGAGGCCAAGATCTTAGGGTCTTTATCTGAGTGCTGGTACCAACTGCTTGCCACACCAACTGTGTCTGGGCTGCTGCATTTAACACAGTTGACACAATTTGATTGAAGTGGATTTGTTGGCTTTTATATTCACCTGGCTTTGAGCACCTCTAGTAATCACATTGACTCACAAAGTCCAGGTCCTCCCTTTCTCTGAACCTTTTGTGGTGTTACTGAGCCCCAGGATCTATTCCATATCCCCAGCATCCCGGCTGCCTTTCTCCAGCAGCACAGGGGGTAAACCACAGCATTACCATTTTGTTTTATTCTTTATGTGCCTGCTGCAGCTGAGCACTAAGTTGTGTCCCAGCTCAAAGAGTGCCCTTGCAAGGACACTCCAGTCTGTGCATGTGAATGCTCAGTTTGGATTATACAGTGCTCGAGCTGCTCTGGTCCCATCCTAGCCCAAGGTCCCCAGTAATGGTAGAGCACCAGACTTCACTAACATAGGAGAGTGCTTTCAGATTTCTCTTCCAACAACCACACTTTCACAGCTTGATAAAGACCACTCAAACAGAATAATGGTTCCACTTGATCAATTAACTCTGGGTTTGGTTGCATGTCATTTATTTCAACTTGTACAGTGAAGCTTGAACACCTGTGTGGAAAAACACTTAGTTGTTGGTTTATTCTTTCTTCTTAGGTAATATAATTTAAAAGTGGTAAATACACAGTATTTAAACTTGATACACCTGATAAAGTTAAATGCATAATAAAGGGGTAGGAGTGAAACACAAGCCTTGGTCATTAAACAAACAGTATAAAAATCAGGAATAGTTCAGGACCTTAGAAAAGAAACAGATCAATTGCCTGATAGGTAAGAGGGGACCACCATGGAAAGCTACTCAGATAAGAGGCCTGGTTTCCCCTTAGCACTTTCCTGTGTGCTTTCAGAGCCAGAAAGGCTTAGTACCCAGCAATAAGCCCACAGTCAGCACCGGGCTTGCTTGGAAGGAAGGGAGTTGGGGAAATCAAGCTATCGCCCAGTTCCAAGGCACAAGCAAAATGTTCACTTCACTATAAGGAGAAAGCCAGCATTACTACTAAGGAACAGCAGCTGGGGAACTGAGCAGGTTTATATACACAGTACAGCTTCTCTAACAGGTCATGCATTTAGAGAGATCTCCCTCACACGGCCACGCTTTAAGCTTTCAACAGAGCTGACCAACCAGAAAAATCCACATTGCATTTCTTTCCAAATGTGCATTTGGCTGCAGCCCCAGCAGAGCCTGCACTGAGGGACACTCAGTTTGGAGAGCACCTTGGGGAAGTGCTGAGTGTAGCATCCTTTAGAACCAAGGCCATGCAGGCAGGCAGACACTGAGCAGTGGGAGTATCTGAGGCCCAGAGACTGGCTGGGCTCTGGGGAGCTGGTACAGCTGTTGAGAAGCTGTGTTAAACCTGGCAGACCTGTTGGGTCAATGTAAACTGGCTCACCTGACAAATCACAACCAGGGATGGGCAGCACAGAGATCTCTACAACACACCTCTAGCAAACACACCACACACACTACTATGCACTACCTACAAAGAATTGGATCCCCTAGCTTTTTACAATTTTTTGGCAGATCAAGTCCATTTGCAGGGTTAGAGAACCAGGCTGCCCACTCACACACATTTCCACAATGAAAAGTCCTGTGTAGGGGGAGCAGGCAGCTGCAATAGTGCTGGCCCCCAAGTTACCTGTTTGGTTTTCCCATAGCTGAAGCTGCAGGGCTTTGGCATAGCCTCGGACTGAAATGGGAGGAAAACAGTGCATGTCTTATGGCTCCAAACTCCATAGTATTGCTCCTAAACCACCAACTGTCCTCACTGGCTTTGGAAAGAGGCCAGCAGCACAATGCTTCCATAATAAACTGCAATTTAGGGGGAACATCGCTTCAGGTGATCAAAAGGTGTCAGGGACAGTTTGGGTAGGCATCTGCACCCTTGCTAATGCTGTCCTGGCTCTAACAAAAACCAGTCTTAACCAGGAATTACCAGGCCAAGTCTGACTGCAGCAGGGCCAAGGACCTTGGCACGCTGCTACTTGTGCTGTCCAGGATAAAATAAAGGAAGACAAGGGAATGGTCACTTTCTAAAGGCAGGGCATCCAAGGCCAGGGTTAACAGGCAGAGACTTTACCTTTAATCAAGACATTTGGCAGTCTCCTAGTGCCTTCTTCCTGAGGGCAAAGAATTACACCTTAACAGTCCCTCACAAGCTTGGGAGACTCAAATACTCCTTGTCAGGTACATCAAATGCCTCTTTCAAGGTCACACAACCACATCAGACTGAGAAAGGAAAAAAATCAGACCTTTTCCCCCCTAGTCCCATGCTCCAGCCACAAAACAACTGTACTTACCGTGACCCCTTTCCTCAGGCAAACCCTGGCTCCTCGTTCTCCAGCTTTGTCCAAGCACAGAGAACTTGGGAAAGTGAGTCTGGATGCCAGAGTCTCTCCCACCACATGGCAGATTATTATTTTGTACAAGCACCACGAATAATCAGAGTAATCTGACTGAAGGTGAAAGAGCTCTTGGTAAGAAACAATCCATTAACTAGATATACACTTAGTTTACTAACAAGCCTCTGATCCACAGGCATTCACAAATTACTGGTAACAAACTTGCAAAAAATACATAGCATTGGCCCCAGAATCCAGATTAAGAGTTTGGAAAACAAATGTTTCTTTGAAAATTACTAGCTAATCATTAAGATCTTAAATTCTAAGCAAGCCCTAAGTCTATACTTAAAAACCAGCATAAGTTGTATTATTTTTAATTGTAGTAAACCATGTAATGTACATGGAAGTGAAGGATTTTACCCTGAATTTTATATTTTATAGTATATCTACCTAGATCAAGTAAAATATTTAGAAACAAACTGTTAGTGCTTCTTCTGTTGTTTAAAACATTCTAAACACCACCTTTCACTCATATGTCTGCAGCAAAAATAGTTCAAGCTGAACTTAAGCCCTTAAATACCTTTTCCTTTCATACACTGAATACCTAACTTACCAAGTCCTGGTCACACCAAGGCCTCTGGAAAGGTGTTAATTACCTGAGGAGGTAATTAACCTCACTTTTTGAACGTCCTGAAGATGCTGTTTCATACAACTTGGCTCACAAAGGTAGGCATTCTTTAAAAAGCTGAACAGGTGGGTTTTTGCTTTGTTCCCATGCAGTTAAAAAGGTGTCAATTAAAAACAAACCAGAACTACAAGAAATAGATGCAACAACATTCCTGGTAGGTCGTGAACTCTCAAAGTGCACACGTGTGCTTGGTTTTACTGCTGTGTATGCCACTTGGCAAAAGCTTCACCCTTCTGCACGTGCCCACAGCCACGCCATGGGCATCGTGCCCCTGGGACGCTGGCATCAGTCCCTGCAAATTATTTGGCATTACAAGCAGCTCAAAGCAGTTCCAAATGCACTTTCCTTTGGCTGCTGTGGGTTTTGTTTTGCAAAGCCCTCTTGCTGCTCACCACCACCGCTCACCTCTCCGCTGTCCGCCAGCGCCTCCTCTCCCACCACAAGTCAGCAGTCCAAGTGCTCGGAGATGCTCCACGTTTATGGCAAATAATCAGATGTCTGATAAGGTGTGATAACATGCTGCTATGTGAGCTCTACATCCAGCATTGTACTGAGATAGCGCCATGTCATGCTGTGTTTGCTCTGGGCTCTGGTCACGCTTGGTGCCGTGCCCTGCATTGAGCTGCTCGGCAGAACCGTAAAGTCCACGCTCAAGAAAGAAGTTCCTCCTCTCCCACGTTGGGCAAATCGTTGCATTTCAGGTTATCTTCACTGCCTTGTTTCCTGTTTTCAAAGGAAATCAAACAGCTGCTGAGTGACTCAGAAGAAGGGAAAGGAGGCCATGAGACACCAGTTCTGCCCCTTCCCTGCCATGGGATCTTTGGGACACTGAGCATGTGTCATCTCTCCCCATGTAACAGACTGGAAGTGCCATAAAAAGATATTTCTCATCCCATCAGAACAGCAGGATATTCCATGTCACAAAAATCCCATAAAGCAGTTACAGATCAGACAGGTGGGGTGTGAATGTTGCCATCATGGCCCTTATGTTTCAAAACCCAACTATTTAATTTCTCCCTCAGAGGATCAGAAAAAGCTGCTTTTGGGGTCTTTTGGGGCCGAGGTGAGGTGGTGACACTTACGGCAGCAGGTTCCCAGAGGAAGACAATGGCCTCTCCTCCCTCTTGCTCCCCTCAAACGGGTTCCCAAAGGATCGCTTCCGGATCATCGTTTTAACCAGGATCTGCAAAACCAGAATGCAGTTCATTGGGGTGCTTTCCCTTCATTCAAGAGCAACAGGAACATCCAACTTGCATGCCCGAGTAATTAAAAAAAATAGTGAAAACAAGTCAAAGTTCTCTATAAACAGAAATCAGAAGGAAGCATCTTTGCAAGTCTCCAGCTGCTTAATACAGGGGCTGTATCCTCATCTGAAACCCCTGCAGGTGAGAGCTACACCAGGTGTAAGAGGCTGGAAAGGAGAGCAAAGCCAAGACTGGGAGGTTTCTTTCCAGAAGTAGGTTTTACTGATTGCTGCATCCAGTACCTGTAAGTTCCCAGTCCTCCATTATTACCTGGCAAAATAATTCACTGGAAAGGAGAAGGGAAGGAAATGGTACAATTTTACCTTAATGTTCACCTGAAACCAAACTGAAAGCTGGCCATTTGTCCAGCTTTGGCTGCAAAACACAAAGTTACCAATCAGAGACCGGTGGGAACTGAGATGTGTCAAGATTCTTCCCTGGCATCCCCCAGCTTGTTGTGCTGGTGGGAGCAGACATCAAGGTGAGCAGCACTGAACCCTGCCTCAGCAGGGACATCCCTGAGAGCCCTGACTTCATTTGATGTTGCTTCTCATCCCCCTGTGCCTCGTTTATCTGCTCACCAGGGCGCACAGGGAGCTGTTCTGTGTCTGAAGGCGAGGGTGTTCTAGGAGTCAAAGCCACGTGAGTGCATCTCGTACTGGAGCGTCAACGCCTGCACTTGGCTGCACAAAGATCAGCACCAGAGGGTAATGCTGAAGATCAAATGCAAATTTGAAAATACCACATTTGCCTGGAGGTAGTGTGTTATCTAAGAGTCAAAGAGGTGCAGTAAAATCTGATTTGCCTTGAGCTGTGCTGAACACACCTGGATTTCAACAGGGCTGGGAGCACCGAGCCCACTGATCAAGTCCCCTCTGAACAGAAAAAAGGGGGCAAACCCCTCATCAATGGTGAGCTCTTTAGACAACATCTGCTTTTTCAGCCTGAGCAGCACAAGGTGCATTTGCATGTTCACACAGCTGTGGTCAGTGAGATTTCTGCAGGGCATCCAAAAGGGAGAGAGCTCCAGAAATGAGGCCACATTTGCCATGAGATGGAAAAGGGGCTTAAAAGGGAAACCTGTTCTTCAAAAAATCCCAGCCTGGGTTCCTACAGGCAGATAACACCAGGCCAGGAGCTGTGAATGGTCGCTCGCTCTCTCCTAACACAAGGGCTGGCGGCACCCAAAGAAATCATTAGGTTCAAAACCACAAAGGATTTCACTTTCTACACAGGACGGGGTTACAATGTGGTTCTCACCACCACAGTGGGTTGCAGAGAACAAAAATATGAGCTTGAAAAGAGATGAGATGAAGTCACCAAGAATAGCTCCAGGCGGGGGCTGATGCACATCGTGGCCCAGATAAAAAATCTCCATCCCAGGAACCTCCCACAGCCCCTCTGGCTGGACAGGCAGAACAGGGCAGGAGCTCCTTGTGCCTGGCCAAAACATCTGCTCCTGGCCACAGGCAGGTTCTGGACCAGATGCTGTTTTGCCCTGAGCAAATACAGTGATATGTAGGCAGCCAGCTCAAGCATGGAGACCATCAACCCACTGACAGTTATCTTTGAAACTGCTCTAAAATATTCCCCTGCACTGTGGGGTACGGCCATGTCCAGTGAGCTGCTGAGACCCTGAGACACCCAAGTGTCTTGCAGCACTTGTTTCCAAGACAGGGAAGGTCTTTGCTCTAATCCTGCCCAATGCTTTTGCCCTTCAGCAGTGAACTCCAGCTGCCCAGGGCCACCCCACTGTGCATCCACAGGCCATCAGCTCCTTTGTACTCACCACGGTGGCCAGGCTGGGGATGTGCTTCACTGAATTCTCCACTTCTTCCTCTGTCACCTCGACGAGGGTGCAGTTCTCATCCTCCGTGGGCAGCAGCTCCGCTCCGTTCTTGGTGACCCAAGGGTGCAACTTCAATTAATAACACAGCCTGTCAGGAACGATTTCCCTTTTTTCATAACTCAAACAACAACACAAGCCTGGCAAACGCATCTCCTTGTCCAAGCTATGGCCCCTACGTGCTCCTGAAATGCCAGGGAGCAGGGCAGGGCTGTGCCATGTCACTGCTGAGCCCGCTCACCTGGGTGCCAGCAGGAACTGCACAGCCTGGAGCAGAAAATGCCATGGTGTGGCTCTTCCAGAGCCAGCTACACAACCAAGCCATAACCTGGGTCACCTACAGCACTGGGCATCTCTGGGCTTTAGGGAAGGAGACCTGTCTTCACTCTCATCTTATGGATGAGACAGCACCAGGAGGCAGGAGAGACTTTTTCCAGTCCACACATATGAGCAGCAGTGATGGGAGACCCACCGAGCCCTCGTCCTGGAGCTGATTAATCCATGCCTGGAGGCAGAGCCCCTGTTTCTCCTGGCCCACACACCTGGTGCCTTGGTCGGCTGCAGGAGGAGCACAGAAGGTTCCAGAATTCCCCCACAGTCCTTTCCCCCTACCTTGCTCTCCATTCTCTCAGCTTCTCGCCCCTTCCAGGCTCCCGCAGGGGCGAAGGACCAGAAATCTCCTGCGAAAGGCTGTTGCACAGTACTTTCCTGGTAGCAGAGGAAATACTGTACTCAGGGGATTTCCTTTTGCCTGCCACTCCTATAGGCACCAAAGGTCCCAAAGCTGAGCAGGTCCCGGAGCAGGGGAAGGAGCTGGGACTTACCTGCCCAGGGGCCCTGGGCACAGGGGGAGGACCTAGCCTGGCGCGATCAAACTGACTCCCAAAAACAGCCGAGCAAGGAGAACCCAACAGAAGTGAAGGCACAGCCAGCACCAGGAAGCTGTGTCAGTACCTTGATTTCTGGGACCGAAATCCTAGATTCGGGATTTTTATCCAACATCCGTGTAATCAAATCCTTCAAGAAGTCCGTAATTTCTGGCCTGTGGAAGGAGGAAGGGAGAGATGAGATGGGGAAAGGGATGGATGCTGCCTCTGTTCTTCACCCCAGTGCAGCTATGGACCTTCTGGGCAGAGGGGCTGCACTCCAGCCCCAACAGGGAGGCAGCTTTGGGTTCTTGTACACCCCCTCCTCTCCAAACCCCCAAAAAAAGCAAAATATTCCCTTTTGAGGCAATGTGAAGTGTGATCCCACATTTACAGGGCAGGGAGACACCAACTCAAATCTCGAATTTTGCAAAACCACAGAAGAGCAGGGCCAGCCCTACCCAGGCAGTGCTTGAGAAACAATTCAAATGAGCTGTAAAATAAGGACGGATGGGTTGGTTTTGTTTTTGAGTACTTACTGGTCTGGGAACTCCAACGTTTGGGTCTTGATTTTATTGTGTAAACTCAAGATCCTTTCATCCATAAAAGGGCACTACCACAAAGAAAAAGAGCAATGAGGAAAGCAACAACTTCTCTTAAGAGGAAATCGTGAGGCAGCCAGAGGAGCATCAGGATCTCATAGGGTATGAAGGAGAGCAAAGATCCAGTTACAGAGAAATCCCAGAAGATTTCCAATTATATCAATGTCACTTTTAAACTCAATGAAAAAAAACATTTAACCAAAAATTACCAATTACTAAAAGAACTCCTTTCCTAAAAAAATTGCGCATAACTAGATTTTTTTCCACTGGGGAAGAAGAGAAGCCCGGTCCTTTTGGCTGCACCCATCCCAAAGGTTTCCCATTTCCATCCACACATCCTAATCTCCACTCAGCTCAACAGGGACACAAGGTGCCAGCCCCACTGCTTACCTGGAACATGGGAGGCACAAACCAACCCCCCAAACATCAACAGCACCAAAAAATCCATCTCATTACCTGCCCAAACACGAAGCAGTACAGCGTGATCCCCATGGCCCACACATCCAAAGCCTGCAGAGTGAAGAAAGCACAGTTAGATCTACAACAAGGTTTGTTTGTGCAAGGTTAGCCCAAGACCATTCAAATTGCTATTAAATACCTTTCCAGAGAAGATTTTCCTGGTTTCTGAGAGGGTTTCTGGGGCCATGAAGGCAGGAGTGCCCACTGTGTTGGTTAAGAGGGCATCAGCTCCCTTGAACTCGTTGCTCACTCCGAAGTCGGCGATCTTGACATGCCCATCTTCCCCCACGAGGAGGTTGGAAGGTTTAATATCCCGATGGATTATCTTCTGATAGTGCACTGCAGCAGAGGGACAGTGACTGTGCAGCAGCAGCCCTGGTTGGCAGCAAGGGAGCCACGAGGGCTCCGTGTGGCTCTGTGTGCTAACACCACAACCAGCCCCAGCTTTAAAAACCCCTTTAGAGCATGAGCCACCAGAAATGGCATCCTACAGCAGCAGAAAGGCCAGCTCCAGGTGTTCAGAAAAAACCCCAAAATAAGAAATACCACCCTTTCTGCAGAGACACTTACAGTATTCAATGCCCTTGATCAGATCCTGGAAGTAGAACCGAGCCTGGTCCTCACTGAGAGGTTTCAAGGTTGGGATTTCCATCACAGGGCTGTGAAGGCAACAGAGAATGGAATTCATTCCCCACCTGGATGTGCTGAAACAGGGTCTGGAGGCTTTGTCACTGGCTGGTGACAGCACACAACCCCAGACACAGGCACACAGTACACAAGGTGTACTCAGCTGTAACCAGGCCAGGGAAATGCTACTCAAAGCTCAAGCCCCAACCATGAACCTCCCCATCACCTCTGCCCCCCATTCCCACCTTGGGTGGCCAAGCTCTGCCACCCACAGACCCACTGGATGCTCAAGTGTTAGTAGGATTAAATCTGGAATTCAGTACTCACCCCTGCTTCACCAGCTCAAACACTGCAACACAAAAGAGAAGGTGATTACAGATTGCTTACAGGGTATGGCTCCTGTGAGCACAGCCTCAGGACAAAAGCAATTATTTTAATGACAAAAATTCTAAAAATAATATGTTATTTTTAAAAAGGAGATGCTGTCTTATGCAAGGCATGTGGCATTTGGGTTGATCCCGTTTTCAGTTAAGGGGATGCTGCCAACTGTCTTCTCAGTGCTGCAGCTTCAGCATCATGACGTGCCCTCCATGGCCCACAAAACCCCTCAGTTTGCCACCAAAAAAGGCTGAGCCCACACCCTGGGCAAACCTCAGTGCTTGGCCATGAAGGCATCACATGCTCCTCCACTAGTACAGGCTGAACGTAAATGATAGAAGAACAAACCTTCTTCAAAAGTTGTGAATTACCTGAAGCAACAACTGCAGTCTCCCAGGCAGGTTGGGATGTGGCTCATTGGTACCCTGGATAATTAATTCATGCCTTTTCCCAAAGCCAGAGAAATAGAACTGCTTTCTGTCATTCCAGCTTCAAAGCTGAGAACATCAATGCTGGTGCCTCTCATGGCAAAGCATGCCCTGGTGTTGAATTAATGCCAATAAAGTGCTATAAAGCACTCTTATCTCTGTTCACAACCCAGACTGCATCTCATTTCCTCCTCCAGCACATCAGGCTATACCCATAGTGGAGGAGAGACCCAGCCCTGCACACAGAGCTGCTCCAAAACCCAGTGGGAACCTTCTGCCCCCTCCCTCTGACACCCCAGGGCAGTGGGCAGTTACCCATGTACAGGTGATCCTCACTGGGGTCATCCAGGACCTGCCAAAAGAAGCAAAAAGGCAATTAAACAGTGCCAAGAAAGCCTTGCAAATTAAGCATTGTGATATTTTATTTAGCAGCCATCTCAGTTCTGCACCATCTGCACCATCAGCACGGTCTGCTCATCTCTGAGCTTCTACCCACAAGAGTAGGGAAAAAAAGAGGACAGAGATGTAGCTGTACTTCAAGGAAGCAAATATTTAAAACACACAGGAAGCATCATTTGACTCATGAGCCAAATAAACTCCAGCCTGCACATCCTTAATTCTTGATTTTTGGGCTGTTTCATACAGGCAGTGGGTGTAGGGCAAGGCAGCTGCACTGTTGAACTCGCAGAAACACCAGTTCTTCCCCAAAACCTGTCTCAGCACTTGTTTCCTCCACAGAAGAAACAATTTCCCTTTCTGAGCAGGGAAGAAAAAATCTTTTGGGAGGTGAGAATAAAAAACCTTCTAAACCAAGGAAAACACAACATTCTTCCAAAGGCAGGACCTGCCCTTGCTCCCTTCTGGGGTCACTCCCCTTCACCCAGCCCATCCCTGCAGCATTCACGCTCCGTCACGCTCAAGGAGGAGTTTTGGAAAGGGGCCAGCACTCACCTCCACCAGCTTCACCACGTTGGGGTGGTCCAGCTTCTTGAGGATGGCAATCTCCTGGTAGACCTGCTCGATGGGCCCTCTGGGCTGCAGGCAGCCCTCGGGAGCAGCCTTGGCCCCGCGGGGCGGCGGCCGGCCTGAGGAAAGGCACAGATGGGTCCAGATGGGAACAACCCCCAGGATCCCCAAAACAGCCCCAGCCAAAAGGCTTCCTGCCACTTACGGGGGAAACCCGCCTGTCTCATCAGCTTCTTTTTTGAGAGAACCTTCATTGCCTGCAAAAGGAGAACAAATGTGGAATTTGGGCAAGTCAAGGATAAAGTGTGGCTGGTGGGATGGGGCAGGGAGTCAGCAAAAAGGATCCATCCCCCTCCCACCTGCCCTGCTGCAGGCTCTGGGGCTGTGTGCTACTCACATAGTAGGTGTTATCATCCTCGTTGTAGGCCAGCTTCACCACCCCATAGGAGCCCTGGAGAGGGGCACAGCCATGGGGCACAATTAGGGACAATCCAGAAAGCCCACATCACCAAACCAGGCTCCTCCACAAACCCACCCCACAGGGATCACAGAGCCGGTGGGAGATCTGGGATGAGCAGGGGGTGTGCAGTCTGACATCACACTGACAGCAAAGGAGAGCTTCAAATGCCCCATTGTGTGGGAGGGAGGGGGAAGGGAGGAAATTAGTAATAATATACAATTCAATTGGCACCACTCAGAATAGAACAGTGAGCAACAAAGAGCTGCCGTGGTGAGTGGCTGGATTTGCTCCTATTCTGGAGCATTCCTATGACTGGAAAGTGAAAGCAAGCCAGACACTCTCCCAATCCAAAACCCCTCATCCCACCTCAAACCCAATATTCACCTTCCCAATCTCATCCTTCAGCTTGTACTGGTTGAGCTGCACACAGTCCTGTGGGGAGAGAGCAGGGAAGTTTGGCATGAGCCACAAAGCTGCTCACATTTGCTCTTGTCCTTTTAAATCTCCTGCAAAACTTTCTCTGCAAACTCACACCCCGTCCTGCTCTGCTCAAGCACACTTGTGGGGCAGCTTTGATTCATGAGCCACAAAACCACCCACCAAGGCACACTTTGGTGTGTTTATAGAGGGCTAATTGCAAACGTTAATGGCTGGGCAGGGATCCTGTCCTGTCCACTCATGTGGAACAGAGCGAGGGACAGGGAGAGCCCTGAGGGGTTTAGTGCTGGCAACCTGGCGCCGAGTAATTTTATTTCTTCTGGGCAAAGCAGCAACTTGCTGCCTGTTTTCTGTCAGGCTGGGGGAGGCAGGCCTGTTTTCTCTTTAGATCTCAGTGAACTTCTCTGTTTTTTTATTTTTAAGGAGTAAAGAAAGAAACTTGCGCTACACTCCTGGCTTCCATCAAACACAGCTGTGAGAGCTGCAGAATCAGCAAAAGGCACAAAAACTGGTGAGTTGGGGTCTCACCTCCCTGAGGGCTGTCCCCATGGCCCAGGATATCCCAGAGCCCCCTGCCACACACCTGCAGATGGGCTGTGGGGGTTTATCCCCAAAAAAAACAAGCGAGAAGAAATGCCACTGTGGGAAAATCCAGGCAGATGGGAGCAGGAAAACTGCAGGAGCAGAGTTCATCCCCCTCACCTGTAACACCCATCCCCCTCACCTGTAACACTCATCCCCCTCACCTGTAATGTTCATCACTCTCACCTGTAACGTTCATCCCCTCACCTGTAACGTTCATCCCCCTCACCTGTAATGTTCATCCCCCTCACCTGTAACACTCATCCCCCTCACCTGTAACACTCATCCCCCTCATTCTAACGCTCATTCTCCTCACCTGTAACGTTCATCCCCCTCACCTGTAACGTTCATCCCCCTCACCTGTAACGTTCATCACTCTCACCTGTAACGTTCATCCCCCTCACCTGTAACGTTCATCCCCTCACCTGTAACGTTCATCCCCTCACCTGTAACACTCATCCCCCTCATTCTAACGCTCATTCTCCTCACCTGTAACGTTCATCCCCCTCACCAGTAACGTTCATCCCCCTCACCAGTAACGTTCATCCCCCTCACCTGTAACATTCATCCCCCTCACCAGTAATGTTCATCACTCTCACCTGTAACATTCATCCCCCTCATTCTAACGCTCATTCTCCTCACCTGTAACGCTCATCCCCCTCACCTGTAATGTTCATCCCCTCACCTGTAACACTCATCCCCCTCATTCTAACGCTCATTCTCCTCACCTGTAACGTTCATCCCCCTCACCTGTAATGTTCATCACTCTCACCTGTAATGTTCATCCCCTCACCTGTAACACTCATCCCCTTCATTCTAACGCTCATTCTCCTCACCTGTAACGTTCATCACTCTCACCTGTAACGTTCATCCCCTCACCTGTAACGTTCATCCCCCTCACCTGTAACGCTCATCCCCCTCACCAGTAATGTTCATCCCCCTCACCTGCAATCCTGTGATGGACACACGGTTGGACTCCACGGTTGGCCGCCGCGGCAGCCGTGGGGAGGAGTGCGGGGAGGTCACGGGGGAGTAGGGCAGGGAGGGGTAGATGAAGCGTTCCTTGGCGCCGTCGCCGTGCCCGGGCGAGCGGACGGGCTGCGGCCGCTCCTGCAGGGACAGCTTGCGGCCGGAGAGGTGCAGCTTGCGGCCGTCCCCAAAGGCCTCGGTGCCGGGCACGTCCATCTCCTCCTCGCTCGCGCTGCCCGCGGCCTCGTGCTCGGTGACCACGATGAGCGAGGCCATGCTGCTGCCGGGGCTCAGCGCCGGGCGGTCCCGCAGGGCCGCGGGGGCTCGGCGGCCGCAGCCTCCGGCGCTGCACAGGGGCTGTGGGGCGGGCGAGCTGCTGGGGACACGTGGCGGCGTGGAGGGACCGATGGCCTCATCCTGGCCATGCTGTGCTGGGGAGATGTGCCTGCAAACACAGGATAGAGAGTCAGCCAGACTCTGCTAAAAGCGGGATTTCCTGCCGGTCATTGTGCCACGGATTGATTTATTCATTCCATAGGGAATGGTGAAGCCAAGGGCAGCAGTGCTGGATGGCACAAGGATGCACAATCACCCTGCCATGGGACAGACCCCAGGCTAGAGCCAGCCTCAACCCCAAGGCTGCCACCTCTGGTCCTTCTAACTAAACCCCTCCAGGGAGTAAAAACTCCATCATCTCCATTATGGAAATACTCCAAAGGGGTTATTTTAAAGGGGCAGGATAAAGAACTGCGCTATACCGGCATAAATACCACTGAGTTCTCAACTTTACTGTTCACATCTCTGCCAAGTCCCCCCAGACAAAGCAGTTCAGGGACAAAAGGACCCACTTACCAAGCATGGGGTGCAGGACCAGCCCCCTGGCTCACTGCTTCCTCCCACAGCCCATCATTGCTGGCGATTTCTGTTCCTTGCCCTGTGGCTTTTTGTGCAGAACTCAGGTACCCAAACCTTGAGATAAATGAGAAAACTGTTAGCGACAACAAAAAAAAAATTAAATCATCAAATAATTAAGTGATAATTAAAAAAGAGGAGAAAATTATGTTAATTCACACATGCCAGGCACTCCACAGCACCTGGGGCTGTTCAGTGGTTGGTTGCCTGTAAACCATTGCTGTTCCCTGCCCCAGCACTGGTGCTGTTTTTAATTTCTAGGTTAACAAGTTGCCACAGAAGGAAGTGAAAAAAATATCCTGAACCAACCAGCCCAGGAGCATGAGCAGGGTTTGAGGCGTTTTTCTGCCTGGTTCCCACACCTCGACGAGGCGGCCGGTTAAAATTAGCTCCACTCATCTCCATTGAAGTTTCCATGCTGCACCCGCAGCACAACCACTCTGAATCAGCCCAGCAGAAATTACGGGTCAAGTACAGAAATCAAATCGTCTCCCCCGTCCTCGAGGCTTCACAATGGCCTAATTGCTGTTTTCAACACTGATCTATAAACCAGAGCTTTTGTGCCCAAGTGGGATCGGCCTGGAGCTGAAGCCAACGCGGCACCGCTCGCTGCTCCGAGGCACGGAGAAGCACAGGGATGGGGAGGCTATAAATAAGCCAACGAACAGCAACAAGGACAAACTATTCCAGAAACACTGAGTTTCGTGGGGCTGAATCCACTCCTGGACGGGGCTTTGCTGGATGAGAGAGCCAGGAGCCACCAGCCAAGTCAAATTCCCCCCGCAGTGCTGCTGGCAGCCCTCGGCAGCTTGTTTTAATGCACTCCCAAATGGATTAAAACAAACAGGCAGCCCCCCCATTCATCCTGAATGCACAGGGATGCATCTCGAGGCCATTTGCCTGGCCTGCTTTGGGCACCCCTCCAGTGGGCACATATAAATAGCTGCCCTGAAGCCGGCGCTGATCTGGAATGCTGTGCCCTCTACCCTCACCGTGCTCCGCGGCCGCACCAAAAAAGGCAGCTCATCAGGGCAGCCTTGGGATGAAACCACCCCAGAACATCACTGGTAGCAACATCAATCTCCAGCAGTGCCACAGCATGGCTGGGTATCCCATCCTGCCCCCAGAGCATCGCCTGCATCCCGATTTCCAA
Source organism: Zonotrichia albicollis (assembly GCF_047830755.1). Lineage (NCBI taxonomy): Eukaryota > Metazoa > Chordata > Aves > Passeriformes > Passerellidae > Zonotrichia > Zonotrichia albicollis. The sequence goes on from NC_133836.1 coordinate 2,733,507, forward strand.
GGGTTTCTGATAAACTTTGCCAGGCTTGAGCAAAATTGAGTTATGAAGCCTCATTCACACTTGGGAGCTGAGCTGTCCTGGCTGGCGGGAGTTAATTGGCTTGACCAGGATAAACATATCAAGTCTGATTAATTCAAGCAGGCTTCCCCAGGCTCTATAAACTAAAAGTCATCCAAGCCCCATTGTAACATTTTCTGAAGTGGGAAATCAGAGGGGTTTTCCCTGTGCATGTGTGCAAGGGGTCAGAGGATGGGAGTTTTAAGAAATTGCCGAGATGACGCCTTGCCTGAGAGAAACCCAGAAGTGGGGTCACGCTGTTGAACACAGCCCTGTTATCCTTAATATGCACATGAGGAGGAGGAGGAGGAGGAGGTTGAGAACTGCTGTATTCCCAGTCAGAGAGAAAAGTAAAATAGCTGAAAGGAGGGCAGTAATCCCAAAAGAGAGAAAATACAGCCTGGGGGCTTTGGCTTCACCAACCCATCCGAGCCCTTGCCTGGGGAAAATCAGCACATTCTGGTCTGAACTCCAGCAGATCCTTATGTAAAAGGGAGCAGCACATGCCCACAAAATCCTCAGGAAATATAACAGCCTGGTGTATAGGAATGATTTATCGGCACAGCTTTTGGCTGCAATCCATATATAACCCATAGCGGCTGCAGCAGGATTATCGAAGCAATCAGTCTCGCATCTAATTCAGCAAGGAGAGGGATATTAAAATGAAAAGAGGTCTGTGAAACCCTGGCAGCAGCTCTCCCTCTCGCTCAGCGTCCACGTGGCTTGAGCGGAAGCGAATGGGAGTGGAACCGGCCCCCGCGAGGGTGAGGGATTTTCACGGCCCCTCAGCCCCCGCGAGGGTGAGGGATTTTCACGGCCCCTCAGCCCCCGCGAGGGTGAGGGATTTTCACGGCCCCTCAGCCCCCGCGAGGGTGAGGGATTTTCACGGCCCCTCAGCCCCGGCGAGGGTGAGGGATTTTCACGGCCCCTCGGCAGCCCCAGCTCTGCCGAGAGCTCCTGGGCCCTGCCTGGGCTGGATGCGGCCACCCCGGGAGGGGAACACGCTGACCCATTCCAGCCGAGTGCAGAGGGTGACACCTGGCAGCCAGCACAGCCTGCAGGGATTTCAGTCAGAGCACAGGGATGCATTGCCTGCCCTTCCCTCCCCGGAGCTGTTTCTCTGCCCAGCTGCAGGGGCTGCACACTCGCCTTCCCCACACCTGTCACTGTGGCAAGGCCAGACACAGTGTGAGGATCAGACCCTCCCAGGGGAATAAGACTTGGTGGCAGCTCAGCAGTGACCCCTCCATCCATCCTTCCATGGGGGTCAGCTCACAAATCGCAACTTCAGCTGTTTAGAACCAAAGTGAACTCAAAACACCGAAACCAGGGCTGATTTTACTCGCAGAGATCCTCCCCTGCTAGTGCTGGAGGTTGGTTAAAAGCCAAGCAGGGCCAGCCTGGGGCAGTTATTGGTCTCCCTGGGCACAGTCCAGTGGCTATTTTGCTTTCCCCGGTCACGGTCAGCGGTGGAAGTGCCCGTGCCAAGAGTGGTGTCATCTGCAGCAACGGGGGCATCGATCACAGTTTCCCTTCCTACGGGTGAGCACAGACCTTGCCAGAAATATATTAGTCACTGTAGTATACAAAGACCATATGCATGCCCTACCTGACTTTTAATGGAAAAAAAATCTCTCAGCAGCTTTTCTAGAAGTCAGAGGACACCCAAATTTATGAGATGCTGGAAACAGGTGCCCGTGCCCCATCGAGGACAGGTCCCTGTGCCCAAGCAGCAAAGCTTTTCATCATCCCCAGGGTGAATGGAAGAGCCTCCTGCACTGCCTGGCCCAGCCAACACAGAGTGGAAAGAATTGGGGGAAAAAAATGCAAAGCCAGGCTGGTAGCATTGTGGTGTCACAACACTCAGCAGCAGGTTTCAATAGGAATCACAAAAACATCTTTACCAAGGTTTTTATAATTATGAGGATACTGCCTAACACTGCTGAAGCAATATATAATGAGCATCCCAAAAGAGCCTGAGCTCCAGAGATGGTGTTGAGCATGGACCAGGATAAGCTCAGGGCACCTCCATCACCTTGTCCAGCACTGCCAAGCAACTCCCAGCTTCCCTGGAAACATCAGCTCCAGCCCACGATGCCCACAAGAGGAAACTGGAGCAGCTCTCCACTTTGTGAACACCACTTAAAAGACATTAAGGCAGAGTTGAAAAGCAAAGGCAAATTACCTCCCTGGAACTGCCCGCCCTCACAGCACACTCAGGTACGGGCTTATGGGCTTTTGGGGTTTGTCTCTGCCTCAGGGGAGGGGCTGTCTCTGTGGGTGTGGGCTATTGAAGGCAGCTCTGGCGCCCACAGCTGCCACACATCCTCTCCCCAGCACGGTCCCCCTGGCCCTGAGGACAGCCTGCTCCTGTCCCCCGCGGTGGTTTCTGCCCCCGCAGCACTGCAGTCAGCCCACAGCTCCATCACAGCAGCTTCCCGTGGTCATCTCACTTTGCTCTTGGTCTCGACTCTTCCCTTCATGCTCCTGATGCTCTGCGCCGTGCACGTGGCTGCAGGGCTCCATCCCACCTCCGAACCACGCTCTGCCACTCGCAGCAACCCAACCTGTGGCTTCTGATGAGCCCCGTGCCCTGTGCACAGTCGCTCCGCCAGCTCCATCCCCTCTCACTCGTCCCTTGACCTTAAAAACCCCTCCTTCCCCAACCCCATGGCCTATCTTTGCGCGGCACCCCCGATCCCGGCCCTCAGCCCGCGGACAGGAGCCCCGTGGGGTCTGAGGAACGCGCGGTGTGGCCACCCGGTCCCATGGCCGATCCCCGGGGCGCCGCCGCCCGCCGGTACCGCGGCACGTGTGGGGGCCGGGATGTCCGCGGGGCCCGTTGGCCAGGGGCGGGATGGGGAAATGACAGCAGCGAGCCCGCAGCGCGGGGGTGTCCGCACAGGCCGCCAGAGAGCCCCGTCCGGGGGCGATGCCGTTCGCCGCCCGCAGCGCAGCCCCAGCCCCGCTCCATCCCCGCCTCGGCCGCCCCCGCCGCCCGCTCCCTCCGGGCGCGGCTTTGTCTCCGCCACCGCGGGCGCATCCCCGGCCGGGCCCGCCCGGCCTCCCCGCCCGTTCCCGCAGCACCGACCTGGCGGGGAGCGACCCCGGGACCCCGCAGCCCCCGCAGCCCCCGCCGCGCTGGGCCGGAGCGCCGCTGCCCGGCGCCGCCTTCGCTTTCGGTTCCGCTCCGGCGGCGGCAGCGGGAAGGAGGGAGGGAAGGAGGGAGGGAGCGATGGAAGGAGGGAGGGAGGGAGAGAGGGAGGCCCCGCTCCGCCCCGGGGAAGGGCAGGTTTCCCCCCGGGCAGCCGCATCCTGCCCGCCCGCCCCCGTAAGCCGCTGTTGCGGTGTGTTTTGTTCCTTTGTTTATTTACAAATTTTCCCCCAGTGTTTTATTCCCCCCCGGGCCGCGCGTCACCTCCCGCGGGATGCAGCGCGGAGCCCCGGCCGGTCCCGCTGCCGCCGACCCCGCTGCGGGCTCCCCGCGGCCGCCTCGGAGGGACCCGAGCCCCGGCGCCGCTTCCTGCCCCGGCCCCCGCAAACCCTGGGCTGCCGGCGGCAGGGTCGGCTGGGGACAAACGGGGTACCCGCGCCAGGTCCCCCGCACTCAGCGATTGCCCAAAGCATCACCCAAAGGGGCGGTTTGGAAAGCAGTTGTTTGGAAATGTCACAGAGGCCACCACCAAAGAGTTCCCGCACAAGTTACAGCTCTGTAGCGCTGAGACAGAGCTCACGGGCAAGGCTTTGGAATCTGCTATCTGCACGGCCTTTAACACCCGGCTGACACCAGCCCTCGGCAAACATACCCCTTGCTTTGTCCGGTATTTGGGGTTTGTTTTTATTTCCATCCAGCACCATTTCTGCACCAAGCTCACCCCCGGTTTTCTTTACATGAAGCAACAGCTTCAGCCTTGAGCAGATGCAAATGCCACAGCTGGCCAAACCCTCTTCCTCATTTTGCTTCAAGGTTCGTTTGCGGGCACCACTTTGACACTGTAGAGCTCCCCAGAGCAGAGCCAGGTCTCCATGCCAGCTTTGTCGATAAACATTGTATTTCTGACCAGAATCCTGAAAGCCACTCTAAAAATCAGATTACTTACCGGAACGCTGTAGGTGCTCCGAACATTTTAAGGCTTAAACTCCTCGATGTTGGTTAAAACGCAGCAGAGAGGGAATGAGGCATCACCAGCGTTCCACAAAGCTGAACTCCTCTTTGCCGTTGGAAACCTCGTTTTAAAATCAAGGCCCTGATGATCTGCCAAGAGCCCCGATGCAGCACTAATTAATGGAATGTGTAAACTAACACGGGGCTATGCTTGTCTCAACCACACCCTAGTGCTTCTCTCTTCCTCCTTACCTGGCCCAGCTCCAGCAGAACCAGGTTTGGGTCTGTGTGGCAATGCCACAGTTAAATCTGCTGCTTCCAAGCAGGGTAGTTCTGGGGCTTTAATGATGCTCAGCTTTCCTCAGTCACCAGGTGAGTGGCACCCACCAAAGGTTTACACTCACAGGAGTGCAATCTTGTCTGCCCTCAAATTGCACACGACAGTCAAAATGAAATTTTCTTCCAAAATGAGCATCACACACTCAGTTACACAATGGTTTGGGATAGAAGGGATCTCAAAGTCCACCAATGGGCAGGGACACCTGCTACTATCCCAAGCCCTGCCCAATCTTATACACTTCAAGGATGAGACAGCCACAGCTGCTCTGGGCACCCTGTGCCAGGGCCTCTCCCCACCCTCACAGGGTGGCATTCCTCATTCAACCCTGGGAATCCAATCCACTCCAGGCCCTTGTCCAAAGTCCCTCTCCAGATTTCTTGGCCCCTCCAGATACTTCAGTTGTGATCTCCATCTATTCACCCATAAAAGCAGAGCAGGTGAATGACACACAGTGCTGAGGGCAGAAAGCACACAATAAAACATTTCAGCCGAGCTGGGGCTGTTGTTTCCCACTCCTCCTTTCCTCATCCCCCCTCTGCACAAGGACACATGAAACAACAGTGCCAGGACTTTGCACTGTTACACCTTTCTGACTGAACCCTGGTTTTTCCCTTTCTGCCAGCACCATCTGTTTCTGCAGCATAAACAGCAACTGCAGACAGGTTAAAAGCAAGGACACTTTTTAAATGAGACTCCTCCTTCCATACCACTTAAAAAGAGCACAAAGGAGCTTTGCCTACATTTTCCACTATTTTTTGTACTCCTGTGTTCATAAAGCCTGCATTGATTTGGGAAATGTCACTCCTAAGAACAGAACAGTACTTCGTGACTACATTGCTCCCCGCAGTGTGTTTACAACACAGTCAAGAGGGTCTTTTCTCTTTTTTCCCCTGCTAATTTCTTAGTTTCAAGTAGAGAATAAAAGTGAAATGGGTGGAAAATGACATTTGTGTTACAAAACACAAATTTGTTCAAGAGCAGACCATGATTTATTGGCAGTTATTCTGAAACCCGGATGACTGAATACAATAAAAAGGTGTTCATAAAAAAAGAAAACAAACAAACAAAACCAGAGCAGGAAAACAAACAAATCTCATCTTTAAATGCATCACTTGAAGGCATTGATCAAGGGGACACCGTGTGCTGGCAGCTCCTGGTGCAGCTGACGGAACAACATGGCACATTTGTTCCTTTCCTGGGTCCTGCCCAGGGTGTGCAACAGCCGCGCTTGCAAGTAGAGAACGTCTCTGAGCTGCTCTTTGCAGTCCACTTTGGCAAAGTAACTCTTGGCTTCATTTAGATTCAAGATAGCAGATTCCAAAGCTGTGGGAAAAAGGGGGACATTCATATTTAAGAAAATATCACAGTAATATCTCCAAGGCAGCTCAAGTCTAAGGAGGCCAATTACAAATTCCTCAGCTTTTCAAAACCATTTGTGTCTTAGCAACGTGGTCTCTCAGCTACTTTCTATTATTCAGCCTTTGCTGCAAAATACGTGTGTGAAAGTATGCAGATAAACAATGTTCCACTATAAACATCTGTGCAACAACTAATTCCTAATGAATTTTGTATACAATAACCAGGTAACACACTCTGGTGTAGCAGGATTCCAGTACAGACACTGGTTTGCACTTGTGAGCAGTTTCAGAGAGAATTACTCTTCACACTACCTTCAATCTTCTTTTGTGGAGTGTAGGAAGCTGCAGAAGCCACCTGACATTTGGCCACCAGGAACATGGCACAGCCTTTGTCCAGGACAGCTCCGTGGGCCAAGACAGGTTCTATTGCCATGTGCAGGATATTCAGGGCTTGTTCAGGAATGCCAAGGATCAGCTGAAAGACAAATCCTTGTTGGTCTCACACTGGAATGCACTGACAGGAGCAGCTTCTTCAGGGAACACCAACACAAGCCATGTCTGTTTCTACCAACATGATGTAACACATGCAATTTTTTTTTTCAACTTTTTCCCGACAATCTTCTTTTAAATCAAAACTTGTGAGTAGAAATGATTGGGAAAGGCTTCTCTACTCAGTGCTGACAGCCATGCCTCTCAGAATAAACAATATAACTGAACTCATTACCAGCATTAATTTTAATATACAAGCCAACCTGTGCTGCTTGAAAGCCAAAATACCAGCATGAAAAGATAACTGAAGACATTAAGACAGGGGAAATGTATGCTGCTTAATTATATACAATAGCTATAAATTTTAGTGATACACATGAAACTCAACTTTTATTAATTTCCTCGAAAGCTTTTACATCCAGAGTTTGCTTCTTCACAATCAATAATTTAATTCCAACAAGGCTGTGTTCTTAAATCTCACAGGAGTAAAAACAGCATCCAGATCCCCAGAATAAATGCTGCCCTGCAGCCCTGTGAAAACACAAATCAGCCCTACCTGGGAGAAAGCCAAGTTGAGCACGGTTTCAGAGGCCAAGTACTGCAGGCTGAACTCGCGGGCCAGGGCCAGGGCCTGCAGCAGCACGGGCAGCGCGATGGTGTGGCACGAGGACCTCCAGTACAGCTCTGCCATGCACAGCAGCACCCTGGCAAACAGGGAGCAGCACTTACAGACTTCACTCTGGGTGAAAAACGGCCCCTTGTTCCCAGGGAATTGTTCCATCCACAATGGGATTGCTTTTATTATGAATTATGCTGCTGCATATACAATACATTTCAATTACACCCTTAAAAGGAGATGCCACAGGCATACAAAAGATTAAATAATATATATAATCTGTAATCTATAATCTATAATATCTTTAAAAAAAGATAAATAGCTCTCTCAAGATTTACACCAAGGTAAAACTACACACACACATTTCCTATTTATTTTAGATGCAGTGTTTCCTTCTTCCAGAAACCTTCATGGAACTTTAACTTTACCACCTTTCAGTTTACATATTAAAAATAACTAGGTTTAAATGACACAATATTTTGAGGATTCCTCCATACTGTGATTAATAATTGAAATGACTCTGTAATCTCAGAATCACAGCAGGTAATCTGAGGACTAGTGAAGTCTGAACACAGACAAATTGAAATGGCTGATTCTCATCACTGCAAAGTGGCTTTAATACTCTGCAAATGAAACATTCTTACCTAATCACCATCTCGGTGTTCTTGATTTTCTGGCAGTGGATCAACAATTTCTGCAGAAGTTTGTGTGCCTCTGACATTTGATTTTGGGCTTTCAATACAATGGCTTTTCTGTCGTGGTAGAAAGAAAACATCACTGTATTTTTGTACTTTGTATAGAATTCTGCTCTTCAGAACACAGTGAAACAGGTCTCTGTTTTGTGACCTGTGTTTCTTGTAACTGCAGACTGGCAGCCTGACAAAGTGTACACATGCTGCACACACAGACAGGAGGAAAAACAGATCTCCCTGGTGCCAACTGGACAACTCCCAGGCAGAAAGGATCAAACTCATAAAACAGCTTTAGATAGAAACCAGGGATTGCCAAAACCAAAGGCCAAACAGGCAGCAGAAGTGGGAGGACATGCAAGCTAGAGAGCATAAGTAATTATCTGTGAGGAAAACAGGTATGAGGTAAAGCAGCTAAAATTGGCCTGAGCTAACAAGGAGATGGAGCACCAGGAAAATGGAGAGCAGGGAAGTCAGGACCAAATGCACAGCAGCAGGAGATGGGTATAAATGCCCTGAACCAGAGACTGAGCAGAGTATTTAAAGATCAGGCAATTCATGATCAGTCCAATTCCAGAAGGACAAGCATCAGGTCCCACAGCTTGAATACTGCTCTTCTGGCTGACTGGCACTGGCTGCTTTTAGGTGTTTTGCCTTTGAAAATCGACAAGAAATTCTTTGAACACTACGTTGGTTTTCATATTCACCAAATACCAAGTTTTAACTGTAACTATTTTTAACATGTCATTCTCATTTAGGAACAAGACCACATTAAGGTGAGTGGAAAAAAAAAAATCACATTGTTCCATTTTGGAGATGTAGAAACCAGGCCACAGAGGAATTCACTCAAGGCCTGAGCTCCCTCCCCAGCTATTTGACATAAAAATCTGCCTTGTGCTCAGGTTTGAGTATAGCAGATTTTGAAGACCTTACCATGACAGATTCACAGCCCTAGAATAAAACCAACTTCAGCTATTCCAGTTCTTAAAATGCCCAGAGAAACAACTACAAATTATTATTGCAGGACATGCTCTAAAGGAACAGCCCTATAGGTTAAACCACATAACCTTAACTAGTTCTGGAAAGGGAAAAAAATGTAAGCATATGTGGCTGTCAGTGATCATTGTGCTAATTTTTCATGATCTGCATGGAAGAAACCTGCAAGTGCACAGAGACCCACGATTCCTTACCTGTATACACCTTCAATGCTATTTAGTGCTGTAATTCCTGCTACAAGAGAATCTGCTACATGGTATCTGCCATCGTTCATGGCTCGCTCAAACTGTATTTTCTGATCAAACAGCATCCAAAGCTAAACAAAGAACATCCAGAAACAAGCTTTAGAAATTGTGCCTGCTCATTTTCCAATCCTAAATTAGAATTCACTTTTTATTTTCCCCCAGGGGTATTTATCTCCAGACACACTAACTCCACTGTCCAATTATTGGATTTACTGAATTACTGTCCTCAACAGAAATGCTCAGGTCTGGATTAATGTTTCAATATTGAAGCTCACCTACTTGACTGCATTTTATGTGAAAAGGCTGTTTTAAATCATTACTAATGATTTGAGACTTGTAGACAAGTAGACTTGTTCTGTAGTGAAAAGAGCAGGCCCACACTACATCTAATGGGATCTCAAGCACTTCAATGTAAATACTATCTTATAGACTCCTGTGGCAATGCTTCCCAGAGTCACACAAAATCAGGTTATTAGCCTATTATCTCAGTTATTTCTGGATTGTAATATATCAAAATAAGCAGCACTAATTAAACAGAACTTTGAAGCTTCAAATCAATGCAGAGCCTTTAATTGCTCTATGTGCTCATGAAGCAGATGTATATTCCTCTGTTAATGAAATTTCTACTTGAACAGCTTCATCTTAGGAGGCTGTGGTAAGAGAAATGTCCCACCAGTCTGAAAACAACCCAGGCAGCTTTTCCATGCTTTTGTAAAAAAGCTGCTGCTGCACAGCTTCCCATGAGGACGAGCCAAGGGAAATGGGAAAATGTATAGCCCAAGGCATCCAGAGAAAATTCAGGATCAGTGGGATTCAGATCCTACTGTACAATGGTGACACAACTTACAGGCTGAATGCAAGTATTCTACCTGTGCATGCTGACTGTTGGGAGGGAATCTCTCCTTCAGGTGTTTCAGTATTTCAGAAGCAGCTGCAAAGTACCCCTGGAACACAGAAGGACACTGATTAATGCACCCTGCTCCCCTCCCTTCCAGCACAACCCTCCGGGAAGGGATTTGCCAAGCAAACACCCTGCATTGTCTCTGCCCCCAGAGTTAAAGGGTGTGGGGGCCTGAATATATGTTGTATTGTGGGATCTGTGTGGGTCCGAGTTGCTCCAAACGAGCTGCAGCTGCAGGGTCCTTAGTTGGGCAGCAGCTGTAGCTCGTGAAGGTAACTGAGATAAACAGGGGTGGGTCGAGAGCCCAAGAGGAGCCCCTGAGAAGACAGGAAGGACTGTGATGCAGAGAAAGGAGAAGAGCCCCAGCAGAGAGGGAAGAACAACACTGCAGCAAAGATTACAACAACTGGTGACCCCGTGTGAGGAAGAACACTGCAACCAAACATTGAAAGAAGGTATGGAATCCCCCGGACAGCCGAGAGCTGTGGCAGCCTGAGAGCTGGGACTGTAGAATATAATATGGCCTTTGAATTAAGGAGCTGTAGCAGCAGAAAGCTGGAAGAATATGGCCTTTAAAGAAAAGAGTCTTGGAACATCTAAAGACAGCTGAGAGCTGTGGCAGCCTGAGAGCTGGGACTTTGAAATATCAGCCAGAGAGCTGGGACTATAGAAGATAGGACAGCCGAGAGCTGTGGCAGCCTGAGAGCTGGAACTGTATGTGTATTGTGATTGTATAATTGTTAAAAGAAAAGGGGGAAAATGTGGGGGCCTGAATATATGTTGTATTGTAAGACCTGTGTGGTTCTGAGTTGCTCCAAATGAGCTGCAGCTGCAGGGTCCTTAGTTGGGCAGCAGCTGTAGCTCGTTTGGAGCAACTCAGAACCACACAGGTCTTACAATACAACATATATTCAGGCCCCCACAAAAGGGCGTTAAGGGCAGCAAAAACCACAAGTGGAGTCTTGCACCCTCTGTCAGCACCACCCACAGGCGCTCTCAGCAAACGGCACCCGGTGCAGGCAGGCCTGGAGCTCACCTGCTCGGCGTGCAGCTCTGCCAGGTGGCACAGCACCACGGCAAAGGACTCGGTGTTGTTCTGCTGGACGCCCACGTTCACAGCCTCCAGACTGTTCATGCTCAGCAGGGTCTGCGCTTGCTGAAGTGCCATGGTGCTTGTGCAAGAGAAATATCTGTTAGTTTTCAAGCAGCAAACAACAGCCATTTTTAATCTATGGGTTTATTATGACAATAGTCTACATTGTCTGGTTAAGCCAGGGGCCTGGGGAGAAGGAAAACTTATGTAAAATAACTTCTGTCCAGAGACTCTGCACTGTGCAGGCACAGCAAGTACTGCAGACTGAAAGCTGCACACAGCCAAAGCACAGAGATGCTGAAAGTGGGGGCACAGGAACAATTTATGATCTATTTGCCACTATTAAATGGAAACTCTATCTCTTCTTCAGTATGAGTTTTAAAGGAACACAAGAGAATGGAAATAATTGCACTCAGCCTGTACTGAATCACAGTCTGATTGCTTGATTTTAGTGCACTGGAGAGACACAGGCACTTGTTACACCCATAGAAATGCATTATGTGCCAACAAGTGCAGCAGCTAATGCAGGAGTTGCAAACAGAGCCCATACCTGCGGCCGTACAGTCTCCAAATGGCAGTTTTCTGTGCTATGCTGATGTCTATGAGCTCTGACAGGCTGTGCTTCCAATGCAACAGATCAGAATCTTTTAAGGCATCCATTAGTTTGTTGGCAGCCTTTCCTGCAAAAGCTCTTTGTTGAACCAAGGACTGGATTCCCAAGGAAGCAAGATACTGGGAAGAAGGAAAAAAAACAACATACCTACAGTGATGGAAGACAACAGAGTACCCCAGGCTGGCAAATTACACTGGAGCAGAGTTCTGAACTACTAAAAAAGAATCCCAAAAAGACAGCACAGACAAAGGAACACTGCTCCAGGCATTTCTTTAAATACTCACTTATGCACACCCACACATATGTGAATGTCATTTTGTTGGATGTGAAAGGTAATTTCCACTCCCCCACACAGAAATCTTATGGAGGAGGACAGGAGCAGTACCTGGATTTCTCCAGAACTGCTGTGAAAACAGAGCCTTTGCTTTCCTTCCCTTCCCCACAGAGGCCATGGCTGCTCCTATCTCCCAGCAGTTTTAGTCAATTTTAGAACAATTCTCTTAACAAAGGAATTGTGGATTTGGGGAAGACAGAACTAAACATTAACAGACAACAGATCTATCAAAGGGGAGGGCTGTCCTGCAAGATTCCACAGAGCTGTACAAGTAAACATGTGCTCAAAGCCCGGCCAGAGGCATCAGCACTGAGCTTCAGGGAAGGTGGAGCCCTAAGAACCTCCCCTGAGCACCTGATTGTAACAAAATGTGCCTGGGCCAGTGGCCACAGAGAGATTTTCTGCCTGAAAATCAAGCAAGTTAGAAGGAAAACCAGTGAACCTTGCAATAATGCTCTGGCATTAAAGCAACTGAACTCTGGCTTGTTAATGTGAAGCATAAGAATAATAAAAACAGGTAGATTTTGGAGTGTTAAAACATGTTTGTTTAAATCCAATCCCATCTTTTGAACAGACAAGCCACAAAACCCCAAACTCTGATCACACACATGCCCATTGCCACACGGTTTGGTCCCAGAATAAAGTTAAGGATTGATGAAATGGACTCACTGGCAATCCAAAATGTAAGGATTTGTTCACAGAGTGCTCCAGCAGAACACAGCTGTCAAATATCTTCTGCTCCAGGATGTACAACCAACTCTAGCAAAGAAAAAGATCAAATTCTCATTGCAAATAACTGATGGCTGCAGCACTTTGAACTTGGAGAATGCACAAAAAGTCACTGGAAATGCAAAATACTTGAGGATTGATTCTAAGGAAACTTCTACTAAATGCTGCACAGCAAAACTTATCAGAAGTGCATCCAGGCTGGGATGCTGGTGTGGCACCAGCCAACCTGGAGGTTCAATGATGCACAAAAATACAGGAACTGTGGAATGCAGCACCTCAGGAGTTTGATACCATTGATGTCAACTCATTATAATGTTAATTACAGGGAAAAATAGAGAGAAATCCAAGTCCTTCCCTCCCACTTTGCTTGCTCTAAAGGTGGCTCTGAGAATTCAACAGACAGAAAGGAGGCAGCTTCTGAAACACTTCTTTTTACATCATCTAAGGCTCAACTTTGAGCTCATGACTGAGATCTCCACTGGGATAACAATTCCTGCTTAAGGAATTAACCCTGAGCTGCAACAAACCATGCCATGATCCTTGCCCTGTGTGCCAGGAGTGATGCCAGGGCACTGCTGGGCAGTCAGGCGCTCTGGGGAGGTGCTGCTGGGAGAGGAGCTCTGCAGCAGCTCCAGGCCCACTGGCACAGAGCTCTTACCAGGCAGTGCTGCAGGCACATGTGGTCGTTGGACTCCTGGGCAATCCTGATGGCTTCCTGAAGGGCCAGTTCAGCCTGCTGGCTATGACAGACAGACAGACAGACAGAGGGAGAACAATTACTGTTCCTGCAGTGCTCGAGATACAGTGTCCTGATCCAGAGGAATATTGATCTGAATTATGCATCATGCACTCAGATCTCTGATCTCACAGCCTGTGTTTTCCTCCCAGCACTCAGCAGTGCATTCTGGTTTTCAGGACAGAAAGTCTGACAGCATCTGCAAACCAAAATGCAGCTGTAACCCCTACGTGGGCTCTCAAACCCTGTACAGGCCACGGTGGCAAGTTATTGTTTGAACAGGGGCAACATTTAGAATCTGCCTTTGTGGAAATTGTTACTCTCAACTTTGCAGTGTCCTTCCCCTCTCCAGTCCTTTCACATCATGCCTCCAGGCAGCAATCAATAAATGCAAACCAGAAATGAAGATGGGTAGGCCAGCTTTATCAACAAAATAAACCCCAACCCCTGTGGCATTTTAAAAGCTCGGATGGCTTTTTTGGTTTAATTATTCTTTTGCCAGATCATCAGCTCTTTGTTGACTTGCAGAAAACCAACCACACTTTCTTGAAAGTATGGATAAAAATATGGATGAAAATAGGCAATTATGCCCACTGACCCTTCTGAGATCATGGAAATGTAATTGAACACTTAAAATACCAGGACACAGACAAGTATCAACTCTTAGATAGCTCAGTTATTATGGAAACCAAACAAACACCAAAACAAAACCAAACCCAAACAAACCAAGATCTCACGAGGATCCCAACCCAACCACAGCTGCTGCCCAGTGAGAGAGATGCCCTGCAGGGTTTTTAGAAGGAGGGGGAGCTCTCCCAGCCCCTGCCATGCCCGGGTGGGTCAGGAGCCCGTACTAGTGGCCGAAGCGGCAGTGCAGCGCCGCCAGGTTGAGCGCGGCGTAGCGCAGGCTGCGCCCGTAGCCCTCGTCCCCGTTGCTCTTGCTCTCGGCCCCCGTGAGGATCAGCCGGTCAAAGTAGTGCAGGAGGCTGTGTGTGGAACTGAAGACATCCTGCACCCTGATGCTGTTTAAGTAGCTTAAATAATGCTGGAAAAGGGAAAGAAAATCAGTTTTAAATGTACAGATACCAAACCAGAGGTTTTGTTTGTAATTACTGGGTGTTTCTGTCCAAAACATGTAATTGTGAAATACTGATCAGAAGTTGCAATGCTGATACTACCTGGGCAGAATTGCTGGATTAAACTGGATAATTTCTTGGACAATATTGGCTGTTTGCCCTAACAGGATCTGCCAAATGGTGAAGATTACAAGATCTGTCAGAAAGATCCCAGAGAGTCTGAGATCTCTGAAGAGATGGAATTTCTGTATTTATGTGAGAGTGGGAATGGAGGCAGCACTCCCACAGTGCCTGCACTCAGGAAGATACAACATCAGCACTGCTTCCAAATGCTGTGCAGATAGAAAGGAGATGCTAAAATTCTGTATTTTCTCTTTGGCATTGAGACCTGGGCAGGGTAATCCTTTATGCTGTGAAGTCCAGGCAGGGACTATGGCAGCCCTCTCAAGGATACCCTTCCCAACAGCAGCAAGGAAAATCTTTTTGCTCAGCCCAGGGCTGCTGGGAGGCAAGGCCAGAAAACAAGGCAGGAAGGAGCTGAACTTTGGAAGTTTCTCAAGAAGAAGCTGTTGAGGGACAAAGCAAGAGCTCACACCACAGCTCTGGTCCCTCAGCATGAGCTCTCTGTGGCTTTCAGTATAAATTATTATTAAGGACCAGAAGCAAAGTGAACAACTACCAGCCAAATTAACAGATATTGCACTTAGTAATGATTTTTAAACTACAGGAGAATGAGGCCTGAAATTACTTAGGAAAATGTGGGCAAATTATGTAAGTTTTAGATTTAGTTGAACAAGAATGCACTCAGTCCCACCAAAATTAAGAGGTTTATATCTATGCATGAAGGAGAAGTACTTTGCTTAATTAAGGTTCCTGTACCTTCAGGAGTTTTAGTCTGAATTACTAAACATTTACATGCAACTTCCTCCCAGTTTTATCATCTACTTATATTTCAATAGAGAATAAATTACTTCCAAATAATCCTATCCTTGAGATAAGAAATCCTTTAACAACCATTCTGGATGAAGAAAAAGATACTTACTGCTTCAGCAAAGTCTGGATTAAATTTTAACAAGTTGTTCAATTCCTTCTGTAAAGATGCTGGAGCAAGAGCCTTTGTCTCATCATTCTTTAGCAAAGAAGCCTGGGATAAAATTTGAACAGTACAAGTAAGAAATGTAATTCCAAAAGGAGGGTTATAAAAATATATTGTGGTGCAGGATTGTTAGGTTGGAGAGGACATTAAAGAAGATTTTGTAGCAGCTCTGTCTATTATGATAGTGGCAGTTCTGTATTCCATTACAGTGTTCAATTTCCAGAGATCACAGAGACCAAGTCAAATAAAACCTTATTCAAAGGACTGTTTAAAGACATTTAAAGAATTTTGGTTAAGTTTCTCTCTGAAGAACTACTGCCACACATTGCTGACTGGAATTGTATGTATCTTCTCATAGAAAAAAAAAACCCTCAGGAAAAGAAATTGATAAATCCAGTTTGCTTTGCCAAGCAGTTCAATTAATTTTAAAAATCACAAAAATGTAGCTACTAAAATTAGCATTACTGACTATTGAATTACTGACATTTGTGTCCATGTGTATTTCTGTTCCCTTTTTTATTTACCAGCTGGAATAACCAACAAAACTGCACATTTCACAGAAATGTGAGGCAAGCAGAGCAGAAGGACCTTGTGAGAACCAAATATCAGCATATGGTGACATGTCTGCATGACACACTCATAGCCCCAAGTGCTCACACTGAGCAACAACAAGCAGGATATCAACAAAGCTCTATCAGAGCACAGAAAACATCTCAGCTGACACTGTGGGTAAAATTCAAGGTGAAATTGGTGTTATGGAACATTTCCTCCATTTAATGAGAATTAACATACCTGCTGAGAAAGAAAATACTCTGCTTGTTTCTGGGAAAGAGGCCCAGTGCAGGCTATCTCTTCTTCCCTGGTAAGACACACTCTGGTTAGAAACAGGGCAAGGAAACACAGCACAGGAACACTTTTCATCACACACCCCACATTCTGCTTCAAAAGGTCTGTGAGATATTGCAGCTCAAAGCATGAAAGAACACTGAGAAAGCTTAATAAAGAACAAAATCTACTCCATCAAAGTCAGCAAACCAAATGATTTCACACAGTTTAGCTCTCAACCTGTGGTTGAGAGCAACATCACCCTAAAAAACCCTAAAGAAATACAGCAGAGAAGATTTGGGGCTGACATATTCAAATGGCTCTGCTCTGTTTTCTGTCTTCTGAAGAGAGTCCCAAGGAGATTAACTGGCACTTTGACCACATCCATCACAGCTGGAACAGCTGGAAACAGCTGTTCTGCAATTTACTGTGTGGAAAGGCAGCAAGCCCAGCACACAGCCAGACCCCAAAGCTGCTGTCTGACTCACCAACTCCTGCACAAGTTTATACAAATACAGTTTGCAAAGTACATTTTAAATACATGGACACATCAAATTGTTCTTACAATGGAGCATCCCTTCAGCAGGTGAAAACTCTCAGCGTTTGCTTCTCCTTTCTCAGGTAAACAGACACGAGTTCTTTTATTTGGAGAATGGTGAAAAGCAAAACAAAACCATTCAACTTCTCCTTATTGAGCAATCTTTCCTTGCTGGCAGCAGAAGTGACCTCTCCAACAGAGGAGAGGGAAATTGTGGGCAGCAGCTGCCTTTGGGCTGTGTTCCCCAGGGGAGGATGAGGATGGGGCAGTGCCACCTCCCCGAGCCACTGCCAAATGTCACCACACGGTGGCACCAAGGAAACGAGCGGCCACAAAGCTCAGCCCGGCTGCAGGAGACTTTAAACAAATCAAAGATTCATTTTCTTAAAAGGCTGAAAAGGCTTTAACACGAATTGATCACCTTAAAGGCCCATCAAGTTCTTCTTTCTCCATTTTCCCATCCAGCTCGTCTGGATTTGTCAGCTCCATGTCATTCTCATCAGCTCCATCCTTTTTCTCATCCTTCTGGAAGTACTGCTGGAGTGCTGTGTAGAGTTTGTAGACCTGGCTGAAGGACAGTTTGTTGTATGCCAGGATCATGTGGCGCAGGAACAGACCTGGAACAGGAATGCTGCTGTGAGCAGCCGGGACACAAATCCACGGCCAGCAGCTTCAACAACATCCCTCAGTTCCTCATCAAACAGAAATCAATGAGAAATTAAACAGGAATTACTGAGTCTCATCTCGATGATACAACTCAGTGTATCATCAAATCTCACTAAAGATAAGTGATAAATTGTTAAAATCAGTAACAAGCTCACAGTGTGCAAAACTGTCAGTTAATAGGCAACATCTGAGCAAGAGAAAAATGACATTCTGCAGTTTAAAACCTCCCCCGAAAAACAAAGCTGTGTCCTGAGGGAGTGACATCAATGACAGATATCACAGCAAAAATATGGATAACAATTATTTATTATTTAAATATTATGGATAACAATTATTTACCTACTACACTTGTTTTATGAACTTCTGGCTCTGTCCCTGAGAATGAATCGGAAAGATCATCAAAAAATTGTTCCATGTCTTTCAGTTCTCCTTCTGCCATGAGTTTTAACCTAAACAGGGGAAGAAAATGTCATTTTTTAGGGCATTAATACAGACAACAGGGGGAAAATGACATGTTCTAGGATATTAACATAGACATAAAAAAAATATTCCCCTGCTTTCTGCATAAATGAGTAAATGCAAACAAGTGATAACTAATTTTTTGGACCCCAGGAGGTTTTATACTGAGATAAGATAATATTAAATAGTGGTAATGATAATGATAATGATAATGATAATAATAATAATAATAATAATAATAATAATAATAATAATAATAATAATAATAATGTTTTAATATTATTTATTATTATTATGTTTGGGTATGTTTTTATTTTTAAATAGGTCTCTATTATGAGAATAATTAGATGAGATGGTTATTCTTAAAACAAATGGGAACTATTTTCTTTTTATTTTGGACATTTAAAAATTTTACAATTTTAAAAATGTTTTCAAAAATTTTAAATTTTTGTACTGCTTGCATTTTTGGAATTGTGAGTTTGCTGTTTGGTGAGTTATCTGACATGCCAGCAGATCTTCTGTCCCACAGAAACTTTCCATCTGATCACTTCGATGTCGGTGCCTTTCAGAACTCAGCTATGACAAGTCCGAAACTGTCCAAGCAGAGTTTTGGCCCAGCCGGTGCTTTCAGAGCCGGACATTTGCAGGTTCCGGGGCACTTCCCGCGCTGGAGGGACCGAACAGCGCGGGGCATCCCCGGCGGCCCCGCCCCGCCCCGCCCGCCCGGGCCCGCACCTGATGTGGACGGAGCCGGCCAGGTGCGGGCAGCACTCCTCGATGGCCTTGCGCAGCCGCGACAGCGCCATATCGGGACCCTGCGGAGGACAGCGACATGTCGCGACAGGCCGCGACACAGCGGGGCCGCCCTCCCCCCAGCCCCGGCCCGTGCCCGACCTGCAGCAGCGGCAGCAGCAGGCGGTTGAGGCGGCGGCGCTCCAGCAGGCCGAGCTGCGGGCCGGCGCGGCCCAGCTCGCTGAGCAGCACCAGCAGAGCCATCTTGTGCGGGGTGACCCAGTCGCGGACGCCGAACACGTTCGCGTGAACGACGCCGTTCGTCAGCATCGGGTTGAAGTACAGGCTGTCGTGCACGCTCGCCATGGCGGCGCCGGGGCCCGCCCGTCGCCCGGGAAACCGCGCGCGCCCTCGCCGCGCCAGCCAATCGCCGGCCCCGTCGCCGGCGCGCGCGCAGCGCCGCAGCCAATCGGAGGAGGGGATGTGCGCCGCCACAGCGGGGCCGCCGCGACGGGCCCGGCGCGAGAGAGACGTTCCGGGGAGAGAAGGGTCCGCGCTGAGGCGGGGCTGCTACCCCGCGCTGCCCTGCACGGCAGCCAGGCCACGGCTGGGGACAGCGAGGGTATGGGCTGCGATTGGGCCGCTGCGGCCCTCAGGAGTTATCTGTTAGATAAGGGAACAGACGTTCTTTGTGTGCGGGCGCTGCTGAGGCTCCGCAAACCCCGGGGTCAGTTCTGGGCCCCTCACGCCGAGCAGGACTCTGAGGGGCTGGAGCGGGTCCAGGGCAGGGAATGGAGCTGGGAAGGGCCTGGAGCCCCTGGAGGGGCTGAGGGAGCTGTGAGGGGGCTCAGCCTGGAGCAGAGGAGGCTCAGGGGGCTCTGCACAGCTCCTGACAGGAGGGAACAGCCTGGGGATCGGGCTGTGCTCCAGGGAACAGGGACAGGAGCAGAGGGAACGGCCCCAGGCTGGGCCAGGGCAGGGGCAGGGCTGACACCAGGAAAAATCTCTTCACTGAAAGAGTGGTGACGCATTGGAAGGGGCTGACCAGGGAAGCGGTGGAGTCATCATGGCTGGAAGTGTCCAACAACCAAGTAGGCACAGCTTTTTGCAGTGGGGTTTGGTGATTGGCCACAGGATGGACTTGATGGTCTTGGAAGTCTTTTCTAACTTTAATTAGCCTGTGACTAACAGAGCTGTACCAGGTGAGGTACAGGTGACTATGGGCAGTGGCTTGGTGGGGTTACTGATTTTGGGAGCTCTCTAAAGAGAGTCTGTTTTAAAAGGAGATGGTGTTTAATTCTGCACAGGCCGCAAGGTGGAGGTTTCCACAAGTCAAGAGCCCAGGGGTAAAAAGTTACATCTTTTATACAGTAAAATTTAGATGAACCCACCTATCCAATACATTTTCTCTGTCTCTGACACGAGCATTTCCATGTTACAGAGAACACCACAAAGTGAATTCACTCCCCTCTGGATTTCCTGCACGTTAATTGTGATGCCATAAAGATGTTTCCACATGTAAGTTTTTATTTTCTCAATAACTTGTTAGAGTACTTCATTAAGGCATCATATTCCCAAAGAAAATACTCCAATTATTATAATAGTTCTCATTTTTGTAAGTGAGAGCAAAACAAAACTCAATATTATTATACATCTGCATGTCCCTGGGGGTTTCCATCGCTCTGCTCCTGATTCATGCCTGGGGGTGGTGAGAGGAGGAGGAGGAGGCAAATCAAGCGGGGGGTAATTTCCTAGGATACATTTGCATCTAAGAAACTTAACATTGTAGCTTGCTGCTTCTGGCATAATTAATGATCATTTCCTCGCCCTCAATGAACTCATTGAGCTGTGTCTGAGCACACCTCCCAGCAGTGACAGCAGCTATTATCTTTTAAAGGTCAATGTGCTGACATTTCCTGAAAGCAAAGCCCGGTGGCCTGGGCGGAAACGCGGAGCTGCTGGCGTGGCAGGGCAGGGCAGGGAGGGGAGGGGATCAGATAAAGGCTGGGCTGTGCAAGAGGAAATGACAAACATCTGGTTCTGATGTTCTGTGCAATGCTCTGGAGCCAGAGTGTGAGCTCTGCTGACAATGCGTGGGGCAGAGAGAACATTTAGAATGCGCTTTTAAAGGATATTTAAATCAGCTCTCACGCCTGAAACCCAGCATGAGAGCTGACTTTGGTTGCATTAAATCCAGGATTAGGTAACCCAGCTGAGAAAGTCATCTTTTGTCTCACCTGAAATAGGCTGTGCCAGCAGCGAGGGAGCAGCAGGATGAGCTGAGGGATGGAGCATCCTGTGAGGAAAGGCTGAGAGAACTGGGGTCCTGCAGCCTGGAAAAGAGAAATTTTGGGGTCCCAATGCCTGAAGGGGCAACAAGAGAGATGGAGAGAGACAGACAAGGGCCTGGAGTGACAGGACACAGGGAATGGCTCCCACTGGCAGAGGGCAGGGCTGGATGGGATTTTGGGAAGAAATTCCCCCCTGTGAGGGAGGGAGGCCCTGGCACAGGGTGCCCAGAGCAGCTGGGGCTGCCCCTGGATCCCTGGAGGTGTCCAAGGCCAGAGCTTGGAGCAGTCTGGGATAGGGGAAGGTGTCCCTGCCCGTGGCAGGGGATTGGAAATAAATGATCTTTAGAGTCCCTTCCAACCCAAACCACTCCAATTCTGTGATTCCCTGATCCTTCCCACAGCCATTAATATCCAACCTGGAATCCCCAGATAAAGCCCAGCGATTAAATTTGTCCTTTTTTAACTTTACAATTAAATGTTGCAGATTGTTAAATTAAAACCAAATGAATATTCCTGGGAAGAATCCTTCCCTCCCTCTGGCTCTGCTGCTGTGTAAAACCTTGGGGGATTACAGAGCTCGTTGTCACTTGTTATTTGGTGGCAGAAGGAAATGGGACATCTCTCAGTAATAGATTTAAATCTTTTAATGCTGCTTTGGCACAGTCCTGGAGGCTCAGTGAGGGCAAGGCTTTTATTAATAGAACCTCTTGAAATGCTGCTTTTCACCCACGGAGGAGCTGGCACAGTTCAGAGCCTCCTTCCAAAGCCTCAGCGTGGTTTCAGTCCTGCATGCTGCAGGAAAAGTCATCTCCAGTCACATGCTGGGGACATGATTCATCCAGATCTGCCCAAGGGAAGGCAGGAGTGGCAAGTGCAGCTGCCAGCACTGTCACCAGATCTCAGCTCTGTCAGGCCCACGGTGCTCCCTGGAACATCTGTGTTTGGGAGGATTTCTTGTTAGCACATCCTTAACAGAGAAAATGGGAAAATGTTGGGTTTTGCTTGGTTTGGGGCAGCTTTTACCCCATTGCAGTGACTGCATGGGGAGTTCTCATGTTTAATGTGATATTATTAACAAAAATCTGTGTATAACTGGTACTGCAAGGGTGACACTGAGTTGTCAGAGTTTAGATGTCACAGAACTTCTTACAAACCAAGCTGTACTGATATTTTTAAGGTGTCTTGAAGCAGTCCCTTGCATGAGAAATGTGAGGAATGTGCCATTGCAAGCTCCAGTGTTGTATTCACAAGGCTTTTCTATTTTTTCTGTCACTTTGACAAAAATGGCAAGCTATTATTGGGGAAAAATGACATTTTTTGTTAAGTCATGTGTACAAGTTCAGAGCATATCTAAAGCTTGTCAAGGAGCAGAAGCATTTCTGAAAAACGTTGACCTGATTTTGAATTAAAATATGGTGTCAGGGCAAATCCAGAAGTTGGGCTGTGTGCAGGATCTGCTCTTACTCCTGAGGCTGCCAGGACTGTGCATTCACATGACAATTACACACCATTTTTTCTCATTTTTACCCACTTCTTGTATCTCATTTCCTCCAAAAATAGATCCTTCCTGCAGAAATTAGCAGATTGCATCCAACCCTTTGTAGGGGTAGATTTGATTTGTGCTCTGTGTTTATTTTCAGCACTTTTGTCTGTTCCTCTTTTTGGCAAAGCCCTGCCTGGTTCTTGGCCCTGGGTGCTCTTACATAAACTCTCCTGAAGCCTTGCTCAGGTCTGCACTGCTGGGTTTTCTTTTAATGTGATCTGGTTAAAAGCTTTCAGTTCTTGCAATCTGTGATTATTATTTTATATATTTATATATTCTACTCACAGCCTAGAGAAAATAATAGTGGCATCTAGGAGCTCGCTGGAAGTGGATTTTAAAATAATAAATATTTTTTGAATTAAATATTTTTATAATTCTTACTATATTATATATTATATATTATATATCATATATTATATATTATATATTATATATCATATATTATATATTATATATTATATGATACATGATATATGATATATTATATTTTTATTTATATTATTTTATATATAAAAGATATATTTACATTATATATATATAATATATGCTATATAAAAATATTTCTATTATATAAACATTATCAATATTTAATATATAATTAACTATTTTATTGATAATAATAAAAATAATAAATATTTTAAAATAATACATATTTTCACTAAGGGGTTTGGTAGAATAGAACTGATAGAGTGTGGATTTGGGTTTGGTGTTAGGGGGAAATTCTTTACTCATAGGTGGGCACAGGGTGCCCAGGGATCCCTGGGCACGGATCCCTGGCAGTGCCCAGGCCAGGACAGGGCCTGGAGCCGCCTGGGGCAGTGGGAGGTGTCCCTGCCATGGCAGGGGTGGCACTGGAGGCTCCACAGAGGGACAATCCACGGCCTCCCTGGGCAGCTCCAGTGCTCTGCACCCTGCATGGAGAGCAGCTCTTCCTCATGCTGAGCTGGAACTTCTTGTTTTCATTTATGGCCATTGCTCTTCATGCTGTCACTGGGCACCACCAGAAAGAGCCTGGCACCGTCCTCCTGGCAGCGCTTGGAGGAGCTGGCATGGATGGATGAGATCCCCTCTCAGTGTCCTGTGCTGCACACAGCTCCCACAGCCTCGGCTCCCACCGCTGCCACCCTCGGCTCCCATCGGTGCCACCCTCGGTGCCCCCGCGTGTCCCGGCCCCGCTCGGGGCATTTCCGCGCCCCCTCGGCCCCGCCGTGTCCTCTGCTCCCATTGGTCGCTCCCGCTCGCCGTCGGGGCGCAGCAGCCAATAGGCGCGCGGCGTGGCTGCGCGGTAGCCAATGGCGTGCGGCGCGGCGGCAGGGCCCGCCCTCCGAGCGGCGGCCCGGCGGGGTCGTTGCGGGGCGGGGGTGACGCGGTGCTGGAGCGGCGGGAGCGGCCATGAAGGTGAGGCGGGGGGGGGCCGTGAAGGTGAGGGGCGCGGCCGGCTGGGACAGCGCCTCTGCCTTGGCCAGCAAGGGAGGGAGAAAGGAGGAGGGGGCGAAACGGGGAGGGTAACGGGGCCGGGAGCCCGGCGGGATGTCCGGGCCGGGCCGCCCCTCCCGGCTCGCCTCAGGCCGCGGCCGCCGTCCCGGCGCGCTGTGAGGGGAGCCCGGGCTGAGGCCGAGCCGAGGGGCCCGCGCTGAGTCAGCGGCCGGGCAGGGCCGGGCCGGGCCCGTGAGGGGCTCAGCGGCGGCTCCCGTAGCCCCGGTCCCTCCCTGAGGCGCCGCGTCCCGCCCGGGGCTCTTGAGCCGTCCCGGAAAAGCTTTGCTTCGTCCAAAGGTGGATGCACAGAGGAAGTTTCAGTTTAAATGATTACAAATAAATCCCTCCCATCGCTCTCGTGTTGTTCTGCGGCTTGGGTAGCACACCCGGGTTGTACAGGTGTGTCAGGAGCAGCAGGTGAATCCCTGCCAGGTAACAACACCCTTAAAACTGAAAACGCAGCAGAGAAGTTGAACGCAGGATTTTGCTCCTTTGAGATGCACATAAGGTATGGGGAGGGACGATACCGATGGCAGCTTGTCCATGAAGTGGAGACTGAAGGTTTTGGTGCAGAAATTGGGAATGTTTTGATCAATTCTCAAGGGAGGGATTATTTGTTTTAGCGTGTTTAATTTGTGTGTTGTGTTGGTGCTTTTCAGCACGGTGCCATTTCTTCTGCAGAGCAATATGGAGAGTCTAGACACCGTAATTCAATTATCAGTTAATGACCTGAGGGCGCAGAAGGAATCCACAGGTGACGTGGGTTAAGGAGAAAATGTATGCCCACGTAGCCCTGCCTTTCACCTTGAGTGGGTGGTTGGCAGCAAGATAAAGAGATTTTCTGTTTGATATCAACAACTTCAGTGTGTCCAAAACGAGTAACAAAAAGTTCCTAAAAATGTATATGTTTGGTGCTGACAGTGATGTCTGAACAGTTGTTACAGGCTCTGGAATGAAATAAGACCAAGAAGCAGGTGTGAAACTCAGGCCAGGGTTGTGGGATCAGATGTCTCATGTCCTTTTGGTCATTGTGTGTCCTGCTGCTGCTGCTGTGACCCCGGGAGTTGTGGAAAATGGAAGTTGAATTTTGACAGATCCGTTTGGTTCATTATTTTATTTTTCTGTTATTTATATGTGGCTGCTTTAAAATGTTTTAGATACTAATTAGCTCCTCAGTTTTGAAGAAGAGGTGATGAGTGAGAGGAATGATTGTGTTACAGCTTTCCCCTAAGATGAGAGGAGGTATTTTTCAGAAGTTCCAAGTTTTAAACTCAGAGCTCTGCTGGACTGTCATTGGTTTTCAGGAAGTATTTCTGGAAAGTTAATTCCTCTTGCCTAATAAACCAGGATAATTAGTTTTTGTCCAGGGAAAATTAATATTAATGCATTTCCACAGTGCTTATAATGGAGAAGTATAAAAGAAGCTTTGCTTTGGGGCTGGGGTGAGCATTTTGAGCTCCCTGGAGTCAGGGAAGGGCTGGGGAGCTCTCTTGGGGTGCCCAGGGCACCGAGGGCTCTTCCTGCACCAGTGTGAGTTCTACTCTTGAAATACCCACAGTGATGAGTGGGTTTAACATTTCATTAGAATGTATATTTGGTGTTGTAACTGAAGCTCCTGTTCTTACCTTCTGTGCTCTGTGGTTGGAAAGGAGACATTCTGGCCCATCCCCATTGTTCTGGCGTGAAGTTCCCACAATTGTGAGAGGATTGTGTTCAGTTCAGGGCAAATGGGCAACTTCACCTCGAAATTAGTGTAGGAATCTAGAAATGTCATCTAGAAATTACACCGGGAATTAAAGCACCACGTTACAGAGCTGAAGCGTGTGTGTTCTGGTTGGTTGGGGTTTTACAGCAAGATTTAAAAGTCTCAAAAGCAATTATTTGAAAAGGAGAACAGCTGTTAAAGAAAAAAGTATGAAAAAATAATTGTATATAAAGGAAGTTGTACCCCTCAGTTTCCTTTCAGTGATTCTGTTTGCCCCTCGTGTTTTTTCCAGCAGGTCTCAGGGAGCCACCTGACAGTGATTAAACTTGTGACCTGCCCAGCTTGGAGTCCAAATTCCACCTTTTAGTAGAATATGAGCTTTTGATAGGGAATCAAGTGCCTCGGGCTTCCAGGGATAAAAAGCAGCACTTTGTTTACGTGTTCAGAATTTCCACTGTTTTATGTGACTCAAAACTGAAATACAATCAGTAGAAAATAAGTTTAGTTAGATTTATTTTAACTTTTGTTAGACATTCAGTAAGGCAACAAAACGAGGTTCAGGGAGATCTTGAAAAATGTTTCCTTGTCAGTGAAACCAGACTGTAATTATCTTCAAGTTTGCAAGACAGGAATGTTATTTGAGAGAGAGTTTTGTTGTGAGTCACGCAGAGCTGGGTGAGCTCTGGAGCAGATCCTGCAGGGACACTTGTGCATTAATCATGAGAAGTTTTCTGCTGTTTGTGCCTGTCCCCTCACCTGCCATGGGCTGTCAGCCACTTCTTCTTGCTCTGCTGTTGCATCACTGCTCAAATGCTGCCTCTGTCTGTGGGGATTCTCCAGCAGGGGAGTGTGAGTGTGAGCTCCCTGTGCTGCCAGGGCAAACCTGTCCCAGTGTGAGCTATTTATCCTGCACAGACAAACCTGTCCCAGTGTGAGCTATTTATCCTGCACAGACAAACCTGTCCCAGTGTGAGCTCCCTGTGCTGCACAGACAAACCTGTCCAGTGTGAGCTCCCTGTCCTGCCAGGGCAAACCTGTCCCAGTGTGAGCTCCCTGTCCTGCACAGACAAACCTGTCCCAGTGTGAGCTCCCTGTCCTGCACAGACAAACCTGTCCAGTGTGAGCTCCCTGTGCTGCACAGACAAACCTGTCCCCCTGTGAGCTCCCTGTCCTGCCAGGGCAAACCTGTCCCCCTGTGAGCTCCCTGTGCTGCACAGACAAACCTGTCCCCCTGTGAGCTCCCTGTGCTGCCAGGGCAAACCTGTCCAGTGTGAGCTCCCTGTGCTGCACAGACAAACCTGTCCCCCTGTGAGCTCCCTGTCCTGCCAGGGCAAACCTGTCCCACTCTGGATTTCAGCTGTTGTGGAGCTGCTCTGGCCCACCCTGACCGTGCTGGGATCCCTGGCTCCGGGATTGGCACCCCGTGCTCTGGGGTGGTGACAGATGAGTGAAGCAGCTCCTCACAGCAGCTCCCATCTGATGGGGCTCCACATCCTGACCCTCTGTGCTGCTCTGTGCTGTTTGCAGGCGGGAGCTACTTCCATGTGGGCTTCCTGCTGCGGGCTGCTGAATGAAGTCATGGGCACGGGGGCAGTGCGTGGCCAGCAGGCTGGCTTTGGGGGAGGTGCTGGTCCCTTCAGGTTCACACCAAGCACGGGCTTCTCAGCTTATCCAGCTCCTGCTGCAGCCAGCACCAACATCGTCTGCAAGGCCTGTGGACTTTCCTTCTCAGTTTTCAGGAAAAAAGTGAGTATGTTTCCTATTGCACTGGATTTTTACACTTCTGAACTCATCTGTGGCATACTGGGAGATGAGTGTTTTTCTCAGAAACCTGGGGCACATACAGGCCTCAGGGAGGGAGGAATGCCTTATTCTGAGATCACAAAAAACTATTGTCAACCAGGATTAGGAGTTAGTAAGTCTGATGTTCATTAGTCAGCAACACGTTGGATCTGGGCTGGCCTGGAAATTAATGGGCTCTGATTTGTAAGATAAATGTGTTACCTTCAGAATCTTGAACAAAAAGCAAATTAAGTTTTGAAGGTGGCTCCAAACAGTGCTTGAGTACTGGAGTGAACAAACTGGGTGATGAAAAGTTAAAAACTCACAGTACAGTATTAGAGTTTTTCTGGAAGTTCTCATGCAGTTCTGGGTGTTTCCTGACCAGCTTTAGTTCTGCTCAAGGCTGTTGTGCTCCAGCAGCCTCTTCCTTCTTTGGGAGGCAGGTTGGTGGGTTAATGCAGATAAATAAAACTGGGATTATTTTATTATTTCTGTGTATCACAGCTGTCCAGGATTGCTATTTTGCCCCCTCAGTGACCGAATCCTCTGCAGCTCTTTCAGATGAAGCCTCTGCCCTCAGTTTGTGTTGTTTTCCCTTTATGTGTCCTGTTCACATGGCAAGGCTTCATTGAATGAAGTGTTGTGTGGGGAGGTTTCTGAAGCCAATATTAATTTGTAATCCTGAAAACCTTGAGGAGTTTGGGTTTGCTCACAGCAGCTGGAATCTGACAGCCGTGCCTATTCCACCTTTTGTGTATTGTGAGTCCTTTGAACAGAGCTCTCTTCAGAAGTGACATCTGGGCTTTGGGAGTGTTTCCCTCCCATGTGATTCATCACATGTGAGGTGACTTTGACTTCTTGCAATCACTTGAGGAAGCAGGAGGTTCTCTAAAGTTTGGGGTTTTCCTGGTGTTTTACACACACGAAAGGAGCAGTGACAGTATATTCAGAAGTACTTTAACAGACCATAAAATTAGTTTTCGTTTTGTTTGTTGTCTAAACTACAACTTGAGTACTTTATTACTCAAGTAAAACCTCACTAAAACCTCAAATCAGCTTCAGTACTGCCAGAAGAGCGAGGGACTCCCTTGGAACACTTGCAGAACTGACAGGGCAGTTGTCTGTGTTTAAATCTTTAAAGTTCTGTCTGTCACAACTGCCAGTGGAAGAGCTGATAGGAAATTCTGTAGCCTGGAGAAGGAGAGAGCAGGGCCTGGGTTTGTTTCCTGTGAGCCAGAGCTGAATGGTTCCCTCCTTTCCCCTCAGCACGTGTGCTGTGACTGCAAAAAGGATTTTTGCTCAGTTTGTTCAGTCCTACAAGAGAATCTCAGGAGATGTTCCACCTGTCACCTGCTGCAAGAAACGGCCTTCCAGCGGCCTCAGCTGATGAGACTGAAAGTGAAGGATCTGCGGCAGTACCTGCTCCTCAGGAACATCCCCACGGACACCTGCAGGGAGAAGGAGGACCTGGTGGAGCTGGTGCTGTGCCACCACGGGCTGGGGACAGAGCAGGACATGGACGCTGGCAGCCTGCGCTCGGCGCGCTCCCAGAGCTCGGCCTTCTTCAGCCACCCCTTCTCCGGCTCCGTGGCCAGCCCAGGAGAGCTGCCCAGCAGGAGGGGCAGCACGGGGAGTGCAGCACCGGCACGGGTACAGTGCTTAACGTGGTTCATGCTTTGCTTTAGTTTAGATATTGTCTTTAATAGTTATGTGTCCATTGAAAATAAACCACCAATTGGTACAGTTTGGAGGGACAGGAAAAATGCCTTTTGTACCCTGCATCTGAAAGCTGGAGATAATTAGCAAAGGTTCCTGGTTCATGTCAGAAGTGACTTAAACCTGGAATGATTAGTAGCAGCTGGAACTTCAAAATGTCATTTCATTGTCACCTGAGATCACCTTGGAAGGAAGGAAAGTGTTTTATAAGGGAATAACATTGGTTTTTATCCTGATGAGTTTCATTTTGTACACAGGGACAAACTGAAACATCTGTAAATAATGAAGAAGAAGAAAGTGCAGAAGAGCAGGTGAGATATCCAAAGAATGGATTTTTGGCATGTGACACCATAAAGTGTTTTTATCTCTGCCAACATTCGGCCTCACGCTCTGGTTGTTCCAGAGTTTGCTGTGTCTAGCAGTGAATGTCTGCACACGCTGGCTTCAGAAAGAACGGAGCTTTAGCCGAGCTGCTGCAGCTTCGGGTGCTCAGAAGTAGCCAGGGCAGTTAAAGCCTCACTCGTGCTGTGTTTCAGACCCCGGGGCTGGGCAGGAAGAGAGCCAGGGCCTCCCTGTCTGACATCTCCAGCCTGGAGGACATCGAAGGGATGAGCGTGCGGCAGCTGAAGGAAATCCTCGCCTGCAACTTTGTCAACTACTCAGGATGCTGTGAAAAATGGGAGCTTGTGGAAAAAGTGAGCAGACTGTACAGAGAGAATGAGGAGAACCACAAGACACGTAGGTTTATCTTTATGTCTTCTTTCTTAGGACTGCTGAGTTTGTGGTTTCTGGTTTGGTTCTGCCAGTGGAAGAACTTGGTTCTGACCTCTGTCTGCTCTGCTGGAACTCCTGGAAAATGTGTTTTAACAATGCAGGGTGCCCCTAGAGAGTAGCTGAGCAGGGCTGTAGTGATTAAACAAAGCTTTCCAGGATTGTGCTGGTTTTTGAGACTTTCCTCCAAAGCTTGGAGAGCTCAGCTTTCACAGTGCGGCTGAAATTGCTCAACTGAGAACTGGTTCCTCAGAGAACTGGAACTTGGCACCTCCCTGTGCTTTGCTGGGTTTCACAGGGCTTTAGCCAGAGCTGCTCTGTAGCTGTGCAGGTCAGGTCAGGTCTGGTACTGCAGAATTAAAATCTACAGTGACAAAAGTCCAAGGGCTTTGCTCTCAGTCCACATTTTCATAAGGTGGTTCTGTGGCTGCTGCTCTGCCCTCTGTTCCACGCAGCAGTTGGAGTCTTTCACTTGTGTAATTTGTCCTCAGACCAATTCTTGCTCACACAAAACTTGGGAAAAAACCTGTAAACTTAAGGTTTATTTTTTTTGCCATGATCTGATGGAATGTTCAGTTGTTGATGGGGATGGTGACTACATGCAATGAAACTTGACAGGTTTTATTCACTTCTGCCACCTTTATGGCCTACTTAAGGCTTCTGCTTCTTAGTGTGCTTTATTATTGTTGTGTTTAATCTTCTGAGGAAAGTGTTCTGCCAGGCAGTGAGCTCTGACACAGAAAAGCAACATGCTCTGAATTTTAATCCAGCACATTATTGTGCAGTCATTACATTCTGAATTGAGAACAGTTTCTTGAGTTTAAAGAATGAAGCCAAATATTGGATGTTCACTTGAGGGGCTTTCTAGTTCTGATTTCTTTGCTTCTTTGTGAAGGAAAACAAATTAATTCATACTGGGGGTTAAAAAAGTTGATGTGAGGGGACGGAGCATGGCTGGGCTGGAGCTGCCCTGGCTGTGCAGGGCCCAGAGCCGTGACCTCCCTCTGTGTTGTTTGCAGAGGGGGAGAGGATGCAGCTGAACGAGGACGACGACAGCCTGTGCCGGATCTGCATGGACGCCGTGATCGACTGCGTGCTGCTGGAGTGCGGCCACATGGTCACCTGCACCAAGTGCGGCAAGAGGATGAGCGAGTGCCCCATCTGCCGGCAGTACGTCGTGCGGGCCGTGCACGTCTTCAAATCCTAACGCAGCCCTCCCCGTGCCCCGGGCAGGGCTCCTGTGGGCAGGGCTCCTGTGGGCAGGGCTGAGCGCTGCGCCCTGGGCGCTGCAGCTTTCTCGTGTTGGTTAAACTCGGCCTTTTCAACATCCTCATGTAGAAGTTGGTGAAAGGTTTTCCAAGCAGCTCCTGCAGCGCAGGGCTGGGCAGGCCCAGGTGCTGCCCCACTGACCTTACAGCCCCACAGATTGTTGGAGTCAAACTGTTTACAGCAGTTCTTGCTCTCTTCTGAAGAATCTCACCTGTCCTTATGCATTCAGCACTCGGCAAGTGGTCAGCAAACACCTCTGCTTGAGCCTGTTAGCCTGTGGTGTTGTCTAGTGCATTAGAAGCAATGAATATATCAGTTGATTATTCAGCTTTTCCCTAACGATAGAATGTATCTGTTCGAGGGCCCGGCTGCCCGCTGGCTCGGACACAGCTTAGGAAGCACTGCCATGAACTGTTCCCGCACTGAAGCCCTTAAGCAATCTTGCTTTGTGCTGATTGCTCCCTCTGAATGTCTGTCATGACACGTGTGCTGTCTTGGCTGTTCTCTGTCAGTGTACAAAGCACTCCGTCACTCTGCAGGGCTCAGGGGCCGCGCTGGGCTCTGCCTGGTGGCCTCCAAAAACCAGTAACTGAGTGGTTTTTAGTTTAGGAATAAACTATTTTTGTAAGAAAGGTTACTCTGGTAAACCATGTTAGCGTGGTCCTTAATCCGCTCATGCCTGTTGTAACTATGAACCTGTGATGATTGTACTCCATGTGCCGACAGCCTGATGTTACTGTGAATCCTGCCCAGGGGCGCCAGCTCTGTGCTGCTACCGTGGAATGTACAGCGTTCCTGACCTTAACTGGGGAGGGGAGGCAGGAGCAGGGTCAGCTTTTGTTTCAATTCTCTGTTCATGGACTTTCACCCAAAGCCAAGTCACCCAAACCAGCATCCCAGTATTGCTGCCAGCCCTGGGCCCGGGGTCAGGCTGAGCTTTGTGCCATGAGCTGGGGCCCAGCTCCTCTCAGAGCAGGAGCTGTGGGATGGCTGTGAGCAGTGACCTGGGGGAGGGAGCAGCAAGAGGAGGAGCCTTGGACCAAGCATGGCCACAACTGGGATTGGTGGAACTCACTGTAAAAAAGAGGTGAGGAAGGACCGTGTGTGTCCAGTTACTCTTTAAGCAGAGTTGGTTAAATGTACAGTTTCTTCTTTGATTTCCCATGTGGCAGCAAAGTTCCAGAGCCAAGGCTGTGCTGGCTGAGGGTGCAGGACCTGAGAACTGGACCTGTGCTGCACTGGCAGCTGCTCTTATTTTTGTGAATCCTTAAGCTGGTTTGGAAGAGAGAAAGCAGCTCCTCCTCACACAAAACACAGCTCCAAGCTCTACTGGGTATTTTTCAGAAGGGAGCAAACCTCTCAATGGCTTTATTTTTTAGAAGTAACTTTTTAAAGGTACTTAATTCCTGGAGTCTGTCCAGAGGGGAGGCTAATGAAGACAGACATGCCCTCAGTGTTATTTCCATGCTGCTCATTAGCACTCGGACTCAATAAAGATGGGTGATGGGCTCTCTCAGCCTCTGTCTCTTTTCTTACGCAGCCCTGGCAGTGCTGGGGTTCCTCAGCTCCAGTGTTCGTGGTCTCAGGCTGTCAGGGCTACATCCCTGTTACATCCCTGGATGTAACAATGCCCTGGAAAACCCTCGGAGCCCCCTGCAGCCCCCCCTGCCCCCACAGAAATGCACAGAGCCAGCGCCTGTTTTTGTACAATTGTTTATACAAATTCAACAAAGGTAAAACTGCATCAGGAAGGTCTACGAAAACAACACCGTACAACAATGGCACTTATGAATGCAGAATTTTACAATCAGGAAATAACCATGTTATAAACCTTAAATGAGAACTCAACTCACACTTCAAAGAAAGAGAGACTACGTTTGACCATTTATTCTACTGCTGGACTCACTGTATAAATTAATTTTATATTGAGTACAAGAGCTCATGCTACAGAGTGAAACCCTCCTATGTGCAAAAGCTGAAATTGGAATTTTTTTAAAATTTTGAGAAAAAGGTGATTTCTATACAGATAAAAGTGTTTTACTTCAACTATAATTTACACCTTATTTCCACAACATGCTTATGTCACTTCTGAAGTATACAAAGCAGGATATAAACTTCCATTAAAACATGCTTTAAGTTGAAAGTATGAACCTACTTTTCCTGACCTGGGCACGTTTGGAGATAGATACTGCCTACGAAGTATAGGTTAAGTTCTCGCCTACCATAAGTAAAGATAAAAATTGGCAATCAAAACCGAAACACTGGTAATGCATTCAAACATTGCATAAATAATTTTTAAACAATTTTTGTACAAAAATAGTTCTGCATAATGTAAGATGTAACAAAACAAAACGTGTTAAGAAGGCAGAAATGCAGTGCGTGGTCCACTTAAATGACACCAACTTTTTTTTTTCTTGTTTTAAGAAATGAAAAGCAGAAATCAAATTTACACTACCAAGCACATGCTGTGGTACTTTAAATAACAGTATTTCTTGGAGCTCAGTCTTCTTCCAGGTGTGAACAATTATCATCGGTAACAGTCGCCTTATGAATTTGCATAAGAGCCAGTGCAGGTCATCCCAGGTGGACTGAATTAGTGGCACAAGTTGAAATTCTTAACATGGGTAGTTTCACGTTGTTCTCTCCTCAACAAGAGTTGTAAAATCCAATCGCGGCATTTTCTGATATTCCAAGTTCCCAACTGAAAATAAAATCCCTACGTGTTCTTAGTCCCTTCCCCCCCGCCCCAGTATTTACACGAGTCCTTTAACTAACTCAGTTTTTGCAGAAGTTTTTCTTCCACCTGCCCGAACTGGACGCTCACGGACATCTCTGCTATGAACTGCTCACAGCCCTCCTTCGTCACCTGCTTGCAGTACCTCAGGTCGATCTGGCAGATGTTCCCACAACGTTTGAAGTAAGACAGGCACTGGTCAGTGACCTTATTGCAGTCTGGGGAGAGCAGAGGGCAGCAATTCAGCACTGATTTTTTCCTGCAGCACGAGCAATCCCCACCAGCTCCATCCCCATCCCCCAGCTGTTGTGTAACCCAAGGGATCACGCCAGGCAGCCCAGATGTGCAGAAAATCCCCGGGAGGATGAGTGTGGATACAGCAGCTCCTGGCAGCACAGGGAGGCAGCAGCTGCTGCCGGGGAGCCCCAGCAGGAGCGGGGCAGGGCTGGCTCGCTCCCCCCACAGCTCCGGGCCCTGCTTCCCTCCCCACAGCCCTTACCTGATAAATTAATTTCCGTTAACGAGTCCCGCGTGGTGGTTCCGACGGCGGTCAGCAGGTTAATAGACTGATCTGTCACGTGGTTACAGTAACTGAGATTGAGTTTGGAGAGCAGGGGCATGTGCCTGATGATGAGCCGCAGCGACGCGTCCGTGATGTCCAGCCCGGCCAGGCGCAGCTCCACGATGTTCCGTAGCTTGCTCCGGTTGTCGATCTGACCTGCGGGGCACAGGCAATGGTCACTGCCCGAGCCCCAGCCCTGCTGCCAACACCTGCAGCCTCCGGGAATGCACCGTGACACGCAACACTGCTGCTGCCCTGGGTCCATTGCAGACGCTTTTGCCTGTCTGGAGCTTTGGAGGGAACATCAGCAGGAACACTTGTCTATTTTTGGAACAGGCATGTGGACAAAGCCACCTCCTGATTTCAAAACAAAAGGGATGAAAGTAACTGCAGGGGCCCAGCGGAATTACAAGTCGGGAATAAGCAGTAGGCTGTGCAGTGCATGCCAGAAAGCAGATCTGATTTGCTCAAAATTTCACCTGAGCTGAAATCCGGGCGAATGTGGCATGACCCACAGAACTGCTCCTTCCCTGAATTGGAAGAAAGTGTTTCCACACTCTCTAAAGTACACCCGTGGCAGCCTGAAGAGAAGAAAGTCAGACAGAAAACCAGCACAGTGGCTCAGTGATGGTTCAGCAGCCACAGAACATCCCTGGCACCCGGGGCTCCAGCCAGGAGTGCTGCCGGTCACTGCCTCGAACTGCCCAGGGCAGCACGGCCCCAGCCCCGCCGTGGGGGCTCCTGCCCGTTTGCTCCAAGGGGTCCCAGCACAGAGCAGGCCCCGGGGCTGGCACGGGGCTCCAGCTCCTCCCGCCCTTACCTGGCCGGTTGTCCGTGGGCGGGGACAGGAGGTCTCTCATTTGTGCGTCTTTCAGTCCTTCCGCCCACTGCACGTCCAGGGTTCGCAGCAAGGGACAGCTGGAGCTACAAAGTGCCGACACTGCAATCCATGAGCACCCTGATAACAGCAGGTCCCGCAGACCTGCAGACACAGAACAGGTTGGAGCACTGGCACCTGCCCAGCACATCCCAGTGACCTCCACTGCCCCTCCACTGCCCAGCTCTCCATCTGTCCCCCCACTTGGAACTCCACTCCTTCCCCCAGCCCCCTCAGCCCTTTCACAGCAGCATTCATTACTTGCTTTACAAAAATTATTTTAACTGACCCATGTCAAGTACTTAGAAAAAAATATTTTTGGCTCATTTTAACCCACTGATGCTTCATTACTGCACATCTCCAGCCCTCCTAATAGAGTCTACTCCTCTTCTGGTCGCCAGTCCCTGGAGACTTTCCCCAGAGGTTGCAGTTTAGACACAGACTGGTTTGTTAGACAAAGTGCTTTGTGATTTGGTGATGAAAACACATCACTTACCTGGCAGTCTGTTGATAAGCCAACTCAGCTGCTTTTTAGATATATTTGTCCAGCTAAGATCAAGGGTTACAGGCTGTCTCCTAATAATGCCACTAAGCATAAGTGGAGTGATGGATTTACAATGGTTTAAATCTATTTTGGTCCATAATCTTTTGTCACAGCACCTACCCAAAAAGAAAAAAAGCCAACAGCACTTAATTTGGCACTTGTTTGGATTTTGGTAAGGCTTTAAAAGGTGTCATTAAACAGTAGGAAAAACTACAGCATTTAACTGAAAATTGCAAAAATAAGGCCAAGTATTCACAATCCCACACGATGTTACATAAGTTTCAAGTTTCTCCATCAAATATATCCCTGCAATAAAGCATGGGAACTATTTCCACAGAATTACAAGTGTCAACAACTTTGGATCCCATTTTAAGTCATCCCAGCACTTACTAAAATCCGTTTTATAGCCTGAAGACAAGTCACCACTTTTTCCTTATGTTTTGACTATGAAGTCTGATTTAAATAATATCCCCATTTCCTCTGTGTCTTCCTTACTTAAAACGAGTAGATTTGGGAAAACAGATCCTCCCTCTCCTGTTGTGTGTTTGTGTTTTCCCTATCCATGTGGATTATGCATCTTTTTGCTCTTTATGGGTTTCTAAGGGCAACAACACCAAGTCCTGATGAGTGTGCAGGAGTCTGCATTTTCTTCCTATTTTTTTTTATTAGCAAATTTTGTATTTAAGTCGAAAATACATTTGGAAGGTTTCAGTGACACCAAGCAGCCCACGGAGAAGACTCCACACACATCACCTCACACTGAATTATCAGCCGCTCTACTCTGTGTGCTGTTAGCAGGCTGTGCTGGAAAGGAGCCCGTTCCAGTCTGTCTGTCCTTGTGCACAGCAGGAACGTGGGACGGAGTCAGCAGAGCCACCAGGCTGCTCTGAGGGGTCACTGGAACCTGTGAATCTGCACTAAAGCTGCTGCTGCTGCTGCTGTGCAGCCTCAGCTGTGTCAGGGCCACGCAGTGCCCGAGCACAAGGGACACGCTGTGAGCAAACAGCCCCAACAAAGGGTTCCTGCACAACGGGCTCTGCTGGCACAGCCACAGAACAGGAACAGGCTGGCTCTCCACGCACCCTCCCCAGGGAGACAATCAGCACAGCCCCTGTGAGGAGCACACGGTGGGATCCTCACTATCTCAGTGGGTAGTTAATAACTGAACTGCACAAATGCTGGCAGTCAGGAAGTCCTGGGGCACAATGACACCGAGACTGAGCCAGGCTGGCTGTTCCAGCAGCAGGAACGCTGCGGTGTCTGACTCCAGCACAGGCTGCTCTGGAGCCTGGCAGGCTGACGCCGAGTCTGACACACACAGCTCCACCAGAAACGCTGGGATCTGCTGTTTCTGAGAAAGCAATGTGAGACCACTGCCACTTCTGCTGGCCACCCCTTCTGCCCGGGCTCCCCAGAGCTCCAAGACAGCCCTCAGCCCTCCCCGGGCGACACCGGTGCCGCCACCACCCGCTGGTGCCCATCCCACCACACCTCGCGTC
Source organism: Zonotrichia albicollis (assembly GCF_047830755.1). Lineage (NCBI taxonomy): Eukaryota > Metazoa > Chordata > Aves > Passeriformes > Passerellidae > Zonotrichia > Zonotrichia albicollis. The sequence goes on from NC_133836.1 coordinate 2,770,969, forward strand.
CCGCCCTCCTTACCATCTGTTCCAGGTCTTGCAAACTCTCATACAGATGCACAAGTCTCTATGACTGAGGTAGCTAAAGACAGCCATCCAGACTTCCCTCTGCATCACGTGGGCTGCCCCGTCATCCAGGGGCAGCGAGTCCGGAGGGGGGCTGATGGGAGGAGGCCGGATGACGTGCCGCTCCATCTGGATGCACTTGGGGGGCGACAGCGAGGGCGGGGGCCGGGCGATGCCCCGGGGGGCGCTGCGCAGGCTGGGCATGAGCTGGTGGTGCCTCAGCTCCCGGGGAGTCCCGTTCAACCCTTTGCTGAACCTGTGCAGTCTCTCGCTGTTGTTCAACGCACGCTTGGGCTCCTCGTTCTCGCTCTCCGGTTCAGATTTGATGGGTTGGTGGTTCTCATTGGCAAGGCTGTTCTCGGTTTTTTGGATCTCCTGGTTAAGCTCTTTGCTGAGCTCCTTGCTCAGTTCCTTATTGGGAAGCCGCCTTTTCCTCCTCATCTTGAACTTCTTCTTGTCCCTGGGCTCGGCGCCCTCCGTGCTGGGCCCTGCCGTGGGCGAGCTGGAGCGGGACTGGTCGCTGTCCTTGGACCTGGGGGGCGCCTCGGGCAGCTCGTCCTCGGGCTCCTGCTTGAGGCGCCGCAGGGGTTTGATCATGGCCGTCCGCTCATCCGGGGCCTTCCACGATCGCCGCTGCAGGGAGAGACCGGGGCTGCCTGTGGGAGCTCGGCAGCGCTTCCAGCAGCGCTGCCATGTGGATGCTCCACACAGGAGCCCTGCCCGGGCCGGGCCCCCTGCCAGCCCCGAGCCCCACCCAGCCCAGCCCCGTCCCAGCACGGCCAAAGGTGTCGGGTTCAAGAGGCAGCCGGGATGAGCAGCTCAGCCATTGGCTCACTGGACTCCAGGAGTGACAACTGCCCTGATTCACCTGCAGATTCCTGCTCCCTCCAGGGCCTCGCCCATCTCCAGTGGATCACTTACACACAGAAGATCAGCAGCACACCAGGGACAGCTTTGTCCCCAGCAGGCCACAAGAACCCAGGCTTGGGCCACATCCACTGGGCACCCACATCAAACACTGCCCAAGTGCCCTCAGGCCATTCCCAGAACCTCTGGGATCACAGCTGCCATCCCAGCTCTGGACACCCCGAGCCTCCTTCAGACACTTTAGATTCTCCTGATGCCCAACCAAACCCCGGCCACCCCCTCCAATCCCTGCACAACAGGGAATGTGACAGGACCTTCCTCCTGCCCCAGCTCCTGCTCCCAGCAAACTGCTCTGCACCCTTCCCCTCTCATCCACCCCTCTGATTCACCAGGCTGTGTGAGAGACACAAACTGAGGCCCGGGAGGGCTTCAAGCCCACTCCGATCACCACATGCAAGAAAGAAGTCAGCAGCTGTGAAAATGAAACAGCTCCAGTAAGGAGATCTGGACTGGCAAGGAGGGAACTGCTGTGAGCACACTTGTTGTGTCACAGGGCTCCTGCTTTCGCTTTCCCAGTAAACAAACTGGATCAAGGCAGTGGCTGTGTTCCCGAGTTTCGTGCCACAGTGCATGGTGGAGAAAGCTGATCACCCTGCCTTTAAATTACCATATTAGAAAGGCAGAAGTCCCAGTAAGTTAATGACAGGTTAGAATAAAACATTGCTGCACCAGGCCAGTGCAGCTCCCAGCACCCCTGTGAATTTTGCACCCCTGTGAATCCCCAATACTGTGAATTTGGCTCTCTCTCCACCAGAGCAGCCCAATCCCTGCATTTGCCATCCTGCAGCATTCCCACTGTCCAACCTTGCAGGACTGACTGACTCCCACCCTGGGAGCTTCACAGGCAGCACCAGTCCAGGCACTGATTCTGACTTTACAGCCATCAGCCACCTGAACCACGAGACACAGAAAACTGGAGCCTTCATTTCTGCTTCTGCAAATCAGCACTTCTGCAGATCCCAAGTACCACATTCTGGAATATACATGAAAATTCAGTGTCCCTGCCTGGCCTGAGAGTCCTGACTGTCACATTCAGGGCCAAGTTGTCCCCACAAGTGCTGGGAGCAGCTCCTGCTCTGTGCAGGCACCCCAAGGTGTCCTTTCCAGAGGCTTCCCAGGGTGGCACAGCCCCAAACCAGCCCCAAACAGCTGCCAGGCGCCACCACGTGGAGAGACCTGAAAAGGTTCCCATGAAAAATTCATTTTCACCTTGTTCCTACTCTGAGCACCTTGTAAAGACTTTTCAGTTAAAGTGGGATTTCCAGTATCTTGAATAAAACAAGAGCCATCGCCCAGTGTTTCTGGCCTCTGAACATCAACGTGAGTGTCCCTGTTCAAGCCACTGTCCTGTCACACCAGCAGCTTTTACCAGAACAATAAAATCTGCCAGTTCCTCTGGGGATGAGCTCCAAGCCAGGAGAGCAGAGCAGCAGCCCCAGGCCCTGTCCCTTACCCGCTTCCTCATCGTGGGTTCCTGGGACTTCTCGAATTTCCGTTTCCTCCACAGATGCACCTCGTCAGACTTTCTCCTCAGGATGGAGTCAACCGGAGCCTTCTTGGAATGTTCCTCTGACTTCCTCCTGGGGGTCTCCTCACAGTCCCCTTTCCGTTTGGCAGCATCTGGCACCTCCTTGTTGTCTCTGTTGATTTTCTGCTCCTTCAGCAGCGAGCCCGGGAGATTTGACGCGTATTTAAATCCTGGTCCGCGCTTTTGCTTGTACGCCAGAAAGACACAACACACAAACCCAACTTTATACCTTATACATCTCCCAGCTCTTCACACTGCCACCAGCACTCCAACACTGCTGGGTTGGCCACTTTTTAACTCAAAATTATTAGTAAGGAGTTAGAAGTTTTAATTTTCCTGAGGTTATTTTTCTAACTACACACTTGCAAGTGTCTGTCTCGGTCTGCAAAGAAAAGTGTTTCACTAATTCCAACAGACACTCCAGGTTTTGCATAATTGCTTGTGAATTTTTAATTTCAGGAATTTTCATTGTCAAAATTAACATGCAGCAGTGCACAGAACTAACCTAAATATTGCCCAGGTGCTGGGTGAAGTGTTGGTACAAGTATACAAAAATTACTGAAGAACAGAGAGCTGTGAGCTTGTCTCCTTCAACTCACAGAATCATCGTGGAATGAACCACATAACCCAGGAATGGTTTGGGTTGGTGGGGACCCTAAAGATCACCTCATTCATTAAGAACAAAACCTGAATTAATTAACAAAACCTGAATTAACAAAATAAAAAGCTGGTATTGGGCTAAAGTCTATCTATCAGCCAGAGGGAATGCTTAAGATTTTGTATCTCATTCCAGCACCTCTTCTTCCCATTAAACTCACTTTTCCAGTTTTCCCTGCGTGGTTGCACTTTGGACACTCCCAGCAGTTCGGCAGCTCATCGTTCACCACACCATCCGATTCCTTCACCTGGGGAGACACAACACTCACAGCTGAGCCGAGCAGGAGGGTGAGGATCATCCCACGGCCACTGACAGCTCCTGCAGCCCTCCCAGGGAGCAGAGGCACATCCTGCTGGTGCTGAGCCAGCCCTGGGCGCTGCAGAGCCGCCCCTCGATGGTGTGGGAGGGAGGGACGCTGGCCAAACACAGCCGGCAAAGGGCTCAGCTCTGGGCCCTCCACAGGGTCAGGGACAATCCCAATCCACACACTCTGCTCTTGGAGCAGCAACAGAGAACTCCCCGAGAGCCCAAGCAAAGCCCCACACCCAGGGCTGTGGCTGCACCCTCTCCAAATGCCCCCCAGCCCTCGGGGCTGCAGAGCCCACCCTGGGTCCCCCAGAGCACAGCCTGGGCTCTCCCATCCGTGTTCTCCTTTGCATTAACCCCATTTAGCAGCACTGCACCCTGCACTGTAATCAAGTGTTCCTTAAAATCCTTTTCTCTCAGGATCAGAACGAGCAGTGCCAGGCTGCAGCCCTCCAGCCCACGGGGATGGTGCTGCCAAGGCAGCTCAGAACAGGCACATTCACTCAGATGGACACCAGAGCATTTCCAGCTTTCTCACACCCCAGATCCTCAGCCAGGCCAAGGGAGAGGCCGATGACTTCATCACTACCTCCAACACTGACATTCTGCTGTCTGAAACAAACTTATGTTCAGGGCTGTTACACTCCAGCAAAGCACAATCCTGCCCTACACAGCTGGAATGCTCCTCTCGTCTGGATTTTCACACAGCAGCTTTCCAAACAGGGAACAGACATTTCAGAAAGACATTTCTGTGAATGAAAAGCAGAGCTAAGATACACCCTCCACACACACACACACACTCACTGATGGCACATTCCCACTTAAGGGTTTCATTACATACTCAGAAATAAACAACTTGGAAAAAAAAGAAAAATATTGATTTATTACTATTGTAGACAACAAAAACCTGCTGCTGTCCAGACTAACAGCTGGGCACTGGCAGCACCAGTGTGGCTGCAGGAGGCAGGAACAAGCACGGGCAGGGATCTGCAGATTTTTCATGTTTCTCAAACATTTCCTCCTCTCCTCCCAGCGCAGGGAAAGCGAACTGGCTGTGCAGGAGCAAGCCCTTGGTTTAGGAACTGCTTCCTCCAGTCCCTGAGCCAGACAGCAGCCATTCTAGTTTCACCATCCAGTGAGAGTGATGACATGTCAGTCTCTCAGCAAGACTGGAGTTAATAAATAAGTAAATGAAGTGGGCAGAATTTAAATACTGGTTTTATCACAACTGTGTGCCTTTGAACCTTCTTTCCCATGGTAGGTGTAAGATACTCCAGGAGTTGTTGTATACATCTCTGCCTCAGGGGAACAATTCCTGGCCCAAGCCCAAGTTGGGAACAAGTTATTTCCCGCACTGAATACAGAACAAGTGCTGCTGAAGGGAGAGCATTACAGCTCTGTCCCTTCTGTGAAGTTTAAGGAACTGAACAGATGTGAGGAACTGTAAGCAAACTAATTAGACACACACAAACCTGCCACTGAATCTGTCCCAAGCCTTTCAGGCTGGGTGGGAGCCAGTTCTGAGTGTTTGCTGCAAACAGCAGGTGGGTGTCTGAGCCCAGCGTGAGGCGTCACTGAAACCCATCCTGCAGCACCAGGGCAGCAGCTCCGGCCCGAGCACCACAGCCCCTGCTGGGGACTCCTCCTGTAGGGACCCCAGGATGCTGATCATGAATTCAGGCAGTGCCCAGGCTGACACAGGCACTGGGACACACCTGGGCTGTGCTGGGAAAGGTCTCTGTATCCCTGCTGCTCTCACAAGGCACCCAAATATTCACTTCCACTGTTACCAGCACATTCAGCTGAGATGGAAAAGAACAGGCTCCTAGTGGAGAAAGGAACCCCCTCTCCCTAAGGAAACAGCATCAGATGCTGCACTCAGACATGCTAGCCAGCAGTGCCAGCAATTTGAGATGAAGCAAGAAAAATTCACCACTCTTGGTTCAAGTCAAGCCCTGTGGAACAATGCAGAGCATGTTCATCCCAAAATCTCATGAGCTCCCTGTGGAAGCAGCGCTGCGCTTGCGAAACTCTCACCAAGATCATTTTCATAAGAAACCCGTTCAGCAAAACAAGCTTTTGTGTTGGTGTGGTATTTTCAAGGAAAGGAGGATGTCAGGAAGCTCCTGTGACATTGTGAGGACGTGGAACACCCTGCTGTCCCAGCTCTGCGGGCGCTCTGGCACCCAGGGCCCCCTCAAGGCTCACCTGAGCCACCCTCAATGGACTCCTCAGAGCTCCTCTGGCACTGCTGCTTCATGGAGAAAAACCCCCAGAGCATGAACAGCCTCATCAGGGAGCTGGAAGAAGATGGAATTCAAACCACAACCAACCTGCCCTGGAGAATAAATCACCCCCTGCACCAAACCACACAAGCTGTGGGAGCTGCATCTTGGAGGGAACTCACTCCACAGGGGAATGAGCCAGGAAAGGACAACTGCCCCGATCCAGCTGATCCCAGTCTCCCCCAGCAGCACGTGTGCCAGACCCTCAGCTGGAGATGAGCAGCAGCTCCCATGGTGCTGCTCCCCAGTGGGACAGGAAGGCAGCTGCCCTGGGGCTGGGGCTGCACCAAAGGCTATTTATGGGCTCCATCCTCAGGGCTCAAGGGCTGCAGCAACATGTAAACATGCCCAGAGATTTCTGCCTTGCAGGAAATCATGGAACCTGGGAATAAAGAGCAAGGAAGGATCTAAGGAAGAGGCTCCATTTTCCTTTTGCTGTTCTCCTGAGCAGTCTCATCTCACCTTCCAAGATGATTCTGAAATTCTACCAGTGCTCTTTTGCCTTAGGAAATAAACAGCACCAGTTACCCACCATTTCAGCTCAGCAGAAGCACTGAGAAATCCAAACCAAAGGCACACAAGGCACACAGTAAATCTCCCAGTGCTTAATTGTCAGGAACAGCCAAAGCAATGCTGTTCCTGGTTACCAAAAGCACACTCAGAGCACCATGCGTGTGTGAGACAGCAACAGCCCCTGCCTGACTTCACAGAGCTGACCCACATCCTGTGCTAGTCCCAAACGCAGAATGGGGAGAGGAAGTCGTACCTGAGCTGCCACCAGACAACAACTGTCCTCTCACTGAGCCCTGAGGTGCCACTGACACTGCAAGGGCAGAGATGGGGTGCACAGGGCCCTTCCAGCAAGGGCTGGAACAGCAAAGCAAAATTAAGGTACCTCTGAAAATGAGCAGCTCCTTCCTCTGCTTCATCAGCCCCCAAAGTTTTGTTTTAAGCAGAGCCAAACAAGCAAAGCTCCTTTTCAGAGCCCATCTGTGGCAGGAACTGAGCACCAGCTCCATGAATCAGGGAGGAGGCTCAGCTCTGGTTTGCCAGCTCCCCACACTCTGCTCTAATGAATGACAGCACAGAGCTGGGAGCAGCAGAGCTCAGGAGAAATGAAAGGCCAGGGAGCTGCACAGAACACACACACCTCTGCTCCCAGACAGCCCAGGAGGGCCCCAACGCTGCTTTTGGGGCACCCTGTGTCACAACACATTTGCTTGGGCAAATCACTTTAACCATAAACAAATCAGCAACAGGAAATGGCTGATCAGCTGAAAGAAACCAGCTCTGGAGCAAGGCAGCTTCTCAAGGCTAATGCAGGAAGAGATGCCCAAAATGACACTTCTGTCACCAGCAAAGCATCCAGCTGCTCACAGGACTCAGCCAGCCAAGGTGAGCACTCCTGCAGGCTGCCCCTGGCCCAGGCTGCTCTCCAGAGCTCACTCCTGCTCCAACAGTCGCCCCCAACACCTTCAGAGCCAGCTGCCCCCTAAGGCACATCTGTGCCTGCACCTACACGAGAGCCAATTGTTCATCTGTACTTTGTGGGGCTCAGGATTTGGGAATACCTCGCCCTGAAGTACAGACAGATTGCTCTGCCTACGTCCCAACTCAAACACCTCACCTCCTTAAACAAGGGGCAAAAAGGAAGAAACAAACCCACAAGATCTAAACACACTCCAGAGCCAGGGTCCCAGGGAATGCTGTTACATCAAGGGCCTGCCTGCTGGTCAGGGCTGTGAGTGCCACAGAGCTCACCCTGCTCCTCACACCAACTCTCTGCTCCCTTACTCACTGTCCAAAAATGAAAAGCTAAAACATCCCCAACTTCTGTGCACCACTTTTACATTAAGGTGATAACTAATTCAGCTTTTGTTTCCAACATGTATCACATCCTTGTACTCACCTTAAGGCATCCTGGGTGTATGATTTCATTACAAATGGAGCATTCCATTAGCATGAGATTAAACTTGCTCTCCTCCTCTTCCACAGTGTCCTCTTTCCCAGCTTCTCCACACACCAGACACACAGCAGTGTGAGGCAGCACCGGCTGTTCAGGGATCAGAAAGAGCTCATCAAGATATGGCAGACATGGAAACACAGAGCTCAATGTGCATTTACAGTATCCATAATTTATTATGGATAAACTATTGTGCAAACTCACATGAAGGCAAAAAAAAAAAAAAATTGTAACAAATGAGGGCTGGGTACCAGACCAAGCTCCACAGGACACGTTTCACCCTGTAGCAACACAGGCTCAGGGAGCATTACTGGGATGGATGAAAATGCATTTTTGGTGGGTTCCTTCAATCTGTGAGCTGACACAGACATTGGCATGCAAGTCACTTCACCAGTGTACAGTGGGAGGGGAAAGAATCACCCCAGACCAGCACTATTCACATCCATTAGGTTCCACAATCCGAGGAGCAATTTGGCAGCTCCCGTATTTTACAGGCAGGGCAGACAGATGTTATGGGACCTGATCCAGGTCTCACAGCAAGCCCACAACAGAACCAAGAACAGCCCTTTCCTGACTGGCAGTCCATTATCCAGGGCCCTACTCCCAGCCTGAGCACTGCAAAAAGCTCTGCTCACTCAGGAAGAGGATTCTCTCCTGCAAGTGTCACAAGTGAGATCACACAGATTTTTTTCTTCCTTTGAGGCAGAAAGGGAACTGCAGCATCTCACATACCTGTCACCCATGTCAAAGCACAGAATGCCACTCTAATTAAAAAGCCACCTTTTTGCTAATTATTAACAAAATTCTGGTCTGCAGCAATAAGGTATAAACCCCATTACAAAGAAGAAAAGGAAGGACCTGAGCTGCCCACAAAGGGAAGTGCCACTGACTGGGCTGCCAGTCCTTAACTGCACACAGCAGAAGCAGAGATGGGGCTTTCCCAGCAAGGATCTCTTGTGGATGGAGTGGATCAATCCCTAAGGGAATTCCTGCACACCAACCCCAATTTCAGCATCACCAGTGCATCCTTCAGCAAGGCTCAGGCAGGGGAAGCCCGGCTGTGTGAGCCATCAGAGCACAGAGCATTTGCAAACAGCAACACAATCCTTCTTCTGCTGGGATCAAGGGTGTCCAGGCAATTGCTCATCCCTGGAGGGGCTGGGGCAGCAGCTGGGCTGTCACCACGTGTCCCTCCAGCCCCAGACCATGCAGTGTGTCCAGGCACTCCTGCTTCCCTTCCTGATGGAACTGGTGATGCAGAGGAGGCTCCTGCTCTCAACAGCAGCACCACGGGCTCTCTGAAGGCTTCTGAGCTTAATGAAAGTCTGTCTAGTTAATATTGTCAGTGTTATTAACCAAGGCAAGCACAGTCCCAGAACTGTAGGGATCATTACTTCCATACAGCTTCAGCATCTTGCAGGGTCTTTTTGGCTGGAAGCTGCTGGATATTATTACTGCTGAATTGTTAGAGAACAAGAGCAAAGCCAACAGGACTGCTTACAGAAATGTAAAGCACCTTGAAAGGTACAACATTTCAATTCCTTAATTTTCTGGGCCTTTGCTGCTTTAAGAATTTGTAATAATCTCCCTGATATTTGCACCAACCTAGAAAGTGCAGAGAAGACACTGTCAGTGCATGTGAAAGTGGAACAAGTAATCAGAGACCCCTGGCTACCTCTGTCCTAACTGAAAGTAAAACTCTGGGCACACGAAGAGAAATAAATCCTCACTGGAAGACAGAAAATGACTGCACTCAGCTAGAAGAGAGCCCAGATCACCTCCAGAAGGCTCAGCCTGCGTTACTGAGAGTGAAACAGCTTAGTATGAAAGTTTCCTTCATCAGTGAGGATGAGAAAGCACACTGCAGCCCTAATTTAATCCTTCCACTAAAAAGGCAGCATGATTTCACTATTTCTTGCCCCTGGAGAATAATAAATTCTTCATCCATGCTGTTCAATTCATGCCACACTCCAGGAAATCAAGTGTTCAAAGAAAAGACACTTGAGCTGCAAAAGCACTCTGCAGAAAGGTGGATATTCTGTGTACTTTACTGAAAGATCCAGCAGTGCTGAACCCAATCCTCTGTGTCAGGAACAGTGCAGAGCTTGGCACAGAACATGGAGTGAGCTACCAGGAGCAACTACTGGAAACTCTAAGTGCTTATCAGTTTTTTATCACTGGTAAGTCATTTAATCTCTCCACTTTGGTCATCTCCTAAGAATTAAAAGAAAAAAACCCAAATACTAAGTGAAGGGAACTGTAATGAGAGAAATCAGTATAGATAGGGTGATATTTCAGTTATGAATAAACAACATTCCTTTCTTCAAAAAAACAACAACAACAGAAAACCAAACCCATAACAACAGCATAAACAAGACCTTCTAAAGAATTAAAGTAAAAACTAAAGCTGATTTTTAGCCTTGAACAGAGTCACTGCAGACATGAGACCCGAGAAGAAGCTCCACAAGTCAGCATGGCAGCTACAGACTCAAAAGCTGCTTGAACAACTCAATGGAAGATTAATCTGTCAATATTTGTTAAACAGAAAGCTATTGCTTGTGACTCAAGAAGCTCCTAAGTAATGTACCACAGGAGCCCAGGAAACTGCCTGCCTGCTTGCCCTGTGCTGATGCTCCTTCCCTGACAGCCATTTCCAGTCCCTGAGGAAGACAAGACCCTGGACTGAGGGCTCTCTGCCTCATCTAGACCAGACCCTCTGCTCTAGGCCTAAGTAACAGCAAACAAATTGAAACTGAGATCTCTCAAATTGAAACTGAGATCTCTGTGAGCCTGGGGCTGGGGTCATCAACACCAGAATCCTGGAGGCTGTCAGTCAAGGATTTCCCTCATCCTAATTTGTGTGGATAACACGGCAAAGATGATTGCAGGGCAGCTTTTCTCGGGAAATTCCAACATCCAAACCAAACACATTTCTTCATCCTTAGAATCAGAACTTCCTACTCTTCCCCTTTTCCCCCACGTCTCAGAGTCTGAGGGTGATTTGAGTGCTGAGTTTTGATGTAATGACAATCTCCACTTCTACATTGCTAAAGGAAAGCTGTCCTGTTAAGTTTTAGTAGCATTCTGGTTTAGGATCTGGGGAGGATGAGAAGCACTGGGAAAGGAGATGTGAGCTGGGAGGGCAGGGAGAGCTCCCAGCCCCACACCTGATCATTCAGGAGACACAGCATGAGGAAAGGACCCTGCAGGCGAGCTGCAGGCCCAGGCACACTTACAGCTATGCACTGCCTCATGATGCAGGACTGCTTCATCCTGCCGGGGCCCCCGAACTTCTTCATGTCCTTGCAGAAGTGGCACTCGCCGCACTCTGTCCGCAGGCACGCCTCGCACTTGCGGCATCGCGTCCTCCGCCGCCGCGCGCCCGCCGTGCTCCGGTTGGCAGCGAGCTTCACCGCGGCCGCTGCGCCCAGCTTGCCCTTGGGCCGGCCCACCGCCCTGTTCTGCAAGAGACAGCACTGGGTCAGCCGGGAGAGACACACAGGGTGAGCTGTAAAACACACACAGGGTGAGTGTAAAACACACACACACAGGGTGAGCTGGGAGAGACACACAGGGTGAGCTGTGACACACACACACACACACACACACACACACACACACACACACACAGAGTGTGTGTGAGCTCCAAGAGACACACACAGGGTCAGCTGTAAAACACACATAGTGTGAGCTGTGAGACACACACAGGGTCAGCTCTGAGAGACACACACAGGGTGAGCTGTGACACACACACACACACACACACACACACACACACACACACACACAGAGTGTGTGAGCTCCAAGAGACACACAGGTCAGCTGGGAGAGACACACACAGGGTCGGCTGGGAGACACACACACACACACACACACACACACACACACAAGGTGAGCTGCACATCCAGCTCCCTGCTGAGTCTGCACCAAGCTGACCCCTGTTAGTGAATTACACACACACACAGGTAAACGCAGGTAACACTCAGCAGATGAGTACGGTCACTCTCAGACACAAAGGAGCTCCACTGCCTTCCCAAGAAAGGATGGGCTGTAAAATGACACAGAAGCCAGCACAAGCCCATGTCAACAAGAGGGCAGGGAAAAGACGTTTAAGCACAGCTCAACACAAGATCAAGTCCCAAGTGAGGTTCTTGGCTTGGGTCAATAGATGATCTGTGCCAGTGCTGAGCTCTGGGCTAGAGGTATCTTAGATTTGTGCTCAGGTTAAGCCAGAAGAGTTTCCTCTGCTCAGGAGGAGCAGAAGTGATTTGGTGGTTAGGTACAGCAGAGAAACACTCAGCCAATGGCTCAAGCCTCCAGTCATATTCCTAAAAAATCAGCAGAGAATGAACTACTGCCAAGCAATAAAGTAGGAAATAAAACACAAATGCTACAAAACCCTTCCAAGGTAGCTCCCCTCCTATCCAACACCCGCAAGTGCTCAGAAATAGAACACCAACTGATGTGCAAAGGCTAAAAAGGGCATCCCAGGTCTAGATTTCAATGACCTTTAAGACAGAAACTAAAGGAGCATGAAAAGATTTGAAATGATTAGGTTAACTGCAACATATTCACTCTGGACATCCAAATTTCGTGTTCTCATCAGAAACTCCCTGTTACACACAAGAACTTACAGCTCAAGCCAGACATCACTAAATACCATGTAATTGTATGGAGCTAATTATGCAAGAATTGGCTTGGCTCATACTGACCCCTGACAGCTTTCTCCATAAAGATGATAACAACAGGACTGCAAAGTTCACTTGGTTTTGCATTTATACAACTATTCCATTTTCTGCACATCTCAGCATATGACCAACAGACCACCCAGTTTCACTTTCTGTTTCTGTTGAATTCTGGGCAATCACCAAGGCAGGGGTAGCCTGGCTGTAAGGAGCCATGCAGAAATTCCACCACAGTTTTTAAAAGAAGGGATATGCAAACATCTCTCGTACACTTGGTTGTACAAAAGCTTCCCCAAGTGTCCTGCTGTACAACTCTGAAGAGAAGCCACACTGCAGTGTATTTGATCTTCCTCCCAGCTGACTTAGCAAAGCTCCAGTGACTTTCTCTAAGCTGCAGAGAAGTGCTGATATTTTAACAGCCTCATCCCAGGAATCTCAGTGCTGGAAGCGAAGAAGTCAGGAGCCAGACTCCTTAAGTCTTCTCTCCTGCAGACTATCATTACTGAGGTGGGAGAAAACTACTCAGTCCATGAGGGTGCAGAAATTTCTGCAAAGTTTTAAATTCCACTCCTCCAGAACAGATTTTGCTCCGTGTGCAGGCTGAGCCTGGCTGTGCTGTGTGAGCAGAGCTTCCTTCCCATCGGCAGCCGCAGCGGCCGCCTGGATTGCGGATCAATGTCAGACACTCCAAAGGATAAATATTTACCTTCTAGACCAACTTTCCAGCCTCTCAAGGATAAAGTCGGCTCTGGCAGGACTGGCTTAGAGGCAACCTAGATAAGAGATAATTTTCTTCCTCAGCATGAATCACTCCTCCATTCTATTAGAGTCTCCTTCAGCTAGGAAGGGAGGCGAGACACGAAGCGAAGGCTGGATAGCAGCGGGAACAAGTTAAACCAAAACATGCACAACAACCTTGGCAGCTCCCCTTGGACAACAGCACATGGAAGATTCTGTGCGAGCACCTGACTCCTTCCTACTGGGAAGCAACATGATTAAGTTTGAGGCAAACAACAGCTATGACACCGTGAGAATGCTGTTTTTAAATGCTTTCAAGGAAAAATCAAACTCTGTACTTTTCCAGCTGAAAGACAACTCCTGCTTCTGCCACAGTGATACGAGCCAAGTCCTAATTCTGAGGACAACAGTTTAAGTGCCAGGACACTGCAAAGACACAAGTGATAAAAGGCATCACTTGAACACAGAATTTGAGAGTCCTAAAAAACCCACAAAAGCCGGAAGGTGAAAGTACAAGAACAAGCCTGAAGTCAGACCACACCACACAACTCAGATTTTCTTCCAGACACCACCAGAACACAGCAGAGGTGCAGATCTCCATCTCACTCTATGGAACATTCTTGCCTACCCAAACCTCTTCGCTGCTCATTAGCAAATTGTACTAGCTGGGTTTGTACTAATTTACCAACCAACCAATCCTCAATCCAAGCCACGTTTTCACTCCAGGATGTCGCAGCCAGCAAGGCTGGAGAGGCCTTGCAGGAATTCCCGTTCGTATCTAGTTTCAAGGGGCTCCAAAAGTGGTCGCTTAAAAACCTCCACAGAAGAAAATCTGGCCTGGGATTCAAGGGGGTAGAAGGAGCCTCCAACATGGCTTGGGGTTTATTTAGCACGTGGCAGACAGCCAGATAAATTCCAGGTCGATGTTAGTGAGGAGATGCTGCAGGATTTCCAGCTCAGACTGCAGTTTTACAACATCCCAGGCCTGGTAATGAGGCTGGGGAAAATCTCCTTCTAAGTTCCTGTCCCCATCTCTGCACTGCCACTTGCAACCCTCCCAGCACAACTCCATGGATTTGCCTTGCAAATAACGAGCCCGTGGCAGGGGATGGCAGCACTCCTTGTGCTGGGTGCCCAGCAAACAGCAAACAGCAGCTCCAGGGCCTGGGGCCAGGCCTGGCTGTCACACCCACTGGGGGGACACAATCTCACTCCTCTGGAGGGACCCCACCATCTCCTCTCCCAAAGAGATGCAACTCTCAAGCACAGCCTGGACCTGATGCCTCTGTAGCCCCCCAGAGCTGTCTCTGAGAACTGTCAAGCAAACAAAGATTGCACCAAACTTGGAAGATTTTTTCCTCTCTTAACCCTTACAAAGTAGCCAGGGAGCTGAGAGAGAGCCTGCCTGGAACACCATCACCAGCCACCATGTTCCAACATCTCCACAAGAACTGTGCTCGAAACTCCTGTGGCCACAGGAAATCTGCAAAAGAGAGGCAGGGGATGCTGGAGTGCTGACAGCCACTCTGCCAAGCTCTCAAAAAGGCAGAGCAAGCAGCTGCTGAAATGTATTAGGATTAATATCTTAAATTCACATCTCTACTACACCGAAGCCTAGTAAGCTGGTGGACTTGCACAGGACACCATGCTGGGTTGCTTGCTTTGTCTGAGGTTTGTTTTGGGTTTTTTGTTTCTTTTGTGGGATTTTTTTGGTGCTGTCCATATTGCTGCTATGACACACAAAGGTAACTTGCTCCTGTTCCCAAAGCAGACACAGCACTGGGGATGAACGTGGCCCATCACAGGTGCTGTTCTATGCACCTCAAAACCATTTACAAGTCATGAAGTTGGGCTCACCCTCCCACACCACAGAGCTTAAACATGCCCACCCCTCCAACAGGAAATGCAGCGATTTTCTGAAGTGCTGGCCTCCTACAGCCCCCATCAAATTCAGCACAATTAGGGCACTTGGTGGGGTGGTCACCAGAAATTAAAGAGTCTCTCAACAGGGCTGTGCAGACCCAGGAATAAACTCACAATTCTAAACCAACCCTAGGAAATGAGCTACCTGCAAGCCTCTGCTCAGAACATGACTTTATCCTGGTTATGGACAAACATTTGGCTGCTGGGCAGATTCCACTGCCTTCTCACAGCACCTCAGCACACTTCCACATGTCCCAGCCCTGCCCAGCTGTCACTAAAAAACCACAAGCAGGGTCAGAAGGACCAGAGGCACTAAGGAATGGCCTCTGCCCTGAGCACAACCCTGACTGCAACAGGAACATAACCCTGGTGTTTACAGCAGCAAATTTCTAACCTTCACAATTGCAAAGAACAACTCGAAAGACCTCGGGCAAACAAAAAACACCCTGAACACCAAACTTTGGAGAAAACACTGCAAGAGCCATCAGCCATTAAATGCATCATTAAATAGGTGCTGATGTTCCCCAGCTGCTGTCCCAACACCAACGGGGATCTGCCAGAGATGTCACCAGGCAACTTCACACACAAACTCCTCCACCCTAGAGAGGAAGAGCAGCTGACCCTGCCACCAAGTCCAGCAGGAGGCAGGTCCTGGTTCTCAAAGCAAGGCTGACTAAGCCTGCAGCCTAGAAACGAGCTCTTCTGCAAGTGGCCTTTACCTGGGCACAGCTCTTATTCCACCACTCAGCTTCAGTGACCTGCTTTAAACTCCTGCCAGCAGCACCAAACCATTATTTCAGACTCAACATCTCCACAAAAAGCCCAGAGATGTGTGGGGCTGTTCTGAAGGGCCCCTCAGGGGGCAGGTCAGCAAGACCCTGAAGCACTTCACTTCAACCAAGTACAACCTGAACAGCTCCTGTAGAATCCACAGTGTACATCTCCCCTGGACAACACCTTCTATGTGTGCAGTGTTCACTGCTCCAGGTGCTGTGCCACACAAATACGTCCCTTGCATTTGCAAGGCAGCAGTGATTTCCTTCTGTAACATACAGACAAATTCTGATTATTCTCATTTTCTGTAGTTTGACCACATCCTCACAACCACAACAGCACTCACAGATGAGAATCCAGGCCTTGCCAGGTGCCAGTCCTGAGCTTAGAGCTCTATGTGGCACTGCATCACAATGCAATTGTTTTAACAGAATTAGGATAGCCAAATCTAACAACCACTTGTTTTTTTAGAAGGTCTGATAAATAAACATTAAAGGGAAGATATTTTTTACAGAAGCTGCACGCATTAACCCACAATTCCTAACTGCTGTCACCTAAAACACCACCCTAAAGGGGCTGGGTCATGGACAACACTGGGCACAGGATACAGCACAGGGTGGCACAGCAAAGGCTTCTGGTCAGTTAGATCTACATCCTTTGCCACTGCATTTTTCCATCCAAACAGGGTGCCAGCTCTGGAGGACAAGACTGCTGTGTGCTGCCCAGGGCAGTGAGCAGCACTGTCCCCTCCTGCTCCAGTGCCACACTCCTCTCCCAGCCACCTTATGCAGGGAGTTGTGGCATTCCCACTGGAAACCCAAACTGACCAGGTAACCCTGCATCTGCCCCAAAACATGGGTGCTGGCCTTGGCTGCCTCAGCCCGTTACCCTCACACTGCAGGCACTGCACAATCACAGAACTGCTCAGGTTGGAAAGGCCTCAGGAATCATCGAGTGCAACCATTAACACAGCTCTGCCACGTTCACCACCAAACCATGTCCCCAAGTGCCACATCCACACCTATTTCTAACTCTTCCATAGATTCCATCACTGCTCTGAGGAGCCTGGGAATAATCACAACCAAGTCAACAGTTCTTCTGTAATAAACCCTTACATCTGTTTAGCAATTAACAGAAACCCTTCTCAAAGGAAGAACTCGGAGGAAGAAGGAAGGACAGGATGATGTAACTGCAGGAATGCAGTGGGGCCAAGGAAGAAGCAAGATTAAGAGAGCAAAAAATCCCACTGATGCCAATAACATCCTTAAAAGCTGTATTAACTGAAGAGCACATGCCAACACCAAGGACCAGGTCTGACCAAAGCCTATCTACCCAAAAATCTGCACAAGCAAACTCCAGGAGAGCTGTTTTCCTCTCCCAGCGAGTGTTTACAGTTACATCACCCTCCTTCAGAACACACTCCTGCTGGGGTGGAGGTGTCCTTCAAGTCCAAGGTCCCTCATTAAACAGCAGCACCCAAGGGAAAGGGAAGGCACTGGAACTTTTTCAATCCCAGCTATCCCAAACCAGCATTAATCCTCTCCAGATGTTTACTGCCACCATCTCCTCCACTTCATACCTACAAAATCCCCTTCCACCACAACCAAAGCAGCTCTTAGTGACCCTTCCAGGTGACCACACAGAACTCCACTTCTGAATCAGACTCATTTCCCCCAAGAAAACAGAAAGAAAATAAAAGTTTATACTTTGCAGGTTCATCTGGGTGTTAATGACACTCCAGCAGCTTTTCTGCCAACATAGCAATGTTGTTTAGGGTGTGATAAACTGGCACATCAGTGCCACTGTCAGTGCCCCTGTTTATTTTCCTCTGGTGGTGAGGAGGCAGAAGTTAGGCCTGGAGGGTGGAATAAGATATATTGGCAAAAACATGCTTTGGGAGATAAGCTCCAGCAAAAGTAGGAGCTCTTAAAACAAAGACCCCGCTAAGTTCCAGACTCAGGGCACAACACAGCTTTTTTACTGCTGCTCTGGGACAAATCCCCCTGTCCCAAGCAGGCACGCTTTTCTCCGTTTACACACAGTCAGAAATCAAATTTCTTCCCACCAGGAGGAACACAGCAACCTGGTGGGCTGGGGCAGGTGCTGCCCAGGACACAGGACACAGCCCCAGCACTGCTGGCAACTGCCACAAGTGCAGTAAATCCTGTGTGCTGCAGAACCTCACAGTCTTTTTGCCTTCTTAGGTGCGACACAGACCAGGGAAAGAGGAATGAAAGTCAGCATAAAAAATGACAAAACCTGTGGGCTTCTACCCGAGCACTGAAATTGTGCTGTTCAACTGCTCCCTTAGATGTGAAGCACCTGTTACACATAAGGGCTATTGCAGTAGGAAAAGCAACATAATATTGATTTGACATGTCCTGTGCAGAAAAAGAGGGTATGTAGACATTAAAGCAGGCCTGTATGAAAATACAGCTGGAACTACATGAGGTGTTTTACCACTGGAACAGAAAGGAAAACATTCCACAGCTCTTTGGTACATAGGTCACTGCGCTACAGTTTAGGACCAGACCAAGCTTCTTAAGAAACTCCAAAAGAAAGATTTCCCCTGTCCCGCATTAATTTTTGTTTTAAACTTCTAAGACACAAAAATGCTATGAAAGCCTCAGGTTTTAGAAGAGTTGAAGAATCCCAGAACATAACCAACTTTCCAGATTCATCCAGCAAGAACCAGCACCTCCAAGCAACAATTTCACAGCTGGTACAATACATCTGAGACCAATCTGCTCTCCCAACCATTAGCTCTTTTTAAAAAGTGTGCAGTGATTGCACCAAGACACAGACACAAATGGAAAAGGCCTGGCATGAGAAAAAATTTAAGAAAAGGACTGGGATATTTAACTACTATGTGTGGGAGCACAGCAGTGAACTCAAAAGCAGCACAGGCCTGCACATTCACACAATACTCAGAATCAGGTAAAGGCTCAATAAAGTTACTCATGCAAACCTCAGCTCAGGCTCCTGGGCTGACACTGACCAGGCCAGCACAGCACGTTGTGCCCCCCAAGGCTCCTGCATCTGCTCTGCCATCCCTGGGGAGCACCCAAGGCTCACCATCACCCCAAATTCCTTTCTGACCCTGTTTTCTACGCGCAATTCTGAACCAAAACAAGGTAAAGTTGTTCAAAACAAGATGGGTTTTGGAAGATCGTCTCAACACCTGGACTCCATAGAAACTCGTCTCTAAAAAGACAATATCAGGCCATTTTAAAGAGCGAAACACCTCGAGTTAAGAACAAAACTATCAAGTTTATGTTTAAATTACATACACATGTTTAATACTATTCCTGGTGCATTTTTAATTGCTTAGGCAGTTCTTAGAGAGTAAAATACGCAATCTAGAACATATGTTCTGGATTATTTTTCACAGATTACTTCATAAATTCAAGAAGTTTATTCTCCTTCCCCCACAGGAAAAAAAAAATTAAAAAAGCCTTCAGAGAATAAACCCTGCAAGTATTAATAAAAGTTCTCTTTTCATTCCGGCACACATCCTTCTCTTTCTTCTACATCCCTCGTCCCTGGGAATGGAAAGGAGGCTTTGGCTATAAATCAAACGAAGACAAGGTAGCCAGGCTCAGCATCAGACTCTCCCCCAAGTCCCGCAGCCCTCTCAGCTATTTGAGGAATCTTAATAGGAAAAAAAATAACAATTCTGCCGCGGACAGGGCAGCCCCCGAGAGGCAACAGCCACGGCTCGCGGCGCGTTCGGGGCCCTGGGAGGTGCCGAACTCGCGGTGCCCGGGGCGCCCGCGGCGGGCGAGGCCGAGCGCCCCGGGCCGGCCCCGCGGAGGCTCCGCGGCCCCGCCCGGCGCGGTCCCTGGGCGGGCGGCGCTGCCCCGGGGCCGCTCCCGACCCCACATTGTTCCCGTCCCCGCGGCCGGCGCGGCGCTGCCCGGCCCGGCCTCCTCCCCTCCCTTCCCGCTGCAAACTTCGCCGCCCGCCCCGGACCTGCTCCGGCCCCAGCTCGGGCCCCGGCCCCGGCTCGGGCTCCGGCTCCGACTCGTAGTCCTCCTCGTCGGCGCTCGCAGACATGGCCATGGCTCATGGTGGGCCCAGGCGGAGCCGAGCTGACATGGCTGGAGCGGCGCTGCTGGCGGAGCCCCGCTCCCCGCACACACACACACACATGCAGGAGGAGGAGGAGGAGGAAGGGGGGCCGTGCATATTCATGCCAGGCAGCCAGGAAGGGGCTGGCCCTGCCGGCACGGCCAATCGCGGGCCGCTTCCACACCGCCGGCCTGCGGGGACAGCGGGCACCGCGCGGCCGGGGCACCGCGGCCGCCCCCCGCACACGGCGCGGCCGGGGACCGGGGGCTCGGCCGCCCGGCCGGCAGTCGGTCCCCCGGCGGTAACGAGCCCCGCGATGTGCCGAGGGCCGGCGGGGGCGGGCCGAGGCTCGGGTGTGCCGAGCGGCGCTGGGCGGGGAGGATGCGCGGCCGCCCGCGGGGCGCTCGGCGCTGCTCGGGCTGCTCAGACAAAGGAGACGCGCACAGACACACACACACAGACACACAGACACCGCACACACCGACACACACACACCCTGCACCGCGCTACCTGCCCGCTCCCCTCCCGCGGCGCGGAACCTCCATCCCTCGGCAGGAGGAAGGCACCGAGCAAACTTCCAGATTGCAAGCGCCAGAACCAGCGCTGGGATAAGATGAGGCGACCCGGCTGGTGGAGCTGCTCGCATCTGGCCTCACGCTGCTGCTCCTTGTGCAGGCACCCCCTCTCTGACTTGCTCCGAGGAACCATTTCTAGCCGCGCTCTGATCATCCTGCCCCGCTGCTGGGGTTCCACAATGAAACCCCAGTGTGACATGGTACACATCGGTCACCTGGGGACCTGTTCTGGATCCAAAGGTCCCGGGGCCAGCACCTCCACAGGGACACTGCCTTGGCCCTCCACAATTCGAGGGTCACAGGCCTGTATTTGAGTGCTGGAGATTTAAATTTCCCATTGGATTTATGGGCCTGCTTTCAGGGGAAATCCCGATTCCACTCAAGTTGTTAGGATTTTGCCTCCGGCTCCTACGCCCACAACACAGAATTAAACATGAGATTAAATATTTGCATGTGCTGAGCAACCAAGAAGCCATAAGAAGCACATCTAATGGTCCTTGCATCAGGATTTTTGCCAAACTAGTTTCAGCTCAGTTCCCTGGTCTGAATTACCACACGGCACAACCACTTTGGGTAGTTCAGAAGAGGCAGCAACAGGCAAGAGCTGGCACGGGAGCAAGCAGGAACAGAGCCCTTGTGACACCAGGATCCACACTGAGCCTGGTCCCTCAAGTTCAAGTAACAAAACACAGTCAAACTTTAAACACATATTTACAGGCAATTGCTGATAAAGCAATGTGAATCGTGTAATTATGCCCCTTCCTTATTTTCAGTACATTAAATATCCATTGAGTGTTGTACTTCCGTCCTTGCCAACTCCAACTCAAATGATGGGTAGGCAATGGTGTTCTCCCCATCCTGCTCATCCACCATGCTGGGAGCAAAGCATTTACTCCCAACACATGAAGGGCTCCCAGGATGTGCTCAGCCTCTGTCTCCTCAGGTTTCTCTCTTCCCCCATTGTGCTCCTACACAACCGGGAGCAGGAGCAGACGAAAGCTGAGGCACGAAAGGCATGTGCCTAAGGCCTTGGCTTTCAGAATCACAAGGTAATATCAGAATCCAATGTTTTCTGGAGGAGAGAGGAAGGGGGGGATGCATCTCATGACAGGCCTACAATGTTTTCAAGCACGAGCAAGAACGTGGCTCCAGCCGTGTTTGCAGTGCCACAATACACCTGGCCTGCAGCAGCAGCAGGAGGAGCACAGGTGACATCCGGAAGGAAAATGCTGGTCCCACACCTGCCCCTGGCAGACCAAGTCTCCACTAGCCCAGCTCCCTGCAAGGCTCCCTCTAACCTGGCTCACAGCCGTCTGTCCCTCCGGCCTTTTGGCTCCGTAATCCAGGCGGGAGAAAAAAATAACTTGTGACATCCCCCAAGGACAATCCACCAGTCACACCACGGTGAAATGTCACTCACAGCAAATTAAATCGTGTCAGAGATCATCCTCCTCCTCTCCATGTGCAGCACATTCCAGCACTCCTGATGCTGGCATTGGCCTCCCCTGGCTGCAGCAGCTCCTTCCCAGTGTATCCCACAGCACAGCCACGCTGCCCTTGCAGCAGCACCACAAGTGACAAGAGAGCTCTAATTACAGAGCCAGGGTTAGGACAGACAGCTCACACATGCCCAGGTCTTGGAATGATTTCCAAACCCTAGGTAAACTTTGCCGAGATAGTGTTTAAAAAAATGGGAATGGGGTATGATATAAAATAGCAAATTGGGAATCAGCAAGGGGGAAACAACACAATAAAATAATTGTTTCTGATTATAATTGCTCTCAAAAAAAGTTCTCCTGTACAAGAGCAGCTAACCATTCAAAGGAATATTTAATACACAGAAGGAATGATTAAGAGAGCATTTTCCAGCTCAATTCTTTCAGCTCGTCTGCACTAGAGAACACTAAATTACAACAAATAGTGAGCAACCCTTGTGTGAACAGCGTCTGGTTGCCCAGCCTGGTGGAGTTTACAACAGTTTAGAACACAAAATAAGCAGCAGTGACCCCAGTCCTGCCTGCAGTGGCAGAACTGTGTCCCTACTTCAGCTTAGTGTGATACAGTTCAGTAATAAATAACATCCTTAATTACGCTGCTGAATGAGCCATAGTGAAAACTGCATGAAAACAGACAGCACCTTCTATTTTGAACTGTTGCTTTGATTGCACCTCACCTGAAGTCATATATAAGTCTCATCAATATCATAATCTTCTCCACAGAAACCAATTATGTTGTCACAAACTGAGACAATAACCTCAAGCGAAGAATAAACAGCAGGAGCAGATGAGTGCCAAAGAACCAGATTTTATTCTCATGCAAATATCCTTAAGTAGTAAAACCAAGCTGGGGGAGGACGACTACAACCCCTGTGCTGTACTCACTCACTCCTGAGCATCTCCTGTACCAACAGATTGCAGCTGCTGCTGCCAGCCCTGAACAGGATCTGTGTTTTCCTATTACACACTACAGTTTATGATGCTCAATAATGAAGTGAAATAAAGTTTTTTATGTGGCACAAACACACTTTTGATTTAAGCTTCCCTTGAAACTTTTTATGCATCTTTACAGAGTATTATATTTAGCTGGTATTAGAAAAAATATTTACACAGAAACAATTAGATCTCAAGTTGGTTGATATGCAAGTCCTTGAAAAAAGAAGTGATTTGAGCTGCTGCTGCTTTTTGCAGGCCAGCACATACATTTTTGGAAAGGAAACCCACTGAGATGTTTATGAATCACAATTATTGACCTGTATCAGAATAAGAGAGTTACCTAGTAGCTTTCTAAGGTTCATTGTTTTGGTGTAAGTGTCTATTCACATGAAATACGATCTTAACTGTTGGGCCTGGGCAAATTTCATGACACTTTTCTCAAGAGTTTTAACCAATATTTCAGCTGTATTCTCAACACTAGCAGTGACAGTCTGACAGCCTAAATACCCACAATCTCACTGCTTCCCATCTACTTCATCTGAACTATGACATAAGAGTTGTCATCAGATGCACTGAGTATCTGTCACAATCTTTTCAATAGAGTCTGATTGATCAACTTTAAATCAAATAAAGTAAAGCAAGATGAAATAATACTGACTGCTCCCTCCATGCAATGCTACTGCTCCCAGGTCCCTAAGCAGTGTCCAGCACTGTTCCAGGAGAACCCAAGGCAGAAGGGCTGTACAGACCCTGCTGGAGGGAGGGCACAGCCTGGGCCCTGCAGCAGAGGAGCAGCACCCAAACAAGAGCCCAGCAAACCTCGCTGACAGGAACTCCTCACACATCAGCCTTAAAACCCAAACAACCCTCCCCAAACCCCAACACCCTGTCCTCTTAAGAAAGTAATAAGTAAGACTGCAGAATGGTGAAACGTGGACTTCATCTATCACACAAGACAGACTCTTCTCTGCAGGAAGAGCCATGACATGACTGGGACGATCCCCTAGGAAATGGGGGAAATCCTGCCATGCTTCCTTCTTCCACAGGGCCTAATGGCACAAAGCATTTCCACAGCACAGTTTATGTCTCCAAGAGCCATGTTCTGTCAGCAAATGCAAAAACTAGAGAAGGAGGTTCCTAAGAAGATAAGCAGTGAGTGCCATGCTGTGGAGGAACATGCAAATAGATGTGAAAGAGTGGATTAACCGGAATAGGAAACCTGCTTTCCTGCAAGAGGCTCAGTGTGCTCTGACACACAGCACAGCACGCTGGGAGAGTCAGCTGTGTCCAACGTGTGGGCAGCAGCCTGAAAATCCAGAGACCAAACCCAAACACATGCTGAGCAAAGGAAAAGCTCAAGTGCAGTTTGCTTGTGAGGGCTCATCGCTCATTGTTCTCACCTACAAACTTGACTTGGATCTGTGGGGTAACATCCAGGACTAACAACTAAACCACACCAGGCTAAGACTCACAGCTTTTACTGGAATGTACCCAAATATTTTGTTGTATTTGTTATTTTCAAAAAGGAGAGCATTGCTGTCCCTCTTCTGTCTGGTCCACTGGTGCCTGCAGAAAGTCCAGAAGTTGAAACAAGCCCTCATTTATATTCTCAGCAGACTTTCATTTCAATGTGCTGTGGAACTAAGAGGAAGCCATCTTCTTGGGGACAGAACATACAATTCCATTTTGTTCTGAAAAGTGCACGCAGGATTAATGTCCACAATTGCACGGCCTGTACTTGCAATGACAAACGCCTTTCCCACTGCTCTGCCAATGTGCTTGGTCCAGAAACAAAACTATTCACTTTCAGATACGTACTCAAAGCTTGGATTGCTTTGATGTCGAGGTGGTGGAGAGCAAAAGGATGTTGGAAGTCTTGAACCAGGTTCAAACCTTAGCTTCTGTTGGCCAGCTCAGCCATAAACGTGGACCAGGCTCCTGGGGATAAAATCTGAGATCTGTCAACTCATTTCACAAAGACTATCTAAGGAAAAGGTCTTAAGACTACAGTAGTTTTCATCAGCACTTAGACTGTCATGAAATAAAGAGAAAGCTTCTGTCTTGAAAAATGGTAGTCAAGGCATAGTTGGGAAAAATTCATATTACTGAATATTCGTGTCTGTGGCAGAAGAATGACAATGGGGAGGAATACATAAATCTTCTTGTATCATACCTGGAGCACAACAGTTGGAAAACAGAGATGTCTGTTCATTTTTTTCCCCAATCCATTTAGATTTCTAGTCAGAGTCAAAATGGCTCTAATTTACCTGTTTGATGTATTAATCACATAAAGGCATTGGTCAGATTTCAAAGCAAGTGGCTGAGAGTTGATAAGAAGTGAAAATATTAAGTCAAAGATGGAAGATTAAGAAGGTGCTCATTCAAGTCCTTGCTATTTATAATTACTCCCTGAAGGGACACAATATTTCAAGTACAGCCTCTTGAGGTGAGAAATAATCTGTCAAGTCACCAGGCAAAGGTGTTAGAAAAATACTGAGGCAATAGGCAGTGAGGCTCTTGTGTGGAGTCACCGAGGGGAGTGGGCTGGAAGGGACCTTCAGGACCATCCTGTCCCACCCCCACGGCAGATTCTGTTGGACCCTGGAACTGCTCAGCTCTGCACCGAGTTACTGCACAAATGAGTTTGTCTGGAGGACTGATGTGTGTGAGAGACTGAAACAGCACTCAGAAAAATAAACAGGTGGGGCAGGGAGCTGCTGCCTTGCTGGGCAGGGCTGCCCTGGGAAAGCAGAGCCTGGACAGGAACTGCAGCAGCTCCAGCAGCTTTCCCTCCTTTGCACTGCACCTCGAGAAACCTTCGGTTCTGGTGCACCAGGTTTGCTTCCTGCCTCCACGTGTACTTAGCAGGGGAAGGCCTTAGTTTCATACAGCTATTGTGGAATTCCCTCAAAAAAATATTCCCCAAACATCAACTATGGGGTTTTGTGTCTTAATAGATTTGTCAGGAGCCAGAACTGGGGTGTTTTTCTTGAATGTATTTCATCTCTCTCCTACCACATGGCATCTACTATTCTACAGTGTAAAAGAACACGAATTATTCAAAATTATTTAAATCACTGATTCCAATCACAATTTAAATCAGTAAAGAGAAAAACAAATTTAAATTGATTTAAATCCTCATTTTCTTTTGTACTTGTGCTATTTTCTGGGAGAAAAGTAATTATTAGTATTTGATAACTATGAAGAAATGCCTGATTTGCAGTAGATTATGAACTTTATAATCAGGACTTTTTATCAACAAAAAGGATTCACAATACACACATATTTGTATATGCAAATCTCCTTGTAGACTACTGGCATTTAAAATTGTTGTTGACACCAAACAGAGTTCAGGCTCTGCTGTGTGGGATCATTTCAAACACCTTTAAGCTGGTGCCTGGCAAGAATGAAATGTGACAGTTTAAATCTCCTCTTTGCTCCTGCACCACTTGGAATGACTGATGGAAAACTTATTTGAATCTCAACCAGAAAAATACACCATACAACAGCTTACCCAGAATCTCAACCAGTAAACACATCACACAACAATTTACACTGGATTGTTTTGCTGTCTTATCTACCTTTATCTTTTTTATCCTTTCCAAGCTTTTTCTAACACCAGATAGACTCGATTTTTACTTTAATTCTTAAGTGCTTGTTTTTAATTATCAGTATGTGCTTTCTAATACATTTGTATTCCCGCAGGAAGTTCCCTGAGCAGATCTCCATGGAACTGGCCTGTCCTAGGGAATCTGGCAGAGTTTTCCCACTGCTGCTGCATGGAATGTTGCTTTCCTGGTGGTAGCCCCGGGCAGGCTCCTGAAGCTGATGCTGGTTTGATGTTGTGCCATTTCTACGTGCTGGGATCTGTTTCAGACACCACTCTGGTTAAAACACTAATTGCTGTAACGAGTCCCTCACTGCTCCTGCTCCTCTGGGTGGAGCTGGCCCAACGATAGCTATGGCAGGAATTCTTAGTAAGCAAGCAAGTAAAAACTGGAAGCACTTATTCAAAGGTTTTCAGGAATGTTCTTTGTCCACCTCACACCTCTCCCCCTGAGCTGAAAGAATTCCTGATATAAAACAATGCTCAACACTTCTGGAAAATCACACTGGTTTCAAGTTAATCAAAACACTCCATTTTATGCTCTACCCCCTAATTTTTGCATATAATTGAATTTATTGTGTCCACTGATTCTTAGTCCATTTCCTTACTATTTCTTAGCTTTGAACAATGCATAATGTCACACAAAATTGGATCCATAAATAAAGGAGCTCTGTTATTAAAAACTGGTAGATTTTCTTATCTTCCCAGCATTTTTAAGGTGAAACACCAAAAAGAGGGGAAAAGTTTCCTCGCTGGAATTGGTGGCAGGCATATGCAAGTACATAGGGACATCTGTGGGGTCCAGATCTGGAGATGGTGGCTAATCCTGCTGTATTTTATTATTTAAAATACAGGTTCATTCTAAAAATCTACCACCCTTTTCATCACAGCTGTGCACTGTTCTTCTTGTGTGCTCTTTGGTTCAGACTGCAAACAATGATCTGAAATCTAACTTCCAGCCTAAATCTATTTCTGGTATGTTTATATTCACTTCTTCCCATGCCAACATTGTCCATCAGCTTCAATAACTCTTTTCCTGCCCTGATTATTCTGTTCCCTGAAGTCCACACAACAATCATCTCCCCTTCAACTCTGCTGGGCCTTGTCCTGCCAGTCTCTGCTCTCCAACATCACATCCTGAATAGATGTGGTTGTGGAGTCCCACATCCACCCTCACCTCAAAACTACAGTGAATGGAACTCGAATAAAAAACAAAATGCTCAAATGTATTGTTTTTATATCAGAAAAGACTGAGCTGACTTGTGATTTTCAGCTTGGGAATAGAGGAAAAAATACTGAAACACAGTAATGGGGCATAAAAAAATCCTTGACAGCAGAGAGATGAACACAGACCTCATTCAAATTTCTCAGAATGCATGATACAGAGGGCATGAAGTGTATTTATGATATTAAAGGACAGATCTGAAACAACATAAGGAAGTACTTATCTACACAGAGCTTTATTAAACTGCAGGGGACACTGGCACAGGATGCTGAGGAGATCAAAAACATCAACAGGTTCCACAAATTATTAGGTAAATTCACAGAGAGAAAAAAATTCTACTAGATGAAGATATCATCTTCCATCTTAACGTGGCAGATAAGCAAAGGGAATCTCTGTATTCCTGCTTTGCTCCTATGGCTCTTTTAGCAGTGGTGACAGCAGCAGCAGGAACAGGACAGTGCCACAAGGACCTGGGCTGGTGGAACGTGGCTTTCCTCAGCCCAGGAATCAGCCTTTTGCTCTGCCTCTCACACATCAGCTCATATGAGTTAACCCTTCTTTTTCAGATGCATGGATGTGTAGAATTCTCCAAAAAGATTTCTAGTAAAAATACTGGGGCACAAACTGAACTGCTGTAGGACAGAACTCACTAATGACAGAAATAAGATGCTGCCATCCTAGAAAGGCCCTTTTAATGTGATGCCCTCCTGTGACCACCCCAATCCAATAAAAAACAGCCTGAGAGATGTCTTCCTTTTTTTTTTCAATAATTACTTTTTCTTCCTGGTTCTCATGCCCTGATACAGAGCTATGAACATTATTTGCACTGCCAATTGCAGGGAAACTGGTGTTTAAAAAAAAAACAATAATCCAATCAAAGTTTCAGTTTGTGGCCTTTACTAATTAATAGTATTCCATTAAAAAGGAATATTACCATTTCCTTATTAGACTTCTCAGCTATCTTCCAGGTAAAAATTACATGGAGAAAGAGTATGAACAGGCATCAGAGAAACAGCCACATATTGCAGCACTGTTAACCAGCTCCTGAAAATTACAGCTCCATCTCCTGCTCACAGCCAGTCCTAAATATATTTGGACACTCACTCTCATTGCAAATGCAGTGGCTTCAGTTTTGTGCCAGGTAAGAGAGATGAGAATCCAGCTCCCAGTCTGCATTTCTAACTCTTCACAGAACAGGAGAGTCCAAACGTATTTTAGTTCTTTATAGCTGCTCTTCACAGACAACTAAAGATCTTTATCACATAAAAACAGAAGGCACTGCCACAGAGTGTAATTACATGCTGCTGGAGTTGACTGTTTTCTCCCAGAAATAGGAAATAGTTTGAAAAACGTGGTTTCTGCTTAAGCCATATTCTGAGTTCCCTAAATAAAATACTATCCCTAATTCCTGTGCAGATAAATGGGAACTCTGGCACTGCAGGGCTGAGTAACTCACGGGAATGGGTTTGGAGCTGGGCTTGGCAGGAACCAGCTTCCTGCTCCAGTGACCAGCTGTGAGTTGCCACAGTGGAAAATCAGGTTTAGGCTCTGTTCACACCACCCAAAAGTTCCTGTCCCAGGGATGGGGTGGAAGTTGGTAGGGATGATTCCTTGCTCCTCTTTAGCTGCTGAAGAACCCAGCACTGAAGGCAGTGTGCCCTATGGAATCTTTCCCAGCACAGCAGCATTTGTACAAAGGGTGCACTTGATGATCCTGGAGGTTTTTGTAACTTTAATGATCCATGACTGCAACCCCCCAGCCAGCACTGAGCCCTGCACCAAGGGAGGAGAGGCCGGGGCTGCACAGCCCCAGCACAGGAACAGGATGGGGGCTGCACATCCTCGGCCGCATCCGCACCAGCAGCACTGGCAATGTCCTGCCTGCAGGGGCATGGCCTGTCAGCCAGCAGGACAAGCAGCGTGCACAGATCCACCAGCCCCACATTCCTGATTCCTTCAGCAGGCCTCAATTAGGACTGCTGTACATATCCTAAGACCACTGGCACTGGACTGTTGTCTCTTACTGTACAGCTAATAGAAAAAGGTTCTTACTTCTACTGAAATAGAGTTTCCAAAGGGGAGGGAAAAGGTGCTTAAAGGAGAGTAATTATTGTGCTAAATAATTATCAATAAATTATAAGAAGTACAAGCAACTCAAAATAGCTCCATAAAGATGAGTAAATATAATCTGAAGAGGTGTCTATGAATCACACTCCATCTCTCTTATTACCACAAAACAATAATGGTTCCTACATTTTACTACAGAACTTTTCACTGAAGATGCAAGAGATCTTTATAACCATTATTTCACCTCCCAGCTGGGAAGCCCCATCTCCACCAGGAAGAGCTCAGGGAGCAGGAATGTGCCATTCACCTCACACGACACCAGGTGCTGCAGCAGAGCTGGGAACAGGAGCAGACCCCGGCCTCCCATTTTGTGCATTAACCACAAGATCATCAAATGTCACCCAGTTATTCCAACTACTCACTAACCCATTGCTGATCATTGCTTCTTGTGCCAGAGAAGCACTCTGTCTGTCAGGGAGCTGCAGTGTGACTGGCAGCCCCAAGGGCTTTGGGAAAGGTGGACAGAGCAGGGCCAGGACACACGGACAGGTCTGCCTGTACTTGGCGAAATGTCCTGCCCATGACAGCTCCTCCTCTCTGGAGTGGGGTCTGAGGTGAATGGACACAATTCTGCCTTAAACCCCAGCATGTCACAGGCTTCAAGAGCCATTCTGCAGCTCTGTGCATGCTGCTCACGTCACACAACACGTGAAAGAAACTGACTTGGGTTTAAAGGGAAACATTATTTACTGCTTCAAAAATCGTTCAGGTTACCAAAGGCACATTCCTTCAAAACAAGTCAATGGAACCAAGCTCAACCTTCCCCAACTCGGGTTACTTACCCAGACACTCCCTGTCCCTATTCCCTGACTTTAATCAGGGTTCTCTCCCTCTGCTCTTTGCTTTTCCCACTCCATCCCTTTTCAGTCCTTGCTTCTCTCCTAATCCTGCTCTCTTGCCATTTCTAGTCTCTTCCCCTCCTTTCTTTACAGTAATTTCCATTTCCTTTGAAATGTTTTGGCATTTAATGCTGGCTTTATTCTTCCTTCTCCATCTGCTGCTCTTGTCTTTCTAAATCTCTTCTGGAGCCTTCTCTCGGGAGAAAGCAAGAGAGATGTACTGTGTTCCATGCACTGCTTCATCTTTCTGGATTTCAGTTCCCTTCTTTGCCTTTGTGCCTTGGAATCAGACAATCCTGCTGTCCCTGGAAGCTGATACCAACTAAAATGTCTCCTTGCAGCCCCACAGTAGCAGCACTGTGCTGTACTGGATCTCCTGCTCCCTCTGAACACAAGGATCTCAGAGAGCACTGGGAAATTGCTGCCACTTCTCCTATAAAAACTACAAGACTGCAGAAAGCAAAATTACTGGTAGATTTTACTCCCCATGCCTTGTGCTCAACATTTGTGGGATCTTCTGGCTATGGAGACTTGCTCCACCAGCTACAATCCATTTTCCAAGGGAGTTTCCCCCTCCCTAAGGGTTTTTCTTCTCTGTAAAATCTTCTATTTCATTATCAGGGCTTACAGGGAACAAAGGAGAAATAACCAAGCTTAACTACTAAAACTGCTTTTAGACAAATCTCCCCTATATTGTCTTTCCCACAGATTTTCATTTGGAACTCAAAAGCTCAGCTCTGAGATGTCTCTTCCCAGCCTGCTCCCTTGGCCTCTGTTCCCAGGAAGGGAAATAGCTGCAGCATGGAAGATGACAAGGACATTTGCCAATTAGAAGCACCACAACAAATTTCTCTTGGGAAATGTGCAGCCCTATCTGCAAGTGTACCTTTGAACTAAAACATAAGACATAACAGAAACTGATCACAGATTAAGCAAGGCAAATATTAAGAGAATGGTGAAAGCATTTTGTCTCCTATCAATTTTTGTTTATTTCCAAACTTCAACCTAAAGTCTGACTATCTGAGAAAGTTTTCCTTATATTTGTTATTAACTGGTATGTTTGATATTGTCATACCAGTGGGAATGATGCCTCCTGAATGTTTTTGCTTTCAGAAAGGCAGAAGGAAAATAAACACCTGGAAAAAAAATCCCTTGCAGCCAGCAAGATGGATTTTGCAAAAAAGGGTAAGATTTAAGTCACAAAAATTACAAATCCTTTATAGTTGCACTTACATTGCCAACACACAGAAATAAAATAGAAGAAATGAAGCATTTATCAAGGTTCCAAAATAAAGTGAACAAGAACATTAACAAATGCCAAAGCTTATAAAAGCCTCAAAGCACTCAGATCCTCCCTTCTCTCACAAGCTCAAAAGGGAGTCAGTTTGTTCCTTAATTTTATCTCACATGTTTCCCACACCACCTTTTCTCTGGTCACAGAGATTTTGCTTTATCCAATGCCTGGAATATACTTGACCATGGCATGAGCAGCAGCCATAAACAGAGGAGTGCAGAATCCCACACCTGTTTCTCAAGGTTTTCCACTGTTGTTTCTAAACTGATGTTTTAAACACAGAGCATATTCCCGTGGATTTATTACAAGCTAAAAGGGAAATATGTATTTAACAAGACCCAATTCCTCTGAAATGTGCTGAGCTAAAACCCAAAAAGAGACCAAGAAGGAACGTGATGAATCCTGCCCCACTCTCCTCTGGCAGCTCCATGTTTGTGGTCTCCTGCCTCCCACCTGCAAACAGCAAATTCTCATGGCTACACGT
Organism: Zonotrichia albicollis; assembly: GCF_047830755.1. Lineage (NCBI taxonomy): Eukaryota > Metazoa > Chordata > Aves > Passeriformes > Passerellidae > Zonotrichia > Zonotrichia albicollis. The sequence continues at coordinate 2,803,467 of NC_133836.1, forward strand.
GCCACACCAAGTTCACCAGCACAAGAAGTGAGAAGTGAGTGAATTATCTTCCCTGATAATTATCTGAAAGGTATCTACAGGGATAACGACAGATTTTCAGATCGAAGCCTGATTTAAGCTGACCGACCCTTTCAGCATTTCTAAAGAAATAATGGATTATAAAACTAATTCAGTGAAAAATGAAAGTAAAAATAGAAGCGATGAGACATCTTCTAAATAAGCAAAGCTGCTTTTACAGCGTGCTGAATAACTGCAGTGTGGTAAACATACCACTGTTATAAATAACAACCAGCCTTTTGACATTGTTCTTTCGGTAATTATTTCAAATTCTCTATCAGCCCTAACGAAGCAAACCTCCTGGTTCTCCTGCAAAGTGAAAAGAATGACTCCCATGTATAGGAGGAAAAATTAGGATATAAGGACAGAAAACAATGCTCCAAAGCTACAGTGGCACAGTACAGAGCACTCAGGAAGTCTCATGGTGTGAGAGAAAAACCATCTTCTCGTTCAGATGGGAGTGTTCCCTAAGTGACTGATTTGTAGCATTTACACATCATTTAATTTTACACAGAATGCATCAAAATTTTTAGATTTAACCATAATTAGTAAACGATCAAGACATATCAAAGTTTTATACTGGTAAGTAAGGCTCAAATTCTTTTTAAATGGAAACTCTGATTTCTTTCTGCTAAGGCAATTTCTTGTTTTGCTTCAAGTCTTAATCATAAAACCATTAAAATAAACATTTTGTGTTAAAAATGCTAGCAGCTGCCAACAGATAATACACAGCACTTTGTCAGATTATAGATACACACCAGACCAGGCACAACAATGGTTAGTAAGTAATTGTGTCTCATTACCTTTGTGGTCTTCTTGGGCCAGCTGACCACAGGGACACCCGAAATGGCAAGATTTTGGTCATCATCAGCATGCTCCTTTAGTATGTTCTGTTGTAAATGAAAAGGCCTTTATTAACCAGAGAAACATTTCTCCAACTCAAGAGTGCAGAGGCCTCTGCTCTCGTGGCAGAGGACAAGATCTCTGCAAGTTACTTTTGCTTCCAAACCTTCAATTCCCACTGAAACTCTAGCACCTCTCATTAACATCCAAATGTGAAGCTTCTTGCAAAACAGGCAGCAAAATCAGCCATCAATCACCTCAAATGTTACAGAATTCTTTAATACTGGCGTGTCCAAGAGCAGTGTTTTAGCAGTGTCACCTCTCTCCCTCAAATCCAGGTCATTCAATCCCAAGTGACCCCACCTCTGACCCTTCTCTCCCAGTCAGGCCACAGAAGGCCTGAGAAGCAGTGAGGCTCTGCCCCTGTTATTTCAGCCATCACAGGCATCAGGTGTGCAGTCTGGAGCAACCCTCAGGTGCCTGATCATTCAGGTAAGCCAAGAACAAAAATGTGCTCTGGAGCCTTTCATCTTTTCACACATGGCAATCCAAGAGCACCATCATCCCCCGTGACAGGCAGGACAGAGCTGCTGAATCCAGCTCCTTTATGTGACCAGCTGAGGCATTCAGGTTCCTGAGAGATCACCAGGAAAGGATCTGAATGGACAGCATTAAGGGAAAAAGATTGGTCTCCCCTCCCTTCCACTGCCACCAAGCCCTTTTCTCTGATGCACTGCTCTAGAGATTTCGTGAGTGGGTTGCACAGGCTGACACAGCTTCCACCACTGTGAATCACTCCCATGACCAGTAACCCAACACAGAGCTGGTGAAACACTCCATGTGCAGCTGGGAGCAGTCCACGCTCCCCTCCCGTGACTCCCTACATGCTCACTAATTTAGCTACAAAACTCTTCATTTTGGACTTCAGGTGGCTGAAAAGGAAGAAATGAAAACAAAAAAAAAATAGTAGTCAGGAGGAGGATTCTGCTGTGCTGCTGAAAACTGAAGGCCAAATCAGCACCAACAGGTTAAAGACCAAAAATAAAAAAGCTCCAGTAGAACAAATGAGAACTGCAGGTTGGAAATGACTTCAACAGAATATTTAGGAGATGACCCCAGACAATGAAGTTCAGCAGTGCAGCTCCCAAGTATATGAAAAAAGCTTAATTAGCCAACAACAGGCAGCAGGCTCTGTCAGTCCCCAGTGCAGCACTCTAGTAATTAGTAATTTCACACACTATACAAAAAGAGCTTAAAATACAGTAATTGTTTTAATAGGGAGCGCACTTGGAATTCATCTGTAATCATCCACCTAAGGCCCAGAGTGTGATGGCAGGTTCCAGTCCCCAGGAGCCTGGGATTGGATCAGTGTCCCTGGGCTCACTCTCTCCCCGGAGCTCAGCCAACCTGTGCCCCTCAGCCCAATTCCCCAGGCTGTGCTTCCATGGAGCTGTGCTACACCAGCACAGAGCTGCTCCTGCACACAGCACCTCCCCAGCAAGGCTGTTGGTGATGCTGCTCAGGCTGGAAGCAGCACCAGGGACCAAAATAAGCAATGCCACAACAAGCCCAGTTTCATCAGCCTGGTGCTGTGGGTGCACTCAGGGGTTTGCAAAGCTGAGGGGTAAAACCCAGCTTGTCCCAAGCTGGCTGTGATGCAGAGTCTGTATTGGACCTGCTCTGCCAGTGCAACACCCGACAACTTTTAATCATTGGCAAATTAACTCTGGCCAAGCTAGGGTGAAGTGAGAATTTCTTTTCTCATGTCCTTTTCATTTGGAGAGAGATCTCTGCATTAACTGAGCTGTGACCACACTCTGCAAGTTCAATCCTAAAACTGAGAGCTCTTTTGTATTCTCATTGCAAAATTCTCCAGAACAAGGAGGCGGCTTGAGAGCCATAAACAAAGGACAAATTAATCCCTTTTCACTTTGCCACTCTTAGGTTTGAAAGCCTGTAAGACAGAAAATCTCAACATTTCCACTAACGACTGTCAGAGACTCGGAGTTCAATGGAAAGCACAGTATATTCCAAGAACTTGGCAAGGTAATGAAGGTTTCTTGTTATCATATGTATCACGTGAAAATATTATCCAAGGAGAAATGCAAAACGATGGCAGCTTCTCATGTGAGGCAGCTGAAAACAAGGGCTGTCTGCACAGAGCCCAGCACAGCACAGCCACACTTGGGCTCACTGCAGTCAAGTGTCAGCTCCCAACAGGCTGGGGGAGGCAGGGTTTTGTTCACCTGCTTAAAAACAAGAAAAAAGAAGATAAAGAAAAGCCATGGGGCTCCAGTTAGAGGAACAACGTGATGCTCTTCCAGCACAAGGTGGCTCAATTCATTACACTTGAGGGCTGTGGTGACAACAGCAGGTATGAAGGGAAGAAGCTGATTAACTGTGTAAGAATTCAGCTTAGCCATTAATTTCAAAAGCACAGCAAGGAATGACTCCCCTGAAATACATTCAGTAGAGGGAGGTTTTTTTCTGTCATCAGAATGGGAAGGGGGTAAGATTTCTTGGCAAGAAAAAGTAAGAACATATTTCAGTAGATATCATCTGTCTTGCACAAGAATCTTCTCCTGCTGCCAAGGAGTTGCAGATATTTGACAACCTCTGTTCTTCAAACCGAGTTTCTTCTGCTCTAATGGACTTCCACAGGCCCTTCTGAAGAACAGCAGTGCTTCTGCTCTGAAGTGGGCAAGGTCTGTGGCATTAGTAAGAGGCAGATCTCACAATCCTGTTCCCCAACAGCAGCAGAGGAATTGCCATCCTCTGGTACCACACAGAAATGTTTTGTGCAGAATCAGAGGCTGCACACAGGTGAGAATCCCTGGCAGTGGTTCCACGTGTGCCACAATCCAAGGCCTGCTCAGCTTTACCTGTCCTGTGACGTGGAGTGCAAACTGCACCAAGGAGGACAATGGTGATGTATCACAGTGACCTCTTCTTCCTCATGCACAAGCCCACCCCAGCCCTGCTGCAACCACCAGGACTGAATTCCCTGTTTGGGCTGAGGGAAGAACTGCCCTGCTCTGCCTGTTCCTCTCTGCAAATAAGGCTCCCCTGTGCTGCTGCACTCCATCCATCACGGTGATAAATGGGTGCTCAATCTGCAGAGGCAGCACTTGGCACTTCTGGATTGCTGTGTCCCCACCAGACAGGCACACTTAGTTTGGAGCTAAGATGATGTGTAAGGAATTTACACAGGCTTAGTTTAGTTTTCAGTCTCCCTTCTGGTAAGGAAAATAAATTACTTTACTTCAGAAAGTCTCACCTGCTTGACATTAAATAGCTGTAAATAGCTGTGGTTGTGTTTACCACTAAGAGCAGTAATCCAGTCACCCATCCTTTACTGTGCTCCTGCTCAGCTGGGAAAGCATGGATTCTTTGTGAGCTACCCCGATTCCTTCTGTGGAACTTCACATCACTGAATAAAATGGTTTCCTTTCTCCAGTTTAACTATCCATATCCTGTTTTCTGAAAACATTAATTATCTTCCTGAAGCACAAAGACAGACTTGAATGTCATACAAAAAAAGTTCCTGAGTGTATTTCATTAAGAAATAAAAGTGCTAGAATAAACACTGATTTATTTGCTTCAGGAAGAAACTTGTTTAAGACTTTCCCAGCAGAGCGAGAGCTTTCAGACTTTGTCAGAGCATGTTCTTGCTATGCATTTGTTAAAAATAACTCTCAAATGGGTGCACTAAAAGGGTACTTCTAATAGGAAGCATTATTAATACATCACATGCCTGAAAGTTGGGTTGCCCGTGAAATAAACCTTGTTAATACAGCCAAGCACAGTCACAGCACGGGTCATTAGCACAGCTCCTGCAGGATTCCTGCCTCCATTCAGCCACACAGCTGAGTGCTGCCCTGGGTATTCATCAGGGTGAGCTAAAGGGGCTCTGCTCACTCCACTGCTGATGCTATCAGCAAACCCCACCTTGTTATCTGTACAGGTTGGAAAAGTATAGCAAAGTAAGAGAGGACATGATTCAGTGGTCAAGGAGATAAATACCATTCTGGAAAATGCACTGTATTTCTTCCTCTGCCATTATGTCTTTATGTGGTACAGGGCAAATCTTTTAAGTTAAGTTTCCACAGGGTGTCATGAGTTCTATGCTCCTGCTCTTCCTCACACCTTGGGATCTGGTGCTAAAGACCAGAACTCCTGCTCTGCAGAAATGTTCAGCCACGACTGTTTCAGTATAATTAAAATCATCTTTTGCATATATCATTGTTAAATACAATAACTGTCCTGTGGCATGTAAAGCCAGTACCCAAAATTGCTTTTACCTGAATCTCCACCAGTTCCCTGTGATAACAACAGCTCATCCATCATGTGTGGAGCAGAGGGTGGGGATCCCTGGGAAGCCCAAGGGAGCACTGATTCACCCTGTCCAGCTGAGGGGCTGAACATCAGAACCTGATGGAAGAGCAAGGGTGGAACTGCTGCATCCTCACACCAAGGAACCCTGGATCCTGCCAGGACCATTGTGCTGGAGCATGCTCAGAGAACTCAAATCTGTCACTTGGCAACTCCTCCCTCAGCACGCCCCACCCTTTGAAGGTAAAAGCTCTAAACACAACTCACACACTTGGGTTTGACTTTTTTTTTTTTTGAAGTGAATAAACTGAATAAAACAAACCTCATGCTCTGAGGAGATGGGATGCTTTGGCTCCACTGTATCCCTCCCAGGAAGGAGGGATGGCTGCTGCACCCAGGCTCCCAGAATGGGTCACACCTTGTCACTGGCTGCCTGTGACAATCTGCTGATGAGCAAAGAGAAGGCCTTGCTGGGCATCCTGGACTCCCCCCTGATCTGGAAGGCAATGTACTCAACTGCCCCTGACTGCCCCCATTCCTTCAGAGCCCCTGGGAAGGGGATTGTGCAACCACAGGGAGTTATGGAGGAAGCTGACTGCAATTTAATTAATTTACTCTGCCATACTGACTTCTACTCTCTGAAGACTGGCTTATATGTGGGTCAATACTGTAAAAAGATGGGTGAGAAAGTTCTTTAGCAGTTCTTTAGACACTGTTCAAGAAGATGTTTGAGTTTACGTGGTTTTAAAAAGTCTGACTCTGGCTAATCAGACACAGACTGGCCAAACATCCAGAGGTGATTCCAGGGGAAACAATCCTGCAGCGTGTCTGATGTTTAGATGTGGTCATGGGCTCTTTCACCAGCAGGGAACCATCAGTATCCAGATGTTGGGCTACATCCTGATGGTTACAGCATGTGCTGGCAAGGACACCAAGTTTAGGAGCCACAACCAGTTATCACAGGAGATGGAACATCAAGCTGTACACCATAACTGGCAGGTGCTCACTCAATACCAGTTACAGCACAGTACCACCAAAAAGGTGATACTGGCCTTTTTGTAACAGTCCATTTGTGGTTCTCCATCTCTGTAGTCAGTGAATCCAGTGCTCTGGAGAGGAATAGGAAAACAGATACTCCCACACTGTGCTTTAAGCCAGATTCACATATGGTACCTTGCTGTGTTCTGGGGAGATGTCTCACAGCACTCTGGAGTCTGGCATCCAGAGAGGGAGAGGATCCCACTCACAACATCTGCACCAGCCATTGGATGCTGCACCCCTTTGTGGATTGTGAAAATTACCCTGGGCATCAAGCTTGAGAAGGAACATGACCATTCTTTCTGCTTCACCACAAATTCAACTTCTGGTCTTCATTTTGACTTCTGATTAAAAGATGACTGATCCCAGAGCAAGCTGGTGAATCCACATCTGCAGCTTTGAGCAGGTGTGTCCACTTTCATGTATAAAGTGGCTGATTTTGCATGAAGAAAATTCCTGAGCTCTTGTGGTTTACCAGAATGAGAGCAGTGTATCACACTTCCAAGCTCCAAGATCAGGGAATGTGGTTCCACTGCACACTGCACATGTTCAGCCTTCTCCAATGGCTTTGAAGCCTTTCTAAGCAGCTGTTACACCACTTGCATTAAAATAGTACAGCCTCCCTCCCCATTTACCACATAAACACGTATTTTCCCCTCAGATTGTGCCTTACAGAGCTCTTGTGTATAGAAAATATGTAACTGAAGACCCAGACTGTTCACAGACTGAAAATTCACAGAGAAGTTGTGGCACTAGTGAGTACTCACTCCTCACACCAACTCCTAAACCAATACATTGTACCAGTGGAGAATAATTATCAACCTATAGAGGGCAATGGAGGAAAGGAAAATGAAAAAGGTGAAAGAAAAAAAAAAGCAGCTGGAAGTGTTAAGACAATCTATCTTCTGAGCTGCAATCAAGTATTTACATTTTGTATGTGTCAGCTAATGAGGTGTACACCAGGGAGACACGAGACCAAAAAGGGCTGATTAAAACTGTAAATATAAACAGACTTTTTGAGGTATAATATTTACATGTGGAACATAACAAGTGCTGAATTATGAGAGGATATAAACTTCTGGCCACTACTGTGACAGTCAGAAAGGACTGTGTCACTTAAACCTGGCTGCAAACAGGAGCCAGAGACAGCTTTGGTTCGAGGAATCACTTCCCTGTCAGCCAGAGCAGCCTGACATGAGCTGGTCACCACACACCTCTGCCACCCCTCTGCAGCAGAACTCTGCCTTCTGCAGAAGAGTTTGTGTGAGCAGAGTTTGTGGGGATCACCCAGTTATCACACCCACCTTCATGTCCTCCAGGAGAGCCTGAGGGTCCTCAATGCCTTCTGGAACACACTTCTTGTTCTCTGGGAGGGATTCAAGCTTTTCCACCAGGGCTTTTAAACCCTTCAGTTCAAATTCTGTGAGGTGAGTCCATTTGGTTGAAACTTCTGTGGCTGGAGACCCCGTGGGTGTTTTGGGATAGTCCGTGGGGGTCGTTGATTTGATGCTGTCGTCCGACTCATTAGACAAAGTTCTTTTCAGGTACCTCATTACTGTGGCTTTCTGTTTCCTCCCTGCAGCCTCCTTCCCCTCTGAGTGTGTGCTGTTGGGTGAGGAGGAGCCATCCACCAAGGATTTGGAGTTCTTATCCAAGCTGTCATCCTTCTCCTCCTGGAGATGGGCATCACAAGATTCTTCATCCATGTCTAACCACGAATCTGATGAGTAGCTGTCTGTGCTGCGTTTTCTTTTTGCATCTGAAAGTTACAAAAAGAATGCTGAATTTTTAGCCAGCGTAACCTCACAGCTGAAGCACTTCTGTACCACTGGGGCCAGGTGCTGCCTATTTCAAAGGGCACTGGAGAATGGTTTAGTGAGTATGTGACAGGAATGGGCTTTATTCAGCTGATTTTTAATTTTTTTTTTCTTTGAGGGGGGCACTTGTTTGTCTGTTTTAATGCTGGTTTTCATTAACATCTACTCAGTTCAAATGACTGGGAAACATTTAGGGAAAAATTATGCTTTCTTCAAAGCTTCAGTCCTCTATGCCTTCAATTAGGAGGAGGCAGAGCTCTTAAGTCACACACAATTAATTTTCCCACAAATCCGAAAAAGACCAGATTCGGCAGCTTTACAGCTTTAAGAGGAGAGCTAGCACAGAAGGAGGAGGGGGAGATGATGGCAGAAGGCACGTTAAAATGCTGTACATCATCATTCTTCCAGGAACCCTGCACAGCACAAAATCAACTCCTCACTACTTTTCCTCTCTGCAAGCAACAAGCTGTTGATAAAACAGGAACCTCCAGTTGTTAGTGCATGAACACTCATTGCTCTTCTGAGACACAGGATTTCAACTGGGCTTATTTTACGACAACAAGACAAAACACACTGAGAAACACAGCGACTGTCACAGCTACATGCTACTGGTTTTTTTAATGCTGTTCCCAACATATTTTAGGTACTTCTCAGGAAAATTTAAAGGCAAGTTTCTGAGTCTAAAGATCTATTAATCTTAATTTCCTCCTAAGAGCCCCAATTGTTACCCAACTCCGTGCAATCAAGCAGTGAAAGCAATGTAGGAAACCAGTGGCCATGGTTCCCTCAAGCACACATCTTTTCTTATTTATTAGACACAATTTCCCTGACTAAGTGAACAACATTGAATGCAGGCTAGCAACAGCAGGAATTTCTGTGGAAAACACAGTTAACACTGGCAACACCCAGTTAAATCAATTTATTACTGGCTGAAATGGGTATGAGATCAAGCTGCAAACAAAAACACACTGCAAAGGAAACAGAAGTCACACAGAAAAAGTGAGAGAACAATTAATGAAAAGTTCCTTTCACAGCTTCCATGCTTTGCAGTAGCTTTGGATTAGGACAATGTGAACCATGCTTAAGGAAGGATTAAATGGACTTTAATGAGAAAGCTCAGCATCCGGCTGTTGAACAGAGAGGTTCAAATGCTGGAGCCCAGTTCCAAGGTGGAGAATTCCTCCTGGTCACAGAGACACCCCTTGTCTGTGCTCATCTGCACCACCTTGTCACAAGCACACTGGCCAGAGGTGCCACAGTCAGGGGCCCTGCTCAGCTCTGGGTGTTACTGTCCCACAGACACCCTCTGGTCACCTCACACTCCCCAGGGCAAGAGTGCTGCTGCTACAGGGTCTGCAAAAACCCAGCATCTCCATCCACTCCACTCCTTCAGACAGGCTTACATTTTTCCTCAAAACCAAAATGGCCATAAAATGACTCCTGAAAGCAAGTTTAAGCTGAAATGCCTGTGAAAAGATGGCAGCCACAGAAAACAGCAGCTATCAGCAAGGCAGGGTGCAGCTAAATCCAGCTCCATCCACAGGGCAGGGTAACTTCCTCCCTGCAAGCCTCCAAAAAAGCCTCACAGATTATTTTGTGTGCTGAGGTGGTGGCATCAGCACTCCAAAGCAGCTCCTCCTCTCTGCTCTGTGCTAATACACCCCCATGCTTTTCTTAGAAAAATAAACAGGATTAGAAAATATCTTAACTAGAACATTTAAAACCCACTCAGTTATCCAACTTTTATTTCACACTCTTTTTCCTTTGTCCACAGTAGCAAGCACACGTACCCACCTCAAAGGCTACATAATCAGCTTATGTCATTCTCCCATTTTACAACTGAGGAAACAGATGCTTGGAGAAAGCACGGTTTGCTCATTGTCACACATCAAATCTAGGGAAAAACCAGGAGTCAGAATCCAGGCTGCTGGATCCAGGGCTGGAGCCCCCTCCCCTGAGCCACACAGCCCTGGTGAGCTGTTTTACAACTGACTCAAGCACAAAGCCCAGCCTCAATGGAGAAAATGCCAGAGCTCTGGCATCAAACAGGAGAGGGTGGAAGCAGATCCACATCCCTACGCTGCAGGACGGTGTCATCAACAGAAAGTGGTGTAAATCTGCACAAAGACAATTATGTTTCTGTCCTCCTGTGCTGTGGCTGTGCTGAACAGGAACTAATGGCTGTGACTGGGGCAAAGCACAAGTGTAAATAAGGCCTACAGAAACGAGGGAGATCACGTTATGGAGGTGTGAATAATTTACTCCAAGTAAAGCTCTGGTGCGAGGGGGAAAAGCTTCCAAGAGACATCTCCACTTTTTGTCTCTTGCTCTAATCTGTGGAAACAAAAGGCAGGAGAGGAGTCGAGCACCAGAGCACGCTGGGGCTGCTCCCAGGAGGAGGCAGCACACAGAGGGGGTGGCAGTTCTGCTCTGCCAGCTGCCACCGGCACCAGGCAGCCACACCTGGGCAGGGACAGCAAAACCAACTCCCATCTAAGCCAAACAAGCCAGCCCAGCAGTGCCCTGCTCTCTGCATGCCTGGCCTGACTCTCCCCCGGGCACAGGGCTTGCTGCTGGCCCGGAGTGTCCCAGGCTGTTCTGGAGCACCAGGGGATTACAGCGCTGCTGCTCTCCGGATTAAGAGCAGGCTGCTCTCCAAACACAACAACTGTCTGCTGCTGCTGCTAATCTGAAAAAAAAAAAGCACCAAGGGAATCAATAATGGAAGGATAACTTCAAGGTGAGGGAGATTCAATTTTGTGTTTTCAAGTGTTTTGTTGTAATGCAGCATGCCATGATTTTTATTTATTCATTTCAATGAAAACATTGTCTGACAGAGTTACTGTGCTGTGAGCTGAGGCCCTACATAAGCATAATCTGCATTTACTCTGTTGAGAAGTGCATTTTAAGCACTGTATTACCAGGGCTCCACTGACTTGGAGGTTTCTGGTTTATTAAGTCTCCCTGTGGGGAACAGCACCTGCTCAGCTCAGCTGTTTCTTCTCCTGAGTCAGTGCCCCAGTGGGCCCCAGGTCTGAACCCCAGTTTCAGAGGGGATATCCAGTCTGGGCTCCCACACAGCTTAGTGCAAAAATACCTTCACCCCCCTCCTCTCAAAGCAAATACAACCAGCTCATCCAGACCAGTCTGTGATCTAGCTCAGGGAAGAGGTGGAGCAGCACAGACTTGACCACAGGACAGAGCATCAGAAACCTTTTCTACAGCAGTTCACTTCCCTGTGGCTCTGGGCAGACACTTCACTTTCCTCACAGTTATCCACTTGTACAAGAATAATTATACAGTTTCCTTCCTTGCTGAAAACCAACTTGCTGTATTACAGAACTTAAAAGAAAGGGATGGGGGTCAGGCATAATCATGAAACCTTTCTGAACTATTTAGAACAGTCCAGTGTCTACCTTGCCATTCCCAGCTCCAAACCCTGCCACTGTGACTTGGGAGCAGCAGTTGCTAACAGTCTGCTAAAGACAGCAATGACATTTTCATTAGCAGAAAAACCCTGAGCACACTGGAAACGTATCCCATTGCTCCACTGCATGGAGCCCCCATACGGGAGCCACTCAATATACTCAGGTACCTGTCTATCACAAGCAAATCTATTCTATCCCCTGAGGAAGAAGGGGAAAAAAGGAGACATGGCTCCTTCACTGTGCCAGAGGGCATCTTTTCTATATCCATCAGGCTTAACATACAGTTAGAGCCATCCTGTTAAAATTTTAGCAATGGGAATCTTCAAAGCTGCAGGCTACAGAGAAAGCACGTCTCTGATAGCCCAGGATCTTCTCCCAATTACTCTTTGTCAGCTCACTCTCAACATCCATATCTCACTGAAGGTCAACTGTGGTTGAAAACATCCAGTACAGACTCATTCATGATAAGAGTAAAAATAATGAAGACATATCCACCCTGAAAAACAGAACACATTCAAATCTAGTAGGAAACCCAAATAGGCTCCTTTCTGATTTCAGCTGGCAGGACAAATGTCCCAGTTGAGAGAGACAAGCAAAAGAAAAGAGAAAAAGAGATTGTGTGCTTTTCCAGCAGGCTGTGATCGCTGTCATGCCGTCATCCCCCGGAGTGTTTGCCCTCCTGGGAGGGATCTGAGGCAGAACAGCCCCACACACTGCCTGCAGACACAGCCTGGAGATCCATGCTGGCCTGAGCAATGGGGGAGGAAGGCACGGCCATCATCCTCCACCTCATCTCCACCTGCACTCACGGTTTTATTTAGGGAGTGCAAGACCCCAGGTTTCAGCCGTGCCTCCACGGAGGTGGGGCTTTGTCCTGTCTGAAGTTTTGTGAGCGGAGACATTTAGAAACCACAAATACAAAGAACAATACAAATACAAATTGCTACACACAAGTACCAGGACAGAGGTATCACAACACAATCACACAAATTCACTTTCATTCTGTTAAATTCACTCTGAATTTAACAACCTTCATGTCAAAGCAAATAAATACTATGTTATAAAAACACAGTATGCGTTATGAAATGTTATAAAAACATGTTATAAAAACACAGTATGAATTGTCTAAAGATATCCTTAAAATCCAACTGCTGATTAACTCAGTTTTCTGTGTTCCCCAACAAAGTTCATTATCAAAACAGTAATTTTTTTTCTTTACACAGGAGAACAGAATCCCCACAAATTTTGAGAACTACTCCCTTGTGAATCCCAGAGACTGTGGCAGTGTCCTGCACTATCTCTAGTCAATGTCCTCCTCTACTGATAATCACTTTCTTAACTTCAAAGATCCACTACAATCATTGTACCAGAAGCTTTGTAAGGAAAGAAAGCAGCACAACTGGAGGGTGAAAAATAGACAGCTCTAGCACCCAAAAGGAAAGGCAGAAAACAGACATTTAGAACAAATTTAGAACAAATTTCCAGTCAAGGAAATTGTTTTTTAGAAGCAGGAGAAACACTTAGATTATTCAAGAGAAACTTCTGAAAATGAATACAAGAATTTGAAATTTTTTTCTTAAACCAAGAAGGACAGCAGACAATTAAATCTACTGAGGGGTTTGAGGAGAAGTTAAGTACTTTGCTTCATTACTCTTTAAGGAGAATAATGGGAAATTCTTTGTCAAGGGATACTCCCTCATGGGAAATCAAGAAATTGCTTGCAGATAGAGAAGTCCCTAAGGAAGAGACAATTTAAGGACTTTTTCAGCTCTGAAGAAAAGCTCAAAAACAAAGAGGTAGGGCTTGGAACACTGATGTCTTTGGGATATCCCATCCCTCAGCAAGTGAACAAAATCAAGATACAGGCTCCACAGAACAAACCAGTTTTAACTCAAAGATTACAGTTCACAGAGATTCAAGACACACAGATCAGTCAAACGAAAAGCACAGCAAGTATTTGAAACTGTATTACTCACACAGAACAAAGCAATGCAGCTTTGTAAAGATAAATAATGTACCTTTACTCCTTTGAACTTGGCAAATGCCAAAGTGAAAGATCCAGCAGTATAGCAGACCTGGTCTACTGAACCACAACCCCCACTAAAATAATTATTTTAAGGTTAAGTTTCTGCCAAGAAATAAAAACAAAACCCCAAGTTTCTGACAAAACAAAAGCATATGTCTCTCTCTGCCAGCAACTGAAGCCAGCACAGGCCACAGGACTTTGAGGAAGTCACCACCAAACCCTTTTCCAAGTAGCCAGGCTCCTTTTCCTGAAGCCTTTGGAGCTGGCACTCTTTGGTCTTGCAAAACAATCCTGTTCCCTCTAGACAGTGGACATCTCCAGCTCCCAGTGAGTTATACATGACTGGGATATCTCCCAGCTAACTGGACTGAGGCACATTTCGTGGGGATCACCAAACTATTATCAGTAATTATGGAGCTGGGCTGGGATTCACACTGGTGATATTGCTGGAAAAGGTCCCATCTCAATACCCTGAACCATCTACTCTCCACAGCTAATTTGTTCTGAAATGCCACGTGGCTGATCTGGCACCTCTGCCCTGCCTGCAGGACCAGCCTCTTTGCATGCCAGCGCTTCAGACAACAGGAGATTGCTCCTTATTTTCCAAAGAATGCAGTTGTCACTTTTGTCACTGCTTTCTGAAGAGCTGATCCAAAGGGATAATTCATCCTTTCCACCTCTAGGATGATCTTATGAGAAAAATTCCTCTGGACACTGAATTTCTGCTTAACTAACCTTTCTGACCAGGGTCTCAGAGCTAAAATGTGAAGCACCCAAATGCCCAGTGACCCCAGGAATTCCCCCTGGACCATCCACATAGATTATTAGCTCCCTTAAATTATTCTTGGTCACTAAAACTCACTGGAGAGTGACATCTGTAACTTCTTCAATCCCTTCTGCTAAGAACTGTGTTCACAGGTGAACATTTCCTTCTCTGTCCAGAGCCTGGGGCAGTGCCAGCCATGCCAGGCTCACTCCAAGTGGCACCTCAGGGAGCAGGAGGCACAGAAATACTTTAGTCCTCCTCCCACTTAACACTTATCAGTTAAGATTTAGCTGGTGCTGGTGCTATTTGCAGCTATTCTGTGCTTAAAAGCAGAGGGAACGTGGCCCACCACCACCTTCCATCAAAAGCAGGAAAAAGAGGGCAGTTCAGCACAGCAACAATTGGACTGGCACACATTGATGCAAAGCTCACACCAGTGCCAAGGAAATGCCTCAGGCACATCTGTCTGTCCTCTGGCTCATTTTCAGCTCTTGTTGTAAAGGTTTCTTTGACCTCCCTGAACTGGGGTGACAGATCATGGAGATTTGTGTAGGTGTTTTCTTGGGTTTGCTTTTCTGCAGAACCAGAACCCAGTCACCAGAGAATTACAGGAGAGTTTAAGGAAAAGAGAAGAGAAAGAAGGCAGGTTTAGTGACCACAACGTGTTCTGTACAGGAGCTGCCCTACAAAAGGACAAAACATCCACCCCACCAGAGCACAACTGCAATTCACACATTTCTGCTACTGAGGTGCTGTGCTGAACATGGCAGTAAATCCTCAACTGTTTGGCAGATCATCCCAACACAAACATTACTGAAACCAATGAACAAACACATCCAAAAATTATTTTCTGGGATCCACTTGCTAAGGGAATGTTCAATGTGGGGGCCTGAATATATGTTGTATTGTAAGACCTGTGTGGTTCTGAGTTGCTCCAAACGAGCTGCAGCTGCAGGGTCCTTAGTTGGGCAGCAGCTGTAGCTCGTGAAGGTAACTGAGATAAATAGGGGTGGGTCAAGAGCCCAAGAGGAGCCCCTGAGAAGAGAGAAAGGACTGTGCTGCAGAGAATGGAGAAGAGCCCCAGCAGAGAGGGAAGAACAACGCTGCAGCAAAGATTACAACAACTGGTGACCCCGTGTGAGGAAGAACACACAACCAAACATCAAAAGAAGGTATGGAATCCCCCGGACAGCCGAGAGCTGTGGCAGCCTGAGAGCTGGGACTTTATAGGGATATGTATATATTCTATGGATGTATCTAAGGACAGCCGAGAGCTGAGAGCTGGGACTGTATGTATATTGTAATTGTATAATTGTTAAAAGAAAAGGGGGGAAATGTGGGGGCCTGAATATATGTTGTATTGTAAGACCTGTGTGGGTCCGAGTTGCTCCAAATGAGCTGCAGCTGCAGGGTCCTTAGTTGGGCAGCAGCTGTAGCTCGTGAAGGTAACTGAAATAAATAGGGGTGGGTCGAGAGCCCAAGAGGAGCCCCTGAGAAGACAGGAAGGACTGTGCTGCAGAGAAAGGAGAAGAGCCCCAGCAGAGAGGCGAGAACAACACTGCAGCAAAGATTACAACAGTTCAATACGTACAATTCAAAGCAGATTGGTACTTCATGGAAACGCTTAAGATCCAAAAATCTTCCCCACCCCAAAATAAACAGTTCATTAGAATTTCTCCAGTTCTCCAGTTGAGTTTCTAATGTGCTTTGCAGAACCCAAAGCAGCAGCTGTGGATGTGCCCTGCAAGGCCTCACTCACCAATGACCATTGATTCTCTCTGGTACTCCTTGCTCAGGTGGCAGCGCTGGGTCACACAGGACACGTATCTCTCCAGAACATACCAGCACATCTCATAGTAGAAAGGATAGCGGAATTTGGCGTGCACCTGCAAACAAACCAACACCGTCAGCCCTGGGGAAGGCAGGGAAGTTTGCAGCACAAGGGCCAGTCATCACTGCCATGGTGTTATCAAGAGCACAGACAGGGTGAGCAGGGGGAGGGGACAGGGCGGGAGCAGGAGCTGGATGCCTCCAGCATACGGAATGAGGAGCAGCCTGCTGCCACGACAGCATCATTTCTTGCTTCACTAATTTGTATCCTCTTGGGGTGCTGGGAGAGGAGAGGGTTTGTGTTCTTGTGAAATCATGAAACTGATGGATGGCCCCTACAGAATTATTTACCTGCTGTATAAACATAGGGTGGTCACATACAGATGTTAGTCACTACAACTTAAAATAAAGGAGTGGGTTTTCAGCTCCTGAACACTATCACAGCATTTTTATCAAAATGGCAACATTACCTAAAATGAGTCAAGCAGGAAATTCATCTTTTTCATTTGTGGTTGTCTCAACAATTTGATTAAAGAAATGAAGACACAAATTCTTTATAATTACACATTAAAGTAAAAATCCCTTATGTGGTTCACCTTTTGGTAGCAAGTTAGCTTTTGGCACAAACAGAGTAAGAATAGAAGAGCAGGATTTTGACAAAAGATCCTATCAAGCTGTGTACTTTTCCTTACATCTCAGACCTGTTGTTCTCACACAAAAAGCTGAATTTTCCAACACTAGTTATTTGTAAAGGTATTTCAGATACAAAAGAAAACAAAGAGGGTTTCCTTCCTTTCCAACACAGTTTTTCTATCTGTAGAAGGTCACTGTACCACAGAAGGATCTGGGAAGCTCCTAAAATGCAAGAAGATGTGTATTGTTGTGATTTGTTAAAAATGGATGCCATGCATCTTGCATGCACTTGTACTTGCACTGTACACCTTTCTCTCCTGGTGGCACAGAAATCTGAGTTTTGCAGGCTCACATGCACTGCACTGGGGTTACAGGAGCTGCTTTAAAACATTCTCTGCATTTTCACTGCTCCCTAAGCCCAGAGGTGGCACCACCTTTAGTGAAAAGCTGAACTGCACCAGAAAGGAGTATTACCTCAGAAAATAAACCAAAACACCACCCACCACAGATGAGCCAAAAGCCCAAATTCTGAACAGAACCACTAACCCAGCAGCTGCAAACTCAGCCTCAGCTCTGCAAAGCAGGCACTGCCCAAACACCTGCAGGTGATCAAAGCACCCACCTGAGCACATCATGATTTATGGAATGCCCAGATTTGAAACCTGGCCCCAAGGGGGACAGCCAAAGAACCTGCCTCTGTTCCCAGGCACGGGAAATGCAAACACTCTTAGCAGTAAAACAAAATGTAACAAAGGCAAAAGGTACTGTATTGTCACACTAGATATATCACAGTGTAGGATCAAATACTCCATGGCAATCCTCAAGTTAAAATCCCTTCAATTCAACACAAATACAGCTGGCAAATCTGAACTGCTTGTTGCTACAGGTCATGCATCCAACACTGCTGCACCTTCCCAAATGTTTCCCTGTGTGATTTGTTACAAAGCACACATATGAAAAAGGAAGGGAAAAAAGAAAAGGAAAAAAAAATCAACCAGCCAAACAACAACCCCCTAAATGTGAGAACATTTAACCCCAGGGCCTTTTTGCATTGAAGAAAATTTTTCCTTTAGTTTAGTTATTTGTCATAGAGAAGAGATCAAGTCACTTATGACTATTAGGGAACACAGGGGAAATTATCCATGCTAAAATATATGCTAATAAAGGAACTCAAATTTTTCCAAGAGAGCACTGCAGGAAACAAAATTTGCAAAGAATTGACTTACAAACAGGAAGCCGCCTTCCACCCCTCAGCCTTCAAAAGGTTTTCAGCCACATGCCTGGGAATATTAAAGACATCATTGCTCAACATTTGTTGACAGATTCTGAGCTTCACCAAATTTAGTTGTTACCAATGTTAATTCAATGTGAAAGACAAGGCAGTAATGCATGCAGTGCTCCCATTATGTATATCAATCTTTAATATTCAATTTGAGTTCCTAATTGCCTCGCTATCAATGTTCCAACCCACAGCAAATCCCTCCATGCCTCTGTAATCCACTGTTTGCCTGAGAAGGCTTTGCTTTTACAAACCTTCAGAAAGAAGAGCTCTCTACACCATCTGTAGACAGAGATACTGTGCAGGGATCTACAGGGCCTTGTGCCAGTAAAGAGACTCCAACAGTGCTTTAAAAACTTTTAAAGTTTGCCTTATGGAAAAGCATAGAGGAATACGCTCTTTGTGATATCCCTGAACATTTATTAATTATAAGGGATGTGAGCTGCATTATGTGCATGTCCATACTCCTTCCATTGTACACTCACAGGCAAATGAACTCTTAAGGGCAGGGGAGGAGGAAAAGGAGAAAGAAGGAAAAAATTGAAAATGTTCTGTGATGAGTTGGAAGTGTAATATCTGAGACAGACACTGCCAGAGGACTGAATTCCCCACCAGCAGGGAAATACACTGGATCATCTAATAGGCATTTCCAGCTCAAACTTCTGTGATTAATAATTTACAATCCACTGAAAAAAAATTTAATTATTCCTGTACAGCAAGAAAAAATCCTCTCTGGAATATGATCCATTTCTTCAGTTCAAAGTGAAATTATTTTAGAGATTTATATACCCCTCCAAAAACAAAACAAAAACCCTAAGCAAGTAAGACACACGTTTTCCTGAAAAAAGTCATCATCTCTTCCACAATGCCCATTAAAATCATTACAAACTCCACTTGTGTTTAATCAATCTAATCACAATATTGAGAAGCAATTTATGACTATTTACAAAATAATTAAACTAACCACTTAATATGTTATCTTACATTCGAAAGCCAAGGGAATAGCAAACACCATCATCTGTGAGTGACCACCTTACGTGTATATTCACAGTGCCCTTGTTCCCACCACGTTCCAGTATTTTCAACAGTTAAATTTAGATTAATTGGGGTTAGGTTTGACACATTCTTCCTCTTCAATACTGAGAGCTGCATCACCCCTGTGCCAAATGATGAATCCCTGCATGGCATCCTGCTCCGCAGCTCCTCAGGCTGGGCTTGCAGAGAGTTAAACAGCTTGGCCTGTTTGACTGGCTGTTAATTGGCCTCCAGGAAAGCCAGGCTGCAAAATGAGAGTCTCTACGAACTGTAAGGCTGGAGAATATTTGTTTACCTCAATTGCACATTAGGAGCTGTTTCCAACAATAGACATGTTTTTTATTACTCCTTAAAACTATTTTTAAATGGCTACAACCCTCTTAAAAAGTCTCCCAGGGGTATGAGGAATTAAGCTAGAATAAGCATGACAAGTATATAAACTAGGCAATTTTATCAGGCTGTAAATCAGCATTACCATTTCAACCCTGTATTTATTCTTGTCTGAGCTAAGACAATAACAACTACACCTAGCATAAAAATGACTTTGAATATCAGCAATCAAAGATGATTAAACATTACGTAGCAGGTTTAAACACAGTGAAACCTCCATAAAATTGCTCTGTGCAAAATGAAGAGAGGAAGCACACCTGTATTACACTTTGATTTGAGTGTAGCAAATTACTTTGTCAATCACATCATGTAATTTACTTCTGTGCCATACACAATGGAAAGATCAATACTGATGAGAAACTCATTTGCAGTGTGCTCATACTGGCAAATTTGGGTGAACTACACTGTACTGAGTCTGCCAGACCAGGCAGTGTATGAATGGAATTATTTCAACATAGAAATGACAAAATTTGATTGACAAAGCAAATAATGTAGTACACACCAGAATCCTGTTTTGAAACCATTTCCCCTTCAAGATTCCTGCACGACATTTTTAGTTGGGGTGGGGGGGGGCAGTGTTATTATTTCTAAATCACAGTATTGATTTTCCTGCCTTCTATCAAACTTCTGTCTGCCTTAGCTGCACTGCTTCTATTTTGTTTCTGTGCAGAAATTCTTGCTATTCTTCAGCTGTTCACACAGTTCTGGTTTATACATCTGCCCACGAGCACAAGTTTGTGAGCACAGGTACAGCCTGTGCGTAACGCGCTGCCAGCACAGCAACATCCAAGTGCTGAAATTGCTTCTGTGAAGTCCTGGATATTCTGGGCTGCTGGCTTTTCGAAAGCACTCCAATATTTTTTGCAAGGAAAATGATAAAGAACTACACAGACTTGAAAGAAAATTTAAACAAAAAATGACAAGAACAAAGGTCTGATTTGGGATCTCCAAATGTTGCAGTATCCCTTGCCCAATTAATGGTGACAGGATATTTTTCAAGATGCAGGTACCCAACTCCCACAGCCTCCTCTCAGGATCAGTGTGCCAGTAAATTTTAAGAGGCATTTCAGTGTAACTGGCTGGTTAGTTCACATTAGTTACCAAAATATTTGACTGTTATAAGGAGTTTTGCCTGCTGGCATAAAAAGCTTAGAAAATCAAAGCTGCACCCAGCTTCCCAAGGAGCAGGGCCTTGAAGCACAGCTGAGCAGCCACAACCCAGGTTGTGTGATCTTGGGTAGCTCAAGTCCTGGGTGAGCAAAATGTCCATTTGTATACCACTCAAGAACAAAAGAGCATTTCCTGCCCATCTTCCCCAAAGACTTCAATGGAAATCACTCATTTCTGGCACTGATCCTCCCTCCCAGTCTCCCCTTCTCCAAGTGAGCCCCTGTGCAAACATCCTCCCCAGCAACAGCACACCTGCAGTGACCTCCCAGCATCTGCTGCAGGTTCTTATTTACAGTCACTCTGGAAACCTCCCTGTGCCTCTGCCAGGCGAGCCCCTTCCTGCTCCTGTCACCAAAACCTTCCTGTCCAAGTCCCTCTGCACTTTCTCAAGACACTTGACACTCTCACCTGTTCAAAGCCAGGCTGAATCCACTCTGGTCTCTGCTTCTGCTCTCTGCCACACTCCTCTGTTCTAATTCCCCCTAAATTTCAGCTTTTGTCTTCATCTCTCTTCCAATAAGAATTCAGTTTTCTGCTTCTCTCCGTTAAAGTCACTCCAGGAAACCCACTGCTCCCACCAGTGTTTTGCAGTGTGAAGATCACCAGGGAGGCTGGGGGGAGCACACCTCACTCCCACTGAGGCAGAGATGTACTTAAAACATTTTGTATTTGCTCCAGGCCTATGCACTCTCACTGCAAAGGAAGCAATTTGGGGTAAAAGCCAACTTGGAGCAAGATTTGTGCCCTCTTGTAGGGGTGAACAACAGTGAACTGCACTGATGTCCACAACACACTGTTTTAAGACTTTTTAGTGAAGAAGAATTGCAATTTCCTGCTATTCTGCTAACACCAGAGCTGGCACCTGTGTCAGGGGTTTATCAGCACTGTCTCAGAGTGAGGCCTCCAAAACAGCCCCCATCTGGATTGCACATTCCTCTGCTCCATTTTTATATCAGAATGCCACAGTGGCCTTGCACAGGTTATTTAACAGCCTAATAAAACAGAGTCACTTCCTTCAGATCCTGCTGCTTTTTGAAACTCAGTGGGTATACGATGAGCAGGTGCCCTGTTTATTAACCAAGGATAAAGCTGTCACCCCAACAAAGAGGTGGCCCAGGAACTCCCCAGCCTTTCCCCCAGGTAGGTGCTCAGGCAGATGAACATCACAATGTTCACATCAATGTCCCAGCCCAGCCTCTCTGTTCCAAGAAATCTTGCATGGTATCAAGTCCCTGTAGTGACTGCCAATTACAGAAGATGTCATTTCATACACAACTTCTGCCCAGCTTTGTCAGCTCAGCTGTGGGCAGCACAACCAGCCCAGTGCCATCAGTTCTCCAGGATCATCCACCCCAGGTGTGCACAGAGAGGTGACAAGCAGAGGGTTACCAGAAACACTGATACAAAGGTCTGTAAAGTGCAATGTGCTTTTGTGCAAAAGGGAAGGTGTTTTATGGAAGTTTAACAGGCAGACAAAAGACACAGAAGGGACACATCTGTGGGAAGCACATGAGTAAATCCCACTAAAAATAACCAACATTTGAAAGTCTCATTACTTCATGTTTACCTCTTGTTTCAACGACTCTGACACGGAGATCCCATCAGTTGTTGTTTGTCAGAGGGGAATACGAGGGAGAGACTGTGACAGATCACAGTCACAAAGAACTGCTCAGTTAAAAAGAGAATCAAGAATCCTTACCCTTGTTCTGTCCTCAATTTCATAGATGCGAAGCTGCATGGGAACATTAAAGCTATGCAGGATATTTCCACCAAACACCAGAGAATCTACTGGAGTATAAACCGCGTGTATCCACCCTAGAGAGGAAAGCAGAGAACTGAGAATGCCTCGTGCTATGCAGCATTACAGAGCAATTTCAAATCAAATTTTAACAACCCTCTGAACCCCACTGAGCTGGGGATGAGAGGTTCGAGCAGTGAAAGGTTAAATGGGATGCTCACAGCCACACTTCAGGACTAGTCACAGCAGAAGGGCACCTTGTGACGTGCAGTCTTACAACCCCCTGGAAATCAGTTCTATTTATTCCCCCAACACTTGCAGTGTTTACTGAGCACACGCAAGTTTGTGACTCAACCACGTCCATGACTAAGAAGTAAACTCAGTCTGTTCCATGCACTTGGCTCCCAGACTGGCACCTCCAGCATGGCAGCAAACCATCTCAGCAGTGGTGGTGTGCCAAGGGCTGTGCAACTGGACTGAGGCACACCAAACTCCCTTCACACTGCACACAACACACCTCCAGAGGTAAAAGATTGCAAATTATTACCAGCCCTCCTTAGGGGGTGAAAGTTTCATCACCCACAATCAACCTCCTGAAATAACCAAGAAATCATTTGCACTGCAAACCTCAAGTTAAGGGATTTAACATTTCTGATACTGGAGCAGATGAGAATGTTCTGACCCAATCCTACAAGGGACTGAATTAATTTCACAGGCTCCAAAGAATCTTCTGTCACAATGAAAATCCAGGCACAGCAATTCAGGCAGCCACACACCAGCTCTTCTGCCTCTGCATTGTTTGCTTGGTCTGTCAGGAGCTGAAGCTCTGGCTATGCAAGACTGTAGCCTCTGATCTCTGCAGTGAAAAAGGAATTGATCCTGCTAATGATCTGGGACCCACAGAGACCTGACACTTTTTTTCCTCTTCTTTTTAATGAAAAGCATTACAATTTATAAACCAGCAGACAGCAAAGCAACATGGGGGGCAGTCAATTTTCTCCTGACTGTGCAGTACTTTCCATTAAAGCTGTGGCAGCTTTCCCTCACTTCCAGATCAGTGAGGGAGCAGGGAAATGCCATTCAGCCTAGAGGGTTTTCCAGCCAGCAGCCACAAAAGTGCTCCTCCACAACAATTTTTCAACCATAAAGGCCTGCAAAGCTCTGTCTGGGAAGCCCTTGAGCCACAGCAGATGGCAGGACTGGGGCTCTCATTTAAGGGCAGGTTGGTAGGAGAGTGATGGGAAGGAAAAGAAATCAGCACTAGAATTTTCTCCCTGGAAACACAAGCCCATCACTCTGGATATATTTTTCTGAATGGTAGAGGCTGGAGGGGACCTCTGGAGGTCCAACCCCCGTGACCACCAAGAGGCAGCTGCACAGAACTGTGTCCAGATGGCCCCATGGCATCTCCTGGGATGAAGAGTCCACAGCCCCTCTGGGCAGCCTGCTCCAGGTTTCAGTCAGTTCACAGCACTGACTCCACACACGACATGTGATGCACACAAAACCATCAGGTGGCTCACGGCTCTGGCAGCTCTCAATATTCCACCTTTCCTTCTCTGGTCAGCATCATTTCAGTTACAGAGATCCAGACTGTTTATTACTTCCAAATCAAGAACAATCAACTAGAGAGGATTTTTTTTTTTTTAATCTAAGGGTAGGGTGGCAACTACACACCTCAACATTATAAATACTTCACAGCTGAAGTAGTTCAGCAGCTCACATGAAATACATCAGTCTGTACTAAGAGCAAACTACTACAAAAATTCACTATCCTCATCCCAGTCTTTGGGAAGGAAAACAGATCCAAGGTGAAGGAAGTTGGGGCCACTGTTTTCACTGGGTAAACAAAGATTTCTGTGGTTGGGGGAAAGAGTGGAATCCAAATACTGAGGCAAATCTGGGTCCCCAAACTCACTGGCTGGGTGCTGAAACAGAGGGTTGGTTTGTATGAGAATCCACTTTAATTGTCAGGTTTAGAGATAAACAAACTGAAACTTGAAAAAGTGAAATGACTTTCATGGCCCCCAGGAGTGAGCTCAGAACCAGGCAGTGATCAGCAGAACACTGAGGAGCCCTCAGCACCCTTCCCACAGCAGCTCTCTCAGCACTGTGTCAATGTCCAACCTTAGTGCAGCTGTTATTTCAGTGAAATTATCAACATTATTCAAAATACAATTTGCTATCAAATATTTACAATTTGATTAAAAGGAATAACTGAGCTGATTCTTGTCCTATTTGAAGGGTTGAAAGGAGATAGCCCTTCATTTAATAATCAATAAAATTAAATCCCACCAATGCAGTTGTTCTTTGGGTGGGTGCTTCCACTGAAACCACACAGTAACATTCTCCTACAAACTGAATTTCCTCAGTGAACATCTCACTGGAGTGCAGCTGGTTTCATTGTTTCCTGGTTTTGGGTCTCTCAACACACCTTCCTTGACTTCTCAATGCTACCCCTATGAGATGCTGAGGGTTTTTGTGTTAATAACTGCCAGACTTTCTTGGTAGGAGTCCCAGTATTTTTGGGAGAAGTGTGGAAAGATCTATCACTGGCTTGAGCCAATGCTCTAACAAATGGTGTTCCAGACATGACAAACCCTGCACTGAAAGAATCATGAACACAAATATCATTTCAAGCATCCACTCTTGCAGAGCTGGTACAGTGCAAACTGAAAACCTTCTGTAAAGTATCTGAAACAACCTCTGGCTCTGTGGAGAAGGTCTTTAATTCCCTACTTGCATTTATAATCCAGGACTAAATATCTGACAAGCAATTAGTACCTTCATCTCCCAGCTGCTGAATTAACTGAACGCTAGGTCCTTCAAGCTGCAAGTATTTCTAATAACAAGACTGAAAATATTGCTGTTAATGACACAGTTGTCAGTAGCAAAACCATTTAAAACACAGCAATAAAATCCATCAGGATTGGGAAAAGAAAAATAAATGAGAGACCAAGCAACAAAGTCATCCTATAAAGTCCTGGGAAGTCAAGCTCCTAGTCCTGCCAAGGCAGGGATGATTTCCAGGCACAGCTCTGAGATGGGCACAGCTGATGCCTGTGGGTGCCCTCAGTGCTGGGGAATCCCAGATTTCCTGCAGTCCATGTGCTCCCACAGGCAGCATCCAGCTCAGCCCCTCTGCAGGACACAGCCCTGTCAGAGGAGTCACCTGCACATAAAATAGATTTTGGTCACTCAGCTGTGCAGCATTTCAGTCACACTGCATCCCAAAATAGCTCCCACTTGCCTGAGGAACGTACGTGCATAATTGGAACTGCAGAGACACGAGCACCAAGAGGTGGATTCCAGGGACACAGGACAAGGTTACACAAAAAAGATGGGAAAACTGACAAGGCACAAAATCCCAGCAAGATTGGCACAGATGTTACAGAGGAAAAAACCCAACATGAAAATCTCTTGTTCTAATACTAACCAGGCTGTGTGTGGAGAAAAACTGCAGGTCAATACCAGAAAAGTAGAAGTAGGAGGAAAGAGAGATGAGCAGAAAACAGGAAACAGTTTCCATCAGGGTAATGTATTGTGGAAATGAGCTCTGAGGAAGGAGAAGCTTGGATGGCACATTCAATCCATTCCCACAGCTTAGCTACAGCACGACTCAGAAATAAACTGAGGAGGATGAATGTTCATTGTGACCATTTGCAAACAAAACCACCCATCTTGTCAGCTCCCAATTACCAGGGTTTTTAAAGGGGAAGACAAACCCCCAGAGCAGGAGGTGCTGCACGTATGGGGAAGACAAAAGGACAGCCAAGGGATTTGCTTTAATGCCATCCATCACACCCCTGCCTCACCTTCACCTGTGCTGTTCCATTTTGCTGGATGCACTGAGGGTCTGTTGACATTTCAGCTCATGTCACCTGTGCTGAACAGCCTGTCATGCCTGCTCCTGTGTGTCTGACTGCCAGCTCTCACAGCACAAACTTCCCACACAGCCCCAACACCTCTGCAGTGAGTTCATCAGCTCTGTCCTCAGTGACTGCTCTGTGCTGCTCACACAAACCCAGCTCCTGTGCACAACCCTCGCTGTTCAATGGCTTCATGTGAGCCAGGGGATAACTCCTCACCTCTTGGGAACTGCCTCACAAACAGAGAAAAATGCCAAAATTTCATCTTGTCCTCAATGCTAAAAAAAGCACTAGAACAATATCAGAACAACTGGAATAAGGACTGAAAAAGTCAAAAGTCAGTGGAACGAGAAACTGTTAATTTTTGTCTGAAAGCCACAAACTAAAGCACCTGCTAAATATTACCTAAAGCTACAAGTAAATCCTACAGATGAGAGGAGGACATTGACTGTGTGGCTTTGAGGACCAGCCATGAGCCAGGAAGATTCCTGCCTGTGGGTGCTCATTTATTCCCCAAGCAGTGCCAGTGACATGAGGTGGAACCAGCTCCAGTCCTGCCCAGCACAGCTCAGCCCCATGGGATAAATGGATTTGGGAGCACAGACACTGCAGTCACTGCTCACAGCCCTCGTGTCAAGCCTCAATAAGAAGACCATCCACTTAAGGTTTTTCTGAAGTTGATGGTTTTTATTTCAGCTCCTGGCGATCAATAAGTGCTTTTTCCTTCCCAAAACAATCCCAGTGTATGAAGCCAAGCCAAGACTGAGCAGGAATTCTCTTCAGGAGACTCAGAAATGCTCTCAGCTGATTTCCAGTTATGAATTATTCCACCACTCCTAAGATACACTTGAATATTTAGATGTTATCATTTCTAGTAAATCAAGAAGGTAAAATTAACAGTAACAAACACTTTTTCTGAACAGTTAAAAGAAAGATATGATCTCATTATCTTTTGAATTTTATAAAACAAGTATTATTAAACATTGCAAACTTGTAAGAAGATTTCAGTGGGCTGCAAATTCCTACTCAAGGATGCAATCATCCATCTGAGAATAATGAAAAAGAATATTAACTTATAAAGCTATGGGGCAAACAGCCTACAAGCTCCAAGCCAAAACCATGCTGCATCTGTTTCCATTAGTAACTGAACTGATATTTTGCCTTGTGATATTGAAGTTGCCACACATTTCTCTGCAATTCTACAGCAACTTGGGGTGGAAAAGATGAAATATATATGTCTCAAAAATAAAAAGTGACTAAAGAGGTAACCTGAGAGTGGGCACTGTCAGCAAATCAAATCTCAAAAGAAGAATGACTGCATCATAACAGTGCCCACAACCAAATCTATCAAGGAAAAATCATGTTTACATTTTTAAAGTGAAGTATTTACTAATTCTGCCCCAGTAGTACAAGTAATACAGCAACTCTCAATCTTAAATTGTTTTTAAGAATGAGGCAGAGCTTGGCATTAGGAACAGAATCAAAAATCCAGCATCACGCTGTCACCTTCCCTCTGAAAGCAGACAGAGCAAAAAGCCTCTCCCCTCTGATCCCCCCACAATCTCCTTCATGTGGCCCCTGAGGTTCCAGGCACGGAGATTCCATTAATGTCAGTGGAAGCTCCCAGAATGGGAGAAGCTAAACAGCAACCAAACCCAGGCAGGCAGCTCTGCAGCCCCAGCACAACACCCTGCAAAAAATGTACCAGCCACAATTTAATAGCCTGTCATTCTCCTGCTGGAAGGGCTCTGTGCCACCTTCTGGCCCCATCACACAATAATCCATCAAACTCTCACTGGCACAGCAGAGGTGACCCAGGACCACACACTCCTAATAGGCAAAATGCCACTGATAACCACTGAGACAGCATCTGAAACACCCTGAATCCCTGCAAATAGCTGCCTGCAGTCCACACAGAACATCTCTTTCTGTCCACTCTCCTTCCCAAAAACATCCATCTGAGAAAGGTCATTATTTCTGCATTTGACTGGAGACAACAACTCTGCAGCACTCTCAGGTAACCACAATAATTAAGAGAGACTCTAACAGCATGTTTCCATGCCAAAGGCCCTCAAGTGCAGTACAGAGAACATAAGAAAAATAAAGTAAAACAAACAGCTTACTCCTCAGTGGAACACTGCCAGCTCCCAGGTGAAACACAACTGTTATGAAATTGCATGCAGCAACATGAGAAGTTTGAAGAACCAGAAAGGAACATCACCCAGTTGACAGCAGGTCACCCTGTCTGGAGTTTGATCACAGGAATGTTGAATAAATCAGCACTGCAGAAAATGCTGAAAATGCACCTTGGCCCATAACAACTCACTGTGCTGACAACACTGGGCTCAGTTCCTCCCTGATACCACAGCTGGGGTCGTGCTCTCAGTGCTCTGCAGGGTTACAAACACCAGCAGAAATCTGCTGGTTTAAACTTAATCCTGAAAGGATGAGGGCAGTGATGGAGAGGAGAACACCCTGAGGCCCTGGTGAGCACTGTAATTATGCCTTCCCTGAGAATGATCCCCATCCTTGTCCAAGTGGTTTGTACTTTTGAGGATTTACTGGATCTACTGCTGATCCCAGATTCTCAGACAAACCTTCCATTTCCCAGCACACTGTGATTTCACTCCCTCACTTGTCTTCTTAAAGTCTTCTCTACTTACTTCACCCCCACAGTGCTATGGTAAAACAGCATTTCTAGGACTCCCAGAAATTACTTGAAAGCAGAAGCAGAGCAGGATATTTCATGGGAAAGCTCCCTGGCTGAAATGCTCCCCATTCACAGCCCAGCTGAGCACTAATTCCTCTACACTTTCTGTGAGCAAACCTGTAATTAGAAGGTATTTCCTCATGGATGAGTTGAGGCTGGTCAAGGGTTTATCAGGCTCAGTTGAAAATAAAGGACACGCTGGTTTTACAGACATCCATAAACAGAATCTAAACACTAAGAACACTTTTAAAGCACATAAAAACCACTTTCAAACATTAACTAACATGATATGTGCACAAACCAGAGCAAAGAGGTCACAGGAATTGACCTGCTTTACACAGCTGTGCTCAATTCACTGACCTGGAACAGCCTTTAATTAGGCATTTCCATACCCTTAAAACAAAGGCAGAAATAATGCCCTTTCACACAAATAAGAGATTTGCAAATAAGTTTTCCAAACAACATACAGCAGAGCAAAAATCCATGAATCTATGAGGTGCTTACAGAGAAATTATTCATAAATGCTTTTCAAACCTGGCATGGAGCCTAAAATGTCTGAGGTATTGGCATTTCTGTACTTGGGGCTTTCCTAAGAAAACAGAAACTTCAGTCAAAAACCCATTTGGAATCACTTTGTGTCAGCCACCATGTTACAGCTGTGTCCTGTCCAAGCTCCCACAACCTGCAGGGTTCCAGCTGCTGAACACGACTGAACTGACACACAGAAACTCTTACTTGTACGAGGCTTTTCACAGGAGGATGGAGATAAACAGAGGATGCAGTAATGGGATCTAAGCAAACAGCACAGCCACACTCAAACACCCAGTTCAAACAGTAACAGCACAGTCTGACCTGTTTCAAGGCAAGATCTAATTCCTCTAACAGATTAACTCCTCCACCCTTTAAGTAATTTTGCCTGTCATCTCCCAGGCTGATTCTTACCAAATACTTACAAATGTGCAAATCTGTGGCCTTCAATTGATCCTAACACCACTCCCCAGATGAGAAGAACATTGTCCCTGTCTCTGCATGACCTGCATTCTCTCTGTTTCTAGGGTTAAAAAATAATAATCCTATCTCCACAGAGTAATTAATTCCAGAGCTGAAAAATTACCAGCCTGCCTTTGTGTCATGTAGAAAGTCTACCTGTATTTACTTCCCTGGTAAGATCCAACAGACAGAGGCAATGTGTTAAATTATTATAAACAAACATACAGTCCCATAACAGTCACAGAAAGCAAAGTCTGATATAATCTTAAATGAGGGATGTTACACATTCCACCACCCTTAATCCAATTTAGGCAGGAGCAGACAGGGCTGAAGCATCAGCCTCCAAAGCTACAACTCTTTGGTGGCTTTGCAGGATGAGCCTGGACCATGCAGCACAGCCACTGAGGTGGGCAGCAGTGTAAAACTGAGGTGCCTGGGCTGCTGGAAGATGTCCAGATTCAGCACCTCTGAACAGTGAGAACAATGAAGGTGTTTCCCCAAGAAGCAACCTGAGGGAGCACAGCACAGCTCTGCCATGGACTGGAATCTCTCCTGAGTTCCACCAGGACCCACCTCTGGCTACAGACAGAGGCAAAGAGGCAAGTTACTGAACTGCAGGTGAAACCTGCCAGAAGAGATCACTAACAGAGAAAACTGTCTTTCCCAGAAAGCCAACAGCAGCAGCCAGTGCAGCTCTGATGAGAAGCGGTGAACTGACAGCTCCAGAGGCCCAACTCCTCTCTCCTTTCTCCCAGTACACACATGATCACTGCACACACCTCCTCACAGTACATCTCCCATCAGTCTTAATTTCTGGAAAATGAAGCACATTTAGTCCCTGGCCTTTCTTGTGCCACAGCAAATAAGGAGGTCAGTATGGAGTTTAGGTGTGAAGAATTGTTTTACACAGAGCTGTTAGTAAAACACAATCCCAATCATTCCAGGTTAGTTAACAGGGATACCTGAAGGAATGAAGAAGGTGTAGCCTTGTTTCAGCTCAATTCTTTGGCATCGTTCCACCCTGTCTCCCAGAAAGATATCACTTTGCTTTCCTGAGAGAACCCATTCTTCATAAAGTTCTAGATTCTGCAGAGTCGGTGGAATCAGCCAGAAGATCTAAAAACAAAATGAAGATGTAATTATTACCAACAGTCAACAAAAAGAAACAGCTGAGAGACTCCACCAAGGCTACAGTGTGTCAGGCAAACGAGCTCCTTTCTGCATGGAACACTTGTTTTCCAGGTGTGGTACACAGAGGCACACACAGACAGCAGCAGCAATTAGCCCACGTGCTGGAAGTGCCTGGGTAACTGTCACTTGTCATCTCTCCTCCAGAAATATCTTACTCAGGAGCTGCCTGTGCTTCACCTGCAGCTCAGAGCAGTGAGCTGGTACAGACAGGAACAGGAGCGGCACCATGACCGACTGCAGCGCCCACCACACGCTGGCCACACCACAACTGGGAAAAACATCCTGAACCAGGAAAGATGGCAACACAGCTCCACATGCTGTGTATTTTAAGGCTTCTGTATCCTTTAATGTTTCAGCTCTGGCTTATTGTGCTGTACACACAAAGAAACGTGGAATCTCTAAAGGAACAGAAGCTTTAGCTCCAGAGACTTGTGAGGGCACTCTGACCCAACAAGGGTACACACAGCCACATCTCCCTGCAAGATCCTTCTGGACCACAGCAACAGCGAGCCCAAAATCACCAGCACCAGCAAATAACACATCTGGGATTTCAAATAAATCACTTGTTTGTTTCATAACAGTGACTGGTGTCCTTCTAGTTCAGTAAACTCTGTGTGGATCAACAAAGCTGCTGGAATAGTCTGATCACTGGCTGATATCCTCAAGGGAAAAAAAATAAGAGAGAAAGAAAGGGGGAAAAAAAGAAAAGAAAGCAACCCCTCCACTCTAAGAGGCATAGAGAAATAAAACCAAATATCAAAAAAGGTTCACCTACCTTCCCCCCACGGAAAACGTGATACCACACTGAAGTGCCACCAAAATCAATATGAAAATCAGTGAAGCATCCTTTCACACTCATCAAACAGTACCTGCAAGTAGAGTGAAGGACAAAAATGAATCAGTCTGAAACAGTATTTTTCACATCTTAATTTGCAGAGGTTAACTGCCTGTGCAATGCTGCTTCCACCAATTAAGTTTCTGCATTTACAGTACAGAAATTTGTCTCATGAAGGTAATGAGGTTCCTGCTGAAAAACACATCTCTCCATGTCTGAGTTTGCTGTTCATACAAGAGGAATTAAAGCTTCCAGAGTTAGGGAACAGAAAAACATTAAAAGTTAGGCTGTTCAGAAATATTTCCTATGGCACTGCCTGTCCCTGGGGTGATCTGTTTAATGCTCTCCTCCATCACTTCAGAGACATAACCTTCACCAGAAGTTGTACACAAATTGCTGCAAAGTTTTGAAAAATCTAATTTGCTTATAAATCCTCCTGAATGTTCTTTACCTACTTGCCACTCATGCCATTTTTGCAAGGATTAGGGGACAGAAACCTCATTTGGCAAACTAACTCCTTTTTGTTCACATTTCTAGGCATTCTGCATCAAAACACATAAAGGACCCAGCTGGCAGCCACACTAACTATCAAATCCACTATTTTTTACGCCGTCTTGATACAGGATTTGAGCAGTTCAAAGTCTGCATTGCTGGAAAAGACACAAGAGCTGTGGTCTGGCTGCAGGAATCTCCAGCCTGCAGCCACCATCTGTAACTAATGGCCGAATCACAGCCGCCCTCCTCACTGTAGGCACCTTTGCAAACGCAGGAAACACACACCACTTAACCCACTAACCTCTTTTCCTTGTTCCGGTCTCCGTTTCATGGCTTTTTTTTTTTTTTTTTTTTTTGCTTTGGTTTGTTTTTTTTTAAGGGGAGTTATGGAAACACTACCGGAAGGGGATTTGTTTAAAAAAAAAAATTTAAAAAAAAGGAAAGGATTAAAAAAAAAAAAAAAAAAAAAAAAGGTTTGATTTAAGTGTGTCTTTTTCTGCTCACATTCAGGTAGGAGAAGCTCAGCAGTATGCAGCCGGCGTGCAGAAGTCCCTGTAGATGATAGGCTGGGAAGGACCTTACCATGTGTCTGCAGCAGGCTGGCAAATCACAGCCACTCTGGGTCCATAAGAGCCGCTGCCTAGCAACCACATCCCGAGCCGGAGTTGACAGAATGATACGCAATGCTGTCATGAAGACAGTCAATTTGTGGGCTTCAAAAAAGGTCCTGCGCCTTCATCTCACAATTAAAACCTCTCCTTGTGCAATTACACGTCTCTCCTCTTGCCCACTCTGGAATTTTTTAAATTTTTTTTTTTTTTTTATCCTTCAGAAGCAGGAAGAAGCTTTTGCTGCCCCTGGGGTATTTCAGATGCTTCAAAAATCACAGCTAGCCAAGAAGCTGTCTACACTCTCAATATGCTCCATTTCAAAATATGAGTCCTTCCCTCCCAAACACTTTTTTTTTAAAAATTCTCCTTTTATGTTTTCTCTACCAAGATGTTGTTGATTACAAGTCAGATAGAATTTAAAAACAATAAAAGAAGCCCAGAAAGGAAGTTGCCTTTCTTCCAGCCAAACTGCAAAAAGTCACAGATTGAATAATTATTGCTCATTAGGAAAAAAAAAATCAGCATAGAAATTCTCAGCTTGTAAGCACTGCTGAGTGTTAGAGGTTCATGTTGTTTTAAAGTAAAAAATTCAAATCCTTATGGAGTCAATTATTTTCAGTTTCCAGAAGGCCAGATATTAAAATACATCACACTAACAACAAAAAATTTCTAGACAGTGCAACCTATCAACAATCACCCCCTGAATTAAGATATTCTGGAAGAGCAAACATGGCCTGGGCATTAGCTGGTTTTAGCTGTTCCTCAGTAGTCAGTAATCTAAACCTGAAGCAGGCAAACCGTTTATGTTCAGAGAGGTAATAACAGCATTGAATCCTGTCAAATCAAAGCGCTTAAAATTTAGTTTTGTGAGGAAACACCAAAGCAGATATAACTGTGAACACACAACTCTTTCTTTTCCATGTTTTTCCTCATTTTCCCCTCTGCTTTCTTGAAACTCCTCTAAACACAATTTCCACTCCAATAAAGGTGATTTTAGTGAAAGAGTCACTTATGGCAATTAATAAAAACCTGCAAAGGCATTTGGAAAAATAAAGTGTTTTTTTCTTTCCATCCACAAACAAGCCATGCCTTAATTTATGCTGTTAATCTCCCAGGCCTGCTTTTGTGCAAGCCCAACAGCTCGCGGGCGGCTGAGGAGCCTGCGGGAGGATGTTCCGCCACGCAGCTCTGTGCTGGCTGCCCGAGCCTGGCACAATGCCTTTGCATTGACCTCCACAGCTTCCTCTCCCGATGCACACCGCAGTCACATGGGCCCAGCGCGCTCCGTGCCACCGCTCATCTCAGGCACCGGCTCCTCATCGCCAACAGCTGCTCATTTGGGGAACCACTCAACTTTTCAGGGTTTTCCATAACAACGGTGGGGAAAAAAATAAATAAATGAAAAAAAAAAAAAAAAGGGGGGAAAAGCACTAACACAGCATCCACGTTGAAAGAAATCTAGGAAATACATCCCACTGTGTGCTGTGGCCACGGCGCTCTGGGCCAGGACAGGTACAGCGGTTCCAGGAACACAATCCCATATCGGGCATGGGGAGACAGCATGACCAGAGTTACACCCTGAAAACGCAAGCAACCCAAAAGATGCCCCAAGTTGAATATTTTCCCAACAGCTACCACATCCAACCCCTGCACACTCCACTTTATCTCCCTGCACAGCCTCAGTCAGGGTTTTAAAACACGCAGCTGCTTGTAATCGGTTTGGGGGGAGCTTCCCTTCCCGAATGAAGAGTTTGGTTTGTGTTCTCCACAAGCCTGAAATTTGTCCAGTTAATGTATTGTTATTTTGGAGGAAAGATTTATGATGTGGAAAAAAGGGGAACTTCCCCCTCCCACCCCCCCTCAAAAAAAAAAAAAGGAAAAAAAAAAACAAAACGAAAAAAAAGCCCACAAACATCTGGGGAAATTTCTTAGAGAAATGATGCGAAGAAATATGGAGTAACCTGCAAACTCACGAGGAAGAACAAACACAGAGATCTAAAAAAAGAGAGGGAGATGATACAAATGAAGCTAAACCACTAAGCAAACACAGCGAGCTGGTAACACAGGAACAACACAGACACCGCTCCATAAACCAGCGCAGAGCCCACACTCCCAGGCAAACCCACAATGCACTCGCCACGCATCGCTACAAACCCGCAAGCAAACAGAGAAACAAAGACAGCGAGAGCCGCGCCGGGATGCGAAGGCAGCGGCGGGCAGGGCAGCAGCGGCAGCGTTCATGCACATGGGCCCGGCGAGACGCGAGCGGACGCACAGGCAGCGGCGGCAGCAGCGTTACCCCGAGCTCAGCTCCTTCTCCCCCGCAATAGGCACCGCGCACCATACGGCTCTATTCCCTCTGGCATTGCGAGGGCTCCCCTGCCACTGAGCTCAGCCCATAAACCACTCCCAAACCCCAGCAGAGGCTTCTGTTTTTTGTTCGGGCCAATGAGAAAAGTATAGCTCACTCTTCCTTCCTCCCAGGAGCAGCGCCGGCTGGTTGAAATTCTCGAGCCTGAAACCGAATACCACAGACCCATGAGCCAACTGCAAGTGCCAGCGCGGGGAAAGGCGCGGGCCTGGCTGCCCATCCCCGGGCGGGAGCGCCGCTCCGGGCGTCGGGGGCGAGCGGCCCCCGGCAGCATCCCGGCCCCGCGGGGGCCCTTGTGCCGGGCCTGCGAGCGGGGAACAAAGGCTACCTCGGGGCGCCTCGGCCCGCACCGGCAGCGCTCCCACACTGGGGCCCTGCAACTGGAAGCCACCAATTGCGCCGCAAGACAAAAGAAACCATTGTCACCCGGCAGGCACCGGCCCGGCTGCCGCCCCCACCCTCGCCTCACCGGGCAGCCACCGGCCCCGCCGCTGGGGGAGGGCCCGGCTGCCCCGCGGGGATGAGCCCCAGCATCCCCTCACGGAGGGCCCCGGCTTCCCGAGGGGTGAGCCCTGGCTGCTCTGCGGGGATGAACCCGGCTTCCCTCAAGGATCACCCCGCTCCCCCGTTAGGGATGCGAGCCCCGGCTCCCCGCAGAACCCCAGTACCGGAGCAGCCCTGCCCGAGGAAGGCCGCTCGGAGCCGGCCGGAGTGGGCCCTGCGCCCTGCCGGGACCAACCTTCGCCCCGTGCCCGTCCTGGGGAGCGGTACCGAGCGCTCCCAGCCCGGGGGAACGAACCGACTCGTCACACACGGTGCTCACCACACCCCGCGCACTTCAAACGCACATGAAAGGCCCGGCTCCTGCCCCGAGGGGGTTACGGTCCGAGCCAGCCACACACACAAACAACACCGAGATAACAGGAGCCAGTTTTCTGCCACGCACCGCAGTTTGTGAAGTGCCTGCAAATCACACTCTCAGACCACACTGGCACCAAAGCAAGCGACAACACTTCCCTCGTCGCACCCTTGCCCGGTCCCAGCCCCAGTGGGACACCAAGGCTATGAGGGGTGGGCTCGGATTTTTAATTTCTTTTCCCATCGCAGTGAGCTGAACCAAGCCAACAACTCACTGCGAGCCAGGCCTGTCTGCCCCTGGAACAGCACTTTGGTGTGTGTGAGAGCACAACTCATTTCTTCATCCTGTGACAAGGCTGTTCAGCTCCAGGGCCACCACAAACTGTTGTAAACACTGGTGGTTATTTGAGTTACATGTGTGATGCTGCTCCTCCAAGTTCTACCTGAAGGAGGATTTGAGAACTCATGCACTGATCTGAAGATATCACATTTTATTTACTTTGCTAGCTTGGAAAGTCTTAACGAACACGCACTTATTGGTGTAAATTTTTTTGCTGAGTTCTATTTATAGAGGTTTTGTATCAAAAGCAATCCACAAATGGCATACAAAGTGCAGACAAGTCTCTCACATGTACAAACCAGTGCCAGGTTGCCTTGTGGGACCTGCGAGCTCCCTCGATTCCCTCTCTCCAGAGGCACCCTCAGCTTCTAATTAGACCACAGCTCAGCAGAGCATTTTAGCATCTGCTTAAATCCATCCCTACTTAGTAAAGGAATGAATAGAAAGGAACGGATGGCTGAACAACAGCCTGGGAGAGGGAGAATGGGGCTGAGGACATGCTAACAGAGCAGCATTCCTTTGAGAACAGGTAGATGTTTCACACAACATATCCCATCCTTAACTGAAGGCCAGCATCATTATAGAGACCTGTTACAGCAGTGCTTAGATATTTAAAGTAATAGAAATTTTGAAGGTAAAAAGGATGTTGCAGTGACCAAAGCCTTCATTTTCATTTGTTCCACAGCACCAATATTACCAAGTTCTTAGAAATTCCTGGTACTGTTGTACTGTTTCATGTCCTGAACTGTAGCTATTCACTGCCACTGCATTGCAAATAATCTTGCAAGGCTACAAACACAAAAACACAAAACCCAATAAAGAGGATAATAATTCCAGCAGGGCTCTCTCTTTTGATAAATGAAAAATCAAATTAGTACTACTTTTTTTTTTTTTTTTTTTGGGTTGACTCAGCTGTATCCAGATTGCTTCAATTCTGGATGAATTTAAACAGAAAAACAAATCTCAGCCTGTTGTGAGCTACCTGAAAATGGTGTTCGTGATATAACAAGCTTCTGCCTCTAAAATCTGATGTTAAAATATCATTGCCTTTTTCTGCTGGCTCTTGGTTACACAGCATCTCCCCACTCTCAACCAGGATCCTATGTCTGCAGGAACTTTTCTCAGGAACTGCACCCTGAGACGTGAAAGAGGGGACATAAACTATTGCCCCACTTAATTCAGTCCTCTAAGGCTCCTGAGGTAAGCAGCCACTTACCTACAGGCAGAAACATAACTTTATTACCCAGAATTTTGGAAGAAGTGAACGGTGCAGGTCCAGGCGCGGGGCAGGGCGCTCTGGTACCCGAGGCAGCAGATGGAGCGTTCTCTAACTTCACTCCCAGCACGGAACTCGACGTGCAGGAGCCAAGACAGACATTTGTGTCTGGTAATGCCATCTGTGTCTGCGAAACTGCAGCGCTCTCGCTGGAGTGCTTTTTGTTTGTAGGGAACACGTTAATGGTGGGGATGGCATACTGCAAACTCTCAGCATTATGGGAATGCTCAGAACGAGAAAGGAATGAATCGATCCCATTTCTGAGCAGCAGTCATTAATAAAGCATATGAATATAGATGATTCACAGAAAAGAATGGGCAGTATGAAGCAAGTGACTCCACAACTGATTTACTTCGTAAGATCTCAGACCCTCTGGGTTCTCACAGCAGTAGCTGGGACCAGTATCTCTACAGGAAAGGGTCAAGTTGAATTCCCAAAGATGGAGAAAGCCAATCTCTTGAGGAGTTCATCTTTAAACCAGACACACTCATGGAAGAGCAATCTCTTTGAGAGTCACTGAGCTCACAGAAACCACTTCTACCTCAGGACAGCCTTGCCTGAACTGCAGACAGTCAAAGTTCAGAAGGTAATTTTTAGGAGTGGCATCATTTTACGCTCACATCATTCTTACACTCCTGCCAGGGCATCAATGCCAGCACTCAACAGCAGACAGGTTACTGAGAGCCACAGATCTTCATCCTGATCTGGTACAGCTTCTCTTGTGCTCACAGACTGTCACTGTTTGTTACTGGTTTTGTCTTTGTGGCTTCTTGAGACTGATGAGGAGTTTGTGCCAGGAGTGCTGTAAATCATCCTTCTCTAGTCTTTCTGTGAGATGACACTCAGTAGCAACATCCTCATCTCTCCAGCTGCATCACCCTCGCCTTTAACACTCATGCCTGGTAACTCCTTTTTCCAACATCAAACCCTATTGTCACATTTCAAGCGTTCACAGTCTTTCAGTGTTTAGCTTCCCTGTACCTATCACATCTACCAGTTTATCAAGCTGTCAACCTCCACCTTCCCTTTGCCAGTGACAGCAACCTCCACGGCATCAGGCATCTCCTGCCTTCCCACCAGGCCACGCTCCACAAATGGGAAAAACTCCATGTCAAAATCTGTTGATTTGGTACGTCTCTAAAATCCCTTTGAAACCTACCATCTGGCATTTCATGATGCAAGTAGGGAACTGCAAGCATATACTCTGCTTTTTCTGCTAAATTCTGTTAGTCATGTTGCTACCTTATCCTTCAAACCATCTCTGCCTTGCTCTGTTTACTTGCTACATCTTTTTCAGCATCTGGAGTGTGCCTGCTCTAGGGGAGGAATCGTTTCCTTTGCTTCTCACCTTGAACCATCCATGAGTCCTTAGGCCCTGAATCATGATTCAGTTTCTTAGCTCTGGCAAATTATAAATAATGTTATTTAGCTGACTAACCACTTGAGAACCAAGTGCTGCTCTGCTGCTGGTTTATAGTGTGACCTCAGGCAAGTCACTTAGGACATTTCCAAATGCATGGAGACTCCAATCCACACCCAGTTACCCTAATGAGCAGTTTGATCTTTTCAAAATGTAGGAACATCTTTAACTTCCACTGAAATCAGTGGTGCTGAGCATAATCCCCAATGCCTGTCACAGAGTCTCTTCTTTTATGGAGACCTTTCCCTTCCAAAATGTTTATTTTTACAGAACAAGAGTAAATGCTACACATCACTTCCTGACTGCACACTCCTTTGTATCTGTTAGTACCAATCTATTTTACAGTTTGGAAGGAGTTCTGAGTGATTTGCAGAACACCAGAGGTCGGTTCAACAGCAGAGTCTGGGATGCTGCCAGCATTCAGGCTGGCCAATAAAACAGAAACAGCAGTGAAGGGCTTCCAGGATTACCTGGTGTTCATCGGCCATGCAGGTCATTACATCATTAAAGGAACCCCTATCTCAGCTGTACTCATTCCCATCAAACTTGCAGTGCACATTTTGAGGCCCCCTAACCCTAATTCCTTTTTCCCATCACCACAGAAAAAGTTTCAAGGAAGACATTAAAGCAGAAGAAAAAGCCAGGTGAGCCTGTGCTTGCCTAAAACTTAGAGCTGAGATAGAACCAGGACAAACTGCTCTGATGTTCAGTCTCAAACCTGCCCTGAGCTGAACCAAGGATCAGTCCAATCTCTGACCTTGCTCTTGAAAAAGTGAATGGAAAAGCAAACTGGCAGGAAGGGCAGTGACAGAGTTTCCAGGAAGTCACACACACCCATTAAAAATGGACTTCAAGCTCATTTCACAAAA